>NC_091285.1:504803539-505135039 GCF_032444005.1 Ranitomeya imitator
GTGAGGTTGAAATAAGAGAAGTGAGGTGCTATAACTAACCACAGATATTTACTATGTCCAGGCAACGTCAGGCTCTTCAGCTAGTGTAATTATATTATCTGATTATTGTAATTATTAATTATTAATTATTATAATTATTAATTATCATTAATATTGTAATGTCTAACATAAGAGGAAAATCACTTGATTGCAGTGGACTCATTAGGACAATCCTTTTCATATATTTCCCAATGATAAACTCATAATCATTCTTATGCTCACTGGATCTGTTGTTTTCATGAGCGAATAACCATTTAATTGCTTATTGAAGTCTTTTACACCTCACCTATCTACAGCTTAAGCAATATATTAAGCAAATATTTTATTGGCAGGGGTCCAACCACTGAGATCTCCTTTTCATTTAGAGAATGTTCTTTTTACAAAAGAATGAAGAGTTGAAGGGAGGAGAGGACTAGAGATTTCCCCACTCATTTTTGTGTTACTTCAGATTTGGAAACAGCAAAGTGAGCCATCAGTATCCAAACCTCCTTATCTATTCTTTAAGGCCCCCATACATATTAGAGTGTTGGTTGAGCCACCAATAGCGACAGGATCATTCTTTGGTCTGAAGTGGCGCTGGCTGACTGATAGTCGGGAATGATATTGTTCATGTAATGCGATCGGCAGTCCAATTTCAGATTGCCAATCACATTATTCTTATAGAAATAAGCCGGCGGACAACATGTCAGTCGGTGGCTTTCTCATAGAGAACACATGAGTGCTCGGCCAATCAAACAATCATGTGTATGGGAGCGCTGGCAGAGATGGCTGTCGGCTGTAGCATCTTTCTGCCAACAGCCATCTATGGTGCATGGCCAGCTTTACACGGTACATATATAAGATCTTAGTGGTCTGTCTTCTAACAAGCTTGTATGGCACATATTATGGATATAAAAGAAAACTTAAGCTGACAAATATGTACGTCTACAATTATAGCTGTATTTTGATTTTTTTTTCATAAATTTCCCTAAGCTTCTTTAACTTATATGGTTAATACCAACACGCTAGTTGCTGGCATGTTAGCTAAAAAAGGTGAATTCAATGTCATCGTCACTCTAAAGCTAAGTTAAGATAAGTGTATAAAAATATTCCCATTTTTAATCTGGATTCCAATGGTCAATTTTTCGTCTGGATTGTGATCCATAAAATATACTAGACCAAAAACAATTTTCTATGCTAATAACTGAAATTTATTCATAAAATTGGATTCTCTAAGGTTTATCCAATTTATTTTGCGCACCCATGGACTTGTATAGACAGGTCGTATCCAAATACAAAGATTAGTTCATGCTGCAATTTTTCCATTATGACATTTGGGTCCTGTGAAAAAATGGTCATCTTCACAGCTCAAATCAATAACGTTGGTCCAAGTACTGTCAGCTTTTTTGCCAGCCTTTTCCACAGACGACACCTAGACCAAACATTTGTGAATAATCATACTTATGGTTGTACACCAAGGCATACCACACAATAAATAGACTTACCGGTACAGGTTCTATGATCTGGCATTAAAGCATATCCTTCTAAGCAACTACATTCATAACTTCCTTCGGAGTTGGTACAGTTTGAGTCGCATCCACCATTGTAATGTTCGCATTCATCAATATCTGAAAAACAATTGAGAATTACAGTATGAGAATGCTCATACTAACATAAAGGACTGATGTTGTGGTAGACATTTGGAGAATAAAGAAGAGGTGCCATACTAAAAGTAAAAAAATTGTCACAGTTGGGCCTTATACATACGGTGGACACAGAATCTTTGTGGCTCTACAATAAGTACCAATGTATGGTGCTCTGTATGGCACCATAAAAAGGGTCAGTCTCTTCTAGAAGAAGTGCCTCTATAGGAATAATTACTATAATAAAGCATTGTTTGATTTTTCTTTACATTATAGTCTGATAGAAGACATCCCTGCTATATTCAGAGGTGAAGTAGGTCTCATAGGAGACAATGGGTGGTGTATGATTGTTCTCTTTATTATTATTATTATTTATTGTTATAGCGCCATTTATTCCATGGCGCTTTACATGTGAGGGGGGTCTTCAACTCAGCTCCATATTATAACTATGTGCATGAGACATAATGTGGAGATTTGGTTATTTGGCTACTTCCAAGTGCCAATACAGTAAAATATAACTAAAATTTCAGACATATCACTACAATATAATTGAGATAGAATTGACAAAACAAATGACACTTACCAACACAGGAGAGTTTATCAGGGGAAGGTTGGTATCCTGGATCACAAGCACACTGGTATCTCCCGATCAGATTAATACAGCGACCATTTCTGCACAGATCAGTGCTGAGCCCACACTCATTGATATCTAGAGAAAAGAGGGAAATGTTGCTATAAGAAAGAAGGTGGATATTTCATTTTTACCATCACAGACCCAGCATCATAAATGCCAGACGTTAATAATGATGTGATTTGAAATACATAATATTAATTACCATAATTGTTTTTCCTGATTGGTAAATCTAGAGTGAGGATTTTATTTTATTATAAGACAGTTATAAATGTCCTTAAAATGCATAAATCACTGTAATGCAAAGGTTATGGGGCAACACTGCAGAATTCAGGCTGAGCTCACTTACATGTCCTTATCCTAAATAACATCTATACTACAGACAATTTATAACACAGCCAAGGGCTCTATGACTATTGGGACAAGCCTTGCCAAGAACAATATATCTTCATCATGTTATACAAATATGTATAGCACTTCATGGGAATTTAGTACTTTCTCTCTCTCACTATACATGGAAAAAGCCATGTGTGAATCAGGTGATAAACCACTTATCTAGGACAGTGGTTCTTAGCAATATGTACAGGGTCGGCTCCAGGTTTTTGAGGGCCCCGGGCGAAAGAGTCTCAGTGGGCCCCCCCTTTAACACAGCACACTATATAGCACAGCACGCGCACTATATAACACAGCACGCACACTATATAACACAGCACGCGCAGTATATAGCACAGCCACGTAGTATATAACACAGCCCATGGCCCCATGCAGTATACAGCACAGCCCAGTAGTATATAACACAGCCCATGTAGTATACAGCACAGCGCACGTAGTATAGCACAGCCCCGTGACGTTGTATATAACACAGCCAGCCATATATATACAGTAGTGAGTAGTCTATGACTATAACTACAAGTCCCACTCCCAGCATTGCTAACATACCAATACCATAGATAGCAGGCTGCATCCCTCCTGCCCCTGCAATGTGTTGGGACCGAAGACTCACTCACTGCTTCACGCGGCGCTGCTGCCCCCGTTGTGGACACAGGGTGCATGCACCGTCCGCACCTGACTGTAGCTCATCTGCTTGGCGCTGCCGCTGGACTTATCCTGGACGATGAAAGTGGAATTCTTCTCTGAGCTCTAGACACTCTCACTGACCGGAAGTGACACAGGACAGATGACCGCCGGCCCGGAAGTGACTCTTCGTATCCATGGTGACGGCGGAGGTGAGTATTGCAGCTGTGCAGCGCCTGCGAAACCCTCAGAGAGCTCTGTGCCGCCTGCTGCCGGGATGCCGGTGCGGCGGGGATGATGGATGTGCTCCGCCATGTAAGAGTCACACACAGCAGGGATGTATTCTGGCTGCGGGGCCCCTAGGAGCGCTGCGCATGAGTGTGTACAGACTCAGTACTTGTACGTTACTACCATAAATGGGCCCCCCCGTCTCGCCAGGGCCCCGGCACTTGCCCGGGTACGCCGGGTGCTGACGCCGGCCCTGAATATGTATATTTATTTCTAGAGTCCTTTCAGCTCACTAGTATTTCCATGTAGTGGTCTTGCTAGGCAGCACACAGATACATATGGTCGATCATCAGTAGTTTGCAGCTCTAGGTCTCTATTTTCCAGCATCAATCTACAGAAGTGAAGAGCTGGTGGGGTTAATTATGATTGAAATAATCACTTTGTTTCATTGGGGGTAGATACAGTTCTCAGTGCTGGAAAATGGCTCAAGGAGGTGAGTATAAATAATATATTTTTTAGTACCCTGATTTACTAGGAGTGAAAAGATATCCGGTTATAAGAAACATGGGATACTTTTTTATTTATTTAACTTTTCCAGCAACAAGCACTGAATGTATAGGATTGTTTTGGGACACCAAGGTATATATATACCGTAATACAAAACCTACTAAAATCTCAGTTTTTTGCCAAAGACCATAAGTGTCAGTATGTCACTATTCTCGAGAGACAAGCAGAAGTTTGCCGTTACCCCTGGAGAATATAATAACTAGTAGACAGTGGCTAGTGGCGACTTTCATAGGCACATTGTAGCTCCAGTGATGTGGCCCCAATGCCGGGACTTCTTATTATGCTACATAATGAGTTCAGGGTCCCAAGGAACTCGGTAGTTATCCACATTCAGGGGACCTGGAAATTTTGTCAGCCTGTGTTACAGTGTGAAAGCGGAATATGGATGTATTCAGATTGATGCTGTATCTCCACCAAACTGAACACAAGGGAAAATAGAGCAAATATAATTATCTATGTACCCAACTGTTAACATGTACAAAGTAGTATAAAAAATATATTTTAATACGGCAGACATCTGTTCATACACAAAACATACAGTATATGTATAACCATCATATTTTTTGCCATTGAGCTAAATTAACCAACTTACTGAGAAGAACAAAAAATGCACCCAAATGGAAAATGTATATGAATGTATATGATAGTATTTGATGCTCTACTAATGTTGCATCGCTTATGGAAATATGATCTGGGGCTGTTTATATACATAAAGAATGGATATTTTTGCTAAGGACTGCAGTTCTCAATGTAGCACATTGTACCCAACATACCTAGGCAAGCGGAATTATCAGGTGCCACTTCATGTCCAGGAGGGCATTCACATTTAAAACTTCCCTCTGTATTTAGACAGATGCCACCACGACACAAAAGTGGGTTCCTTTCACATTCATCAATATCTGGAACATGGAAAAAAAGGCCTTATAGTTACATTGAAACACAGTTTTGAGAAAGAATATAAAATATCTAAATTATAAATGACTGTAAAAGGACTTTTTATTTCAACAAATATTTGTAATGTGCTTTTCTCAGCTTTGGGAGTAGGGATCTGGGGCACATACCCTGGAATAGGTGTCTGTAGATGGGTCAGGAGCTGTATGATCTGGCTTGGCTAATAAGCCTAACCATGGCTTATAACAAGGTTGGACATACTGTAGACTTACCAATATCTACTTTAATAAGCTGCTACAAAGTGAAATTGTTCTTCCTTTCCAAGAGAGAGCTAATTTTAATCAGCTTTTCTCAAAGGGTACTCAAAGCTAAAGAAAACATGTCAGAAGCATAAGACTGTTTTGATTAAAGTAAAGTCTAAAGGTACCATCACATTTAGCGACGCTGCAGCGATATAGACAACGATGCCGATCGCTGCAGCATCGCTGTTTAAGTCGTTGTGCGGTCGCAGGAGAGCTGTCACACAGACAGCTCTCCAGTGACCAACGATGCCGAAGTCCCCGGGTAACCAGGGTAAACATCGGGTTACTAAGCGCAGGGCCGCGCTTAGTAACCCAATATTTACCCTGGTTACCATTGTAAAAGTTAAAAAAAACAAACAGTACATACTTACATTCTGGTGTCTGTCACGTCCCCCGGCATCAGCTTCCCTGCACCGTCAGCGCCGGCCGGCCGTAAAGCAGAGCACAGCGGTGACGTCACTGCTGTGCTCTGCTTTACGGAGGGCCGGTGCTGACACAGTCAGTGCGGGAAGCTGACGCCGGGGGACGTGACAGACACCGGAATGTGAGTATGTAATGTTTGTTTTTTTAACTTTTACAATGGAAACCAGGGTAAACATCGGGTTACTAAGCGCGGCCCTGCGCTTAGTAACCCGATATTTACCCTGGTTACCAGTGAACACATCGCTGGATCGGCATCACACACGCTGATCCAGCGATGACAGCGGGTGATCAGCTACCAAAAAAAAGGTCCTGATCATTCCCAGCGACCAACGATCTCCCAGCAGGGGCCTGATCGTTGGTCGCTGTCACGCATAACGATTTCATTAACGATATCGTTGCTACGTCACAAAAAGCAACAATATCGTTAACAAAATCGTTATGTGTGAAGGTACCTTAAATGCGTAAAAAGGAAACTGTTGCAATAGCTGAATGTCGTCTTGACCAATATCAACATGCTAAAGACTTGACTGGGAAGAAATGTTCCACCAATGTCAACGATCTTTGGTGACTGCCCTACATGATCCTGATCCTTCCAGCTAATAGATTGTATAACCCACTTGTTAACAATGAAGTTGTTGATGAAGAGATCTTCAAAAGGGATTCAAAATTTACTTAACACAAATTTATAAAAATAGAAATAGCAATTTTCATAGGCCGAATATCACTTTGCAAATGAGCATCACTCACCCATACAGTTCTTCATCATCATGAATCCACTTTCATAACCTTCAAAGCAGTCACACTCAAAGTCTCCTGGAGTGTTAATGCAAATTCCTGGTCCACAAACATCGGGAGATATTCTGCATTCATCAATGTCTAAAACGATAAGAGTAGTTAGTTCATTTATATCTCTTCCATAACATTGAAGATTCATATTGTAGATATGAACACTTACCTGTGCAATTTCTTTCCTCAGCATCCAAGGCAAAACCATTGTCACACCGGCACTTGAAGCTACCGATAGTGTTTCTGCATTTACCATACTTGCAAAGACTTGGAATCATTTTACATTCATTGATGTCTATAAGGCAAGGAAGATATGAATACTTTGTTACCAGAACTGTTTGGATTGCTTTACAATGATAAATGTGCTGTTAGCTAGATCTATACTGCCTTTAGCTGTCCTGAAGATTAATTTTAATAATTGTTAAGGAATGCAAAAAAGTTAAATACGTCTAAGGAATTCCTTTGATTGGCAGATGTTTTGCAAAAGTTTACTAATTTCTATCACCTGTCTAGGGAAAACAGATACTGAAAGTGAAGCTCTATGGCTTAGCACTTATGGACTTGTGAGCTACAGTAGATGCAGGCTTTCACTTGAGTTAACTTACTGTTTTATCTCTTCCTGGACCCAATCCAGCAATGCCTATGTCTGTCATCAAGGTCATCACATTTAATCTGCTCGCAATGCTGGATAAGGCAGCACTGCCATCTATTCAGTTAAAATTACTCTTTTGGCTGCACCTTGTTGTGGTGCTGTCCAGCTAGAGCAGTGGTCCCCAACCTTTCTGACCTTAAGAGCCACATTCAGCTTAGAGAGAGGGTCACGAGCCACAATCAGCACAGAGAGGGTCGCGAGCCACATCCAGCTCCCACCTCCTTCAAAGTAGTATCAACCAAAGCCCCCATTACAGGTATAATGATAACCAAAGCTTTTCCACAGAAATCACTCCAGAGCAGTACACTGAGATCCAGCGGTTCCCACAATACCCCCATTCAGTATTCTCCCAACACACTGTCATATCCAGCTTTGAGCACCTCTTCTAACAGGTAGTACAAACCTCCAGCGTACCATACTTAAAACATCTCTAAACCCCTAAGACCAGTAAATGTGCATCCAGATCTGCAATTCTGTGCAGGGCTACTCACAAAATTCACCATTTTGAGATGTGCTCTTTATACCTGTTTGCTAGACCTGGACCTAATGCATCAAGCTGGCAGACAGTCGCGAGCCACAATTCATGGGGCCGCGAGCCACATGTGGCTCCCGAGCTACAGGTTGGGGAACCCTGAGCTAGATAGTGTGTGTATGTGGCTGCTGTCCCGCTGCTCAGCAGGTGAAATGAGACATCTGATGTGACGTATTGTGCAGCTTCGCACTTTATTTAAACTCCCAGTCTGCTCGAAGTTAGCAGTTATTTTGGGGTTTTCCCATTCATCTCTGGTGCTGTTTATCTGCTGCTCCTGACTTTGACCACAGCTTCTCTGCATTTGCTTTTGACTGGCCTTCTGGCATTCAACCCTGACTGTTCATTTGACAACAGTTTTGTCTCCTGGTTCTATACCTGGTTCTGCCCCTCTAGTCACTGACACAGCTAATATCACTACTTTTGCTTTAGGTTCACTCCATCAGTCAGAAACTACTCAAAGGATGCAACCCAGGAGGCCCAGTTGTATATCCATATCGCTGCACTAGTATAAAAGGTTGAAGGTCATGGTTCCGCTGGGACCTGCTAGATGGAGTGCCTAGCACTAAGATTGTCCAAGGATACCCCTTTTTGAACCTATGGTCTCAGACACAGTTTACAAAGATAAATTGTAAGTGTTTGATGAGGAACTGCCTAAACATTTAGATCATATACAGAGACTTTAAAACACCTGAATATAGGGGTCAAATACTACAAGACGTTAAAGAATCCCCCAAAAAACAAAGTTGTTGAAGGTTTCTAAATTTAGTGTCATTCCTGAACCACCAGTACAAGATTCATCTGCTGCTTCCTCCTGTCATTGCAAAGTTGTGATGGTTTGTAAAGTACAAAGATATCAAATTGTAGATATGATGTGAAAACAAATCAGTTACTTAATTTTTCTCTTACCTTTAGAGAATGTTTTTCCTGGTGTAATTTCTCTTGATGAAAAGCCAGGACCTCTGGGGCAAATTATCTCAAACTCCGGGGTTCCCTGATGTGGACATTCTTCACAGTCAGGTCCCCAAGCTGCTCCAACAGAACAACAGCAAGCATCCATCCTATGGCGACCAGAAATTGGAGCAGAACACTCCTCCTCCTCATGCTTCAAATAGCAGGTCTCCACACGAACGTCTAAAGGAAAAGGACGAAATGCTAATAACCCTCCATTAAATTCTTTGCTCTACTTTCTTTGATGTCATTTTATGCTGTAGCTAAATAAAATTAGGAGTTAACATTAAAAAGGACATATTTTTTCTTACAGAACCTATAATTGCCCTAAAATATTTTATTGTATGGAAATCTAAATTATGGAAGTCAATTTTTATATATATAGACAGTATATATATATTTTTTTTTTCTTTTCATTTTTTTAAATTTGACTGTCCAAAATTCACAGAAAATTTAAACCATGCGTGTGCTCATATAGGTATTAGGAGCTCCTACCTTGTGAGTAGCGCACTTCTCAAGGTTTTTTAAGCAATCGGTGGAGGTCTCGGGACTAAACTCACCACCAATCTGCTAGCAATAAATAGGATAAAAAAATATTAACTTTTTTTTAAAAAATATTGTGAATCTTTAAGGATTCCTTTGCATTTGTTTCCAATTTCTCTCTAAGTCACATCTTATCACTTGTGAACTTGACCCAGCCCCAATCCACCTCCTATTCAACCTCACCACCATGCTTATCCCAGTCTTAACCTATCTCTTCAACCTATCATTAAGTTCTGGTACCTTCTCTTCTGCTTTTAAACATGCAACAGTCACACCTATCCTGGAGTCATCCTTCAACCCAACATCTACATCCAGCTACCACCCCATATCACTACTCTCTTTCAATTCCAAACTCCTCAAACAGCATGTCCAAATTGAACTTTTATCTCACCTCTTATCCAACTCACTCTTTGACAACCTAGAATCTGGCTTCTCTCCCAACCACTCCATGAAGACTGCCCTGTCCAAAGTTACTAACAACTTATTTATTGCCAAAGCTAACAGACAATTCTCTATACGCCACCTTCTAGACCTTCTACTATAGATTATTTCTTCCCTTGGCATCAAAGACCTTGCCCTCTCCTGGATCTCCTCATAATTTACTAACTGCACATTTAGCGTCTTCCATTTCCACACTACGTCCTCATCCTGCTCTCGCTCTGTCAAAGTCCCTCAAAGCTCTGTCCTGAGACCTCTACTCTTCACCATCTATAGAAATCCGATAAACATTGGAAGCAGAACACCCATATCACTATTATAATCTTTATTAGTTCAATTACAACAATAATTAAAAAACTATATAAAAATAGGAGTGTGGAACAAGGAACAATCTCCCATAAATAGATGTCTCAAAACAATTTGCACAAAGTCAAACAATGAAAGTGCAAATGCAGAAAACCTCAAAATAAAAGGAATAGGATGCATTCCAATGAAAGATTGGATCAGCTTGGGGGTAGGCAAGTACAGACCTCAATGCACGTTAGACCTCAGCTTACACGAGGGAGGTGTACTAGAAGGGTGTACAAGTCTTCTCCATCTATACCTCCGGCCTGGGACAGGTCATAGAGTTCCATGGCTTATAGATTCTAGTACCACCTATACACGGACACTCAGATCTACATATCTGGCCCAGATGCCGCCTCTCTGCTATCTAGAATCTGAGAGTGTCTATCAGCCAAATCCTCGGTATTCTCATCATGCTTCTTAAAGCTTAATGTGGACAAAACCAAATTCATCATCTTTCCTCAATGCCACTCAACTCCCCTACCTGATCTATCTATCACAATAAATGACGTCACGCTTTGCCTTGTATCAGAAGTCCACTGCCTCGGTGTAACCCTTGATTCTGGCCTGTCCTTCAAACAGCACATTCAAGCTATACCTATCTAGAGCTGCCTCCAACCCAGAAATATTTCCAGACTCCCCGCACATAAGAGTCTATCAAGAACGGAGATGTACTAATGTCAAAAAGTGCCAGGAATTAAGAAATGTTCTGGAGCATATAGAATTTTTTATTTATGAAGGCATTATCACATGGTTAATACAGCACTAATAGCTCATAGCTTACATATCAAACACCAAACCCAGTGTTAATTTACAAAATAGTGGCTTGTGAACAAAATCCTTCTATTGCTTTTGAACCAAAACTATTTTAGCTTTGTGTGTATACACATTTAATCAATTTAAATCGGACCTGCAGAGCAACTAGAAACCAGTGTACTGCAGCTTTGTAAGTTTTAACAATCTGCAAATTCACCTATGAGTGATTGGAATTGCAAACTGGATTGTGACAACACAAATCTTTCATACAAAAAGCAGTAATAAAACATTTTTGGTTATATCATTGTTATGCAAAATTCTTTGGGGAATATTTGGAAAAAGCTACAATAAATATTTCTATGTGGATGAGATTTCGCAAAAGTCTGAGATATTATACCAATGCATGTGCGTCCAGAAGCATCAACCTTCATTCCAGGGGGGCATTCACAGACAAAGGACCCGATTGTGTTTCTGCAATTGGCATTGGTGCAAATGCCGGGAAATACCTCACATTCATTAACATCTGCAACCAAAACAAACGAATGTTGCATTAGGAGGGGGACACAAAACACACCATTTATCATACAATGCTTAAAAGAAGGGTGTGGAGCATTCCCAGCTGCACAATGCTCTTATATCGTGAGCTTGGGAGGTTGAGAGGAACATTCGAAATTAAAGGGATACAAAAACATTTAACATACAGCAATACAATCATAGATTCATACTGAGTATATACAGTGGGGCAAAAAAGTATTTAGTCAGTCAGCAATAGTGCAAGTTCCACCACTTAAAAAGATGAGAGGCGTCTGTAATTTACATCATAGGTAGACCTCAACTATGGGAGACAAACTGATAAAAAAAAATCCAGAAAATCACATTGTCTGTTTTTTTAACATTTTATTTGCATATTATGGTGGAAAATAAGTATTTGGTCAGAAACAAAATTTCATCTCAATACTTTGTAATATATCCTTTGTTGGCAATGACAGAGGTCAAACGTTTTCTGTAAGTCTTCACAAGGTTGCCACACACTGTTGTTGGTATGTTGGCCCATTCCTCCATGCAGATCTCCTCTAGAGCAGTGATGTTTTTGGCTTTTCGCTTGGCAACATGGACTTTCAACTCCCTCCAAAGGTTTTCTATAGGGTTGAGATCTGGAGACTGGCTAGGCCACTCCAGGACCTTGAAATGCTTCTTACGAAGCCACTCCTTCGTTGCCCTGGCGGTGTGCTTTGGATCATTGTCATGTTGAAAGACCCAGCCACGTTTCATCTTCAATGCCCTTGCTGATGGAAGGAGGTTTGCACTCAAAATCTCACGATACATGGCCCCATTCATTCTTTCATGTACCCGGATCAGTCGTCCTGGCCCCTTTGCAGAAAAACAGCCCCAAAGCATGATGTTTCCACCACCATGCTTTACAGTAGGTATGGTGTTTGATGGATGCAACTCAGTATTCTTTTTCCTCCAAACACGACAAGTTGTGTTTCTACCAAACAGTTCCAGTTTGGTTTCATCAGACCATAGCACATTCTCCCAAAACTCCTCTGGATCATCCAAATGCTCTCTAGCAAACTTCAGACGGGCCCGGACATGTACTGGCTTAAGCAGTGGGACACGTCTGGCACTGCAGGATCTGAGTCCATGGTGGCATAGTGTGTTACTTATGGTAGGCCTTGTTACATTGGTCCCAGCTCTCTGCAGTTCATTCACTAGGTCCCCCCGCGTGGTTCTGGGATTTTTGCTCACCGTTCTTGTGATCATTCTGACCCCACGGGGTGGGATTTTGCGTGGAGCCCCAGATCGAGGGAGATTATCAGTGGTCTTGTATGTCTTCCATTTTCTAATTATTGCTCCCACTGTTGATTTCTTCACTCCAAGCTGGTTGGCTATTGCAGATTCAGTCTTCCCAGCATGGTGCAGGGCTACAATTTTGTTTCTGGTGTCCTTTGACAGCTCTTTGGTCTTCACCATAGTGGAGTTTAGAGTCAGACTGTTTAAAGGTGTGCACAGGTGTCTTTTTATACTGATAACAAGTTTAAGCAGGTGCCATTACTACAGGTAATGAGTGGAGGAAAGAGAAGACTCTTAAAGAAGAAGTTACAGGTCTGTGAGAGCCAGAAATCTTGATTGTTTGTTTCTGACCAAATACTTATTTTCCACCATAATATGCAAATAAAATGATAAAAAACAGACAATGTGATTTTCTGGTTTTTTTTTTTCTCAGTTTGTCTCCCATAGTTGAGGTCTACCTATGATGTAAATTACAGACGCCTCTCATCTTTTTAAGTGGTGGAACTTGCACTATTGCTGACTGACTAAATACTTTTTTGCCCCACTGTATACCAATATCCAAGCAAAGTATTGAGCACCGCTCATTCACTTGGAATTGGGGCACTTAACTGAGAAGCCAACTAAGGGAAGGCAAAGGAATGACCGATTCTGCATTATATCTTTTGTTTCATTTAATGGTACACATAATTCACATTTAATGGTATAACTGATGCCTTCTTTTCTCCATAGAATACGACTATAAAATACTTGAGGATTAAGGAACATTCCAGGAAAAATTATGTAACGTTATTCCAGAACAAGACTTGAGATGGTGGTCTTTGGACCCTCTTTTCCAAAATGTCTCTGTACCAGGCATAAAGAAATGTATATATTTTGCCCGTTGTGTTTTTTTTAAAGAATATCACCTAGAGGGTGCTAGGATTTTAACAATTATCACATTCTCAAATAACCCAACTAACACACTTGTGGTGAAAAGAGGGGCCCAGTTTTACACAAGTGGTGGTCATGCCCTAAAACTATTACAATTATTGGCCTGATCTTGTCCGGATTATGTCGCAGATAGTAAGAATAACCCCATCAATGACCCTGGAAATCTGTCTCTTACACTAAGTTGTAGAGAAAACACCTAAATCTAGGCTTCAATTAATAAAACATTTGCTTGCCGTTGCAAGTATCCTGATTCTCACATGGGATTTTATATATATATATATATATATATATATATATATATATATATATATATATATATATATCTGTCTTTTGAGCAATCGATGGAGGTGACACAACCCCCTCCGATCTACAGGCACGTAAGGTCTAAGGTGCCAGCAAAAAAATATAAAAATGCATAAATGTTTAATAAACTCTTTAATGTTTTGACTATAATCAATTGTGTATGTCCTTTCTTTTTTAAATAAAAAAAAATGAATATTGTTTAAAAAAGCAATCAAAAAGAAGGTTGGATTGATACTATCTAATAAAAATGATAATTTATCCTTTTTTAATATTAATATGAAACCAATTACAAATACATTTCTTACGGTGCTTCACAATGGTATCTTTTGGAGCAAAAAAGATTTGCAAGACCCAGTTCCAGTGGCCACATTGGTGGTACGTGTACACTGGTGCAGACACCTGCGAACCTCCTACTAGCCACGGCATTCCTGGCTCTTCTTTTGATTTATAGGATCTGTGACATTGCGGCATAAAACGTGCGTGATGTCATATTAGGCCTACTAATCAGAAGAGGCACTGGGGACGCATGCAGGTAGCAAGACGTTTCCAGGGCTTTGGTCCTACTGCTATGGACTATCAAGATGGCCACTTGAACAGGATCTTGCAAATATTTTTGCTCAATTGTGAACTCTTTACATTCACAAATGTCAAATGTTAATATATTGATAGAAAATACACATTTTCCAGTCTTTATATGTATCTTTTATCTGCCTGGTATAGGTGCAAGTGGTTTAAACCAAGTTAAAGGTAAGTGTATCTATGTGACTACAAATGTTGACAAATTGCATGTTTTAATCAAGGGTTTAGCTATGGAATGACATGTGCCAGGGGAGTGCCTGTGGGGTCTAGGCTAGAGGATTTATAGGCAAAGTTAGAGCGGTGACCTGAATTTTTGACCTGGTAAAAGACAACGTAGGTACAGATGTATTCATACTTCTTGCACTTAGGCTTATTTGTCTAGTCGTAAAACCCAAATGAACTGGGGCCCCACAAAATGATTTAGTTTGCTGCTGTTATGGATATTGAGATCCAGACAGTGTGCTTGATTACATAATTTTCATCTGGAAGGGGGCATTAACACATAGCTAACAATTCTACTTTTTGCATAGTTGTAGAAGGGACCACCCTTTTTATGAGTGTTGCTTTTGGCAAGCTTTTTCCAAGGCGTTTTCAGGTTTGTCATGGTGAACATAAGACAAAATCATAAGCCAAAGTGTTGGGTCATGGGGCGTGAACTCTCTCAAGTACATAACAAGGGTCTTTAGAGACCTGACATCAGGGAAGAGCTGTGTTCTCTGTGCGTCAGTGGAAGTATATAGTTGTCCATTATCCTGGCTCTTCCAAGTTTTGGCCACCTTATGTTGAAGTCAATGAAATAATGGCAGAAACATTGATACAACAGAAATTTTGAGTCTGGAACAATTTTTTTATTTTACAATTTATAGAAAAATATTAAAGGGAATCTGTCCCCATATATTTTTACCTGTGACCATACCAGCTGACAGCTGCATGCACCCTTGCATTAGAAGGTCCTCACCTTCCTACACTTTTTTTGCATGTGGTTGTACATAGGAAGTCTGTCAGGACAAAATGACCGTTCAAAGTAATCACAGATGCTTGGTGCGGCCTCGGCGCAGCCACAGAGCTCAATGCACATTTCCACCTGCTAGTCCTGCATCTACCTCTTCCCCTCTCTTCTCTGATTGTTCTGGCTTTACAAGAGACAGAAAATGGTGGAGATAGATAGAAACTGTGCACTGAGCTCCTGTGAACAGTCATTTTGTACCGACAGACTACCTTTAAACATTTTCATTGCTTATTGCAATTAGAACTGGAAACCATTACATTACCTTGACAAATATTGCCTTTGGTTCTTGCAAAGCCTTTACCGCAGACATGATCTGTTGAAACAAAGAGCCGAGTAATTGTAAATTTACAGTTCTGTTATTATTGTTAAAAAGGGCTATGTGTTATAAGTATGCAGATTCATAATGTAAAATAAAAAAAAATCCACTGGAAATATTGTTAATAATTTAATATTCATGATAGATAAGATATTCTTTATTTCATAGGAAAAAAAACAATAAAGAATAAAAGGAAAAGTCTAAAAACTCATTCCATTACCGACTTCACAAGGTTGACATGGACTTCCCCAGGCTACTCCTAATGTTGAACAACACTGAGATCTAAGAGTGGCTCCATTTATGTTAATTTCGCATCTTCCATTTACTATGTCTTTCCAGCATGTGCCCTTTAAAGTTTCTGTGGAAAAAATATTATTACTAGAATGAGAGCATCAATATAGGGACCCAAAACAACGATAAGGTTTTGCCAAGTGTATGAGTCAACATGATCCTCAATTATCAGAGATCTTTAATAGTATTGATCTCCTCATATGAGCCTAAAGAATTGTTTGGTCCTCCTTTGGCTTCAGGGTCCAAGATAAACTGCAACCCCTGCACCCATTCTAGTTATGCCCCTAATATCCTGATAAAGAGATTACATGCCCATACATCTATGATTATTCACTTACCAACACAAATTGTCTTTGTTTCATCCAATGTGCTTCCGAAGGAACATTCACACACAAAAGATCCTGGGATATTTTTGCATGCACCATTGATGCAGGGGTTCGACTCACATTCATTGATATCTAAAATAAATGAAGAATTACTTCAGAATTGCAGTTTATACAAATACATCAATAAAATAAGTTCCAAAAGTATCGTCATTGAAGTTGCAGACCTGTACCCTACATCACAATAATTACATTTAGGGCTTATACTCATTTGCAAGAAAAACGGACCAGTGCAATCAGATAAAAAAAAAAAACGGATTGCACTCTAACCAATGTTATTCAATGGGTTACATATCATCTGCAAATTTTTTCTCAGCTGATATCGGACTGAGAAAAAAGCTGCAGCATGCAAGCCTAAGGGTGCGAGAAAAAAATGGCACAGCACTCGGATCATGAGAGTGCTGTCCGATTTTTACGCACCGGTGTCCTTTGAAAAGCCAGTAATTCTTATGCCTCAAATAGTAAAATCACAGAGTGACAGGTTAGAATAGATAGAATAGATATATACACAAAATACTTACCGTATATACTCATGTATAAGCCAAGATTTTCAGCACTTTTTTGGTGCTGAAAACGCCTCTCGCGGCTTATAAACGAGTCATTGCCGGTGGGGGAGGGAGGATGGGGGAGTAGAGGACATCATACTCACGCTCCTGGCGCTGCATATCAGTCCCTGCATCTCAGGAGCCGGCATCTCTCTTCCTGTCTTTCTTCTTGTGCTAAGCAGTCACGTGGTACCGCTCAGTAAAGTAATGAATATGCACGCGTCTCCACTCCTACTTCTGATCAGCACAGGAAGGAAGACAGGAAGAGAGATGCCAGCGCCCGAGATGCAGGGACTGATATTCAGTGCCAGGAGGGTGAGTATGATGTCTTCTGCTCCCCCATGGAGGGTGAGCCATGCAATATTCCCCTGTCGCTGTTCCACCTCCGCGCTGTGTCTTCCAGGTCCTCTGTGCGCCCTCTGCCTGAACAGTCCCTGCAGAGAGCCGGCGACGCTGAGGAGCAGCTGGCAGCGACGAGAGGTATGTCATTTTTTTTTAAATGCAGCAGCAGCATTATATGTGGCATATTTTTGTATGGAGCATCTTATGGGGCCATTATTAACCTTTATGGACCATTATATGGGGCATATTTTAATAGGGAGCATCTTATGGGGCATCATCCTTTGTGCAACATTATATGGAGTATATTTTTGTATGCAGCATCTTATTTGGTCATCATTAACCTTTGTGCAGCAATATAGGGGGCATAGTTTTCTATGGAGCATCTTATGGGGCCATCATTAACCTTTATGGAGCATTATATGGGACATATTTTAATATGGAGCATCTTATTTGGTCATCATTATCCTTTGTGCAGCATTATATGTGGCATATTTTTCTATGGAGCATCTTATGGGGCCATCATTATCCTTTGCGGAGCATTATATGGGGCATATTTTAATATGGAGCATCTTATGGGGCCATCATTAACCTTTGTGCAGCATTATATGGGGCATATTTTTCTATGGAGCATCTTATGGGGCCATCATTATCCTTTGTGCAGCATTATATGGGGCATATTTTAATATGGAGCATCTTATGGGGCCATCATTAACCTTTATGCAGCATTATATGGGGCATATTTTTGTATGGAGCATCTTATGGGGCCATCATTATCCTTTGTGCAGCATTATATGGGGCATATTTTAATATGGAGCATCTTATGGGGCCATCATTAACCTTTGTGCAGCATTATATGAGGCATATTTTTCTATGGAGCATCTTATGGGGCCATCATTATCCTTTGTGCAGCATTATATGGGACATATTTTAATATGGAGCATCTTATCGGGCCATCATTAACCTTTGTGCATCATTATATGGGGCATATTTTTCTATGGAGCATCTTATGGGGCCATCTCATTATCCTTTGTGCAGCATTATATGTGGCATATTTTAATATGGAGCATCTTATGGGGCCATCATTAACCTTTGTGCAGCATTATATGGGGCATATTTTTCTATGGAGCATCTTATGGGGCCATCATTATCCTTTGTGCAGCATTATATGGGGCATATTTTAATATGGAGCATCTTATGGGGCCATCATTAACCTTTATGCAGCATTATATGGGGCATATTTTTGTATGGAGCATCTTATGGGGCCATCATTAACCTTTATGAAGCATTATATGGGGCACATTTTTGTATGGAGCATCTTATTGGGCATCAGTATCCTTTCTGCAGCATTATATGGGGCATATTTTAATATGGAGCATCTTATGGGGCCATCATTTGTTAGGACTGGCGGAACGCACCAGGAAAGATGATATAGATGCGTTCGCAGTCCGGGGTCCACCGTGCAGGCGAAACCCGCTGCTAGTAAATGACAGACTATATGGCGGTACTTAAAAGTATAAACACGTGGGTTAAACCTCACCCAACGTGAAGAAAGCGATCATGTTAAGTCACAGGACCGCGGTACCGCACATAGAGCGCGAGCAAGTAGTCAGCGAACTTAACCCCAAAAGGGATTGAAGTCCGATTAGACCCTTGCTGGCACAACACCGCAACTGGGTGTGAAAAGAACCTTATTAGTAATATATGAGCACAAGAGTGCGTGCGATGCCGCACTGACGGACGCCACTAACCACCCAGGCTTGGGTATGGAAAGCGCAAGGCAAGCGCACGGCGCCGTACTGGCAGGCACAGCTAAAGGACGCTGTGATGTGTGTAACATACAGATGGATAGTCGGGCGCTAGAGAGCTACCATCATCCGCGAGCAATCAACAACTCTAGGGAGGGATACTTAGGAGCTTTCATCCATCGACATACATCCATCTACACACACACATAATAATTGTACACTAGCGCATGGCAGTGCGGTCATGCGCAGTTTATATAGTTGCAGGACAGGAAGTGGCCACAGAAACTTTGCCCTTCCAAGACCTGCCAAGAGGACCAATGGAATGCGCTGCAGAGCCTGAGCACATGACCCTCGATCTCCAACGGGAGATCTTGCCCTGGGCATGCTCAGTGTGCGCAAATAAGGACTTAGTCCCAGAGAAGTCCGCTCGCTGCTGACCAGCACTGACTTTAATGGCAGGAGCTGAAGAAGCAGCAGTAACTCTCTGTACAGAGCGAGACCGAGCAAGACGCTGGGACCGACGTCCCTGCTGAGCAGACTCCACTGCGGCTGGATAGGAATGGGAGACCGCAGCGGAGACGGCCCGAGATTCCCCCTGTGCAGAAGTGGGAACTCGAGACCTAACATCATTATCCTTTGTGCAGCATTATATGGGGCATATTTTTCTATGGAGCATCATATGGGGTCATCATTAACCTTTATGGAGCATTATATGGGGCATATTTTTCTATGGAGCATCTTATGGGGACATCATTACCCTTTATGGAGCATTATACAGGGCATATTTTAATATGAAGCATCTTATGAGGCCATCATTATCCTTTGTGCAGCATTATATGGGGCATATTTTAACATGGAGCATCTTATGGGGCCATCATTATCCTTTGTGCAGCATTATATGGGGCATATTTTTCTATGGAGCATCTTATGGGGTCATCATTAACCTTTATGGAGCATTATATGGGGCATATTTTTCTATGGAGCATCTTATGGGGCCATCATTAACCTTTATGGAGCATTATATGGGGCATATTTTTGTATACAGCATCTTATGGGGCCCATCAGGAACTTTATGGAGCATTATATGGGGCGTATTTTGTATGGAGCATCTTATAGGGCTACTGATTCAATATGGATATTCAAAAACATTTAGCCTACTGATGTCTCAATTTTACTTTTATTGGTACCTATTTTTATTTTTGAAATTTATCAGTATCTGCTGCATTTACCACCCAAGGCTTATACTCGAGTCAATAAGTTTTCACAATTTTTGTGGCAAAATTAGGTGCCTCGGCTTATACTCAGGTCTGCTTATACTCGTATATATGGTAGATATATAGATGTCACACATATATACAGGTGCATCTCACAAAATTAAAATATCATTAAAAAGTTAATTTATTTCAGTTCTTTAATAGAAAAAGTGAAACTCATATATTATATAGAGTCATTACAAACATAGTGATCTATTTCAAGTGTTTATTTCTGTTACTGTTGATGATTATGGCTTACAGCCAATGAAAACTCAAATATTGTTTTATTTATGGTTTTTATTATGCACCTGTATTTTTAATGTATTTTTAAAGGGCCTCTGTCACCCCCTCCAGCCATTATAAACTAAAAGAGCCACCTCGTGCAGCAGTAATGCTGCATTCTAACAAGGTGGCTCTTTTAGTTTTTGGAGCATTTATTCCCAAAATAAAGCGTTTTATAACTTCTCCAAAATACCTGTCTTTAGACATGGAGGCAGGTCTTATGTTGTGAATTCTGTGGCAGAGTTCACTCCTGTGGTCACAAGTGGTACTTCGGCTGATTCTCTCTGGGAGCTTCCGTTTGTGGAGGAAAGTGGTACTGCAGCTTCTGAGTTTCCTCCCTCAGGTGATCTGGTGAGGTCGTTAGCTGCTTCTCTACTTAACTCCACCTGATGCTTTGATCCATGCTTCCTGTCAATGTTCCAGTGTTGGACTTGTGTTTCTCTGGATCATTCCTGTGGCCTGCTGCTCTGCATAGCTAAGTGCTTCTTTGCTATTTGTTGCTATTTTTTCTGTCCAGCTTGTCTATTTGTTTTGCTGGAAGCTCTGGGACGCAAAGGGTGTACCTCCGTGCCGTTAGTTCGGTACGGAGGGTCTTTTTGCCCCCTTTGCGTGGTTTTCTTTAGGGTTTTGTGTAGACCGCAAAGTTATCTTTCCTATCCTCGTTCTGTCTAGAATATCGGGCCTCACTTTGCTGAATCTATTTCATCCCTACGTTTGTCTTTTCATCTTACTCACAGTCATTATATGTGGGGGGCTGCCTTTTCCTTTGGGGTATTTCTCTGAGGCAAGGTAGGCTTATTTTTCTATCTTCAGGCTAGTTAGTTTCTCAGGCTGTGCCGAGTTGCATAGGGAGCGTTAGGCGCAATCCACAGCTGCCTCTAGTTGTGTTTGGAGAGGATCAGGAATTGCGGTCTACAGAGTTTCCACGTCTCAGAGCTCGTTTTATTATTTTTGGGTTATTGTCAGATCACTGTATGTGCTCTGATCGCTATGTACATTGTGTTACTGAATTGTCTATCACAACAGTACAGGAAGCCAAAGTACTAATGATTCTCAATAGAGGGAAAAAAGAAGTTCTGAGACCATTTTTTTTCCTTTGCAGTGTGATTTGTCTTTTTTTTCCCCCTAGACATTTGGGTGGTTCAGGACACAGGTGTTACAATGGACATTAAAGGTCTGTCTTCATGTGTAGATCAGCTCACGGCAAGAGTTCAAGATATTCAAAATTTTGTGGTTCAGAATTCTTTGTTAGAACCTAGAATTCCTATTCCAGATTTGTTTTTTGGAGATAGAACTAAATTTCTGAGTTTCAAGAATAATTGTAAACTGTTTCTGGCTTTGAAACCTCGCTCCTCTGGTGACCCAGCGCAACAGGTTAGGATCGTCATTTCTTTTTTGCATGGCGACCCTCAGGACTGGGCATTTTCTCTTGCGTCAGGAGATCCTGCATTGAGTGATATCGATGCGTTTTTCCTGGCGCTTGGATTGCTGTACGATGAGCCTAATTCAGTAGATCAGGCAGAAAAAAATTTGCTGGCTCTTTGTCAGGCTCAGGATGAGATAGAGCTATATTGCCAGAAATTTAGAAAATGGTCCGTGCTCACTCAATGGAATGAATCTGCGCTTGCAGCCATTTTCAGAAAGGGTCTCTCTGAAGCCATTAAGGATGTCATGGTGGGATTTCCTATGCCCGCTGGTTTGAATGAGTCTATGTCTTTGGCCATTCAGATCGGTCGACGCTTGCGTGAGCGTAAATCTGTGCACCATTTGGCGGTATTACCTGAGATTAAACCTGAGCCTATGCAGTGCGATAGGACTATGACCAGAGTTAAACGGCAAGAACACAGACGTCTGAATGGGCTGTGTTTCTACTGTGGTGATTCCACTCATGCTATCTCTGATTGTCCTAAGCGCACTAAGCGGTTCGCTAGGTCTGCCACCATTGGTACTGTACAGTCAAAATTTCTTCTGTCCGTTACCTTGATATGCTCCTTGTCGTCGTATTCTGTCATGGCGTTTGTGGATTCAGGCGCTGCCCTGAATTTGATGGACTTGGATTATGCTAAACGTTGTGGGTTTTTATTGGAGCCCTTGCAGTGTCCTATTCCATTGAGAGGAATTGATGCTACACCTTTGGCCAAGAATAAGCCTCAATACTGGACCCAGCTGACCATGTGCATGGCTCCTGCACATCAGGAGGTTATTCGCTTTCTGGTGTTGCATAATCTGCATGATGTGGTCGTGTTGGGGTTGCCATGGCTACAAGCCCATAATCCAGTATTGGATTGGAATTCCATGTTGGTGTCCAGCTGTGGTTGTCAGGGGGTACATGGTGATGTTCCATTTCTGTCAATTTCGTCATCCACCCCTTCTGAGGATCCAGAGTTCTTGTCTGATTACCGGGATGTATTTGATGAGCCCAAGTCCGATGCCCTGCCTCCGCATAGGGATTGTGATTGTGCTATCAATTTGATTCCTGGTAGTAAATTCCCAAAAGGTCGACTGTTTAATTTATCCGTGCCTGAGCACACCGCTATGCGCAGTTATGTGAAGGAATCCCTGGAGAAGGGGCATATTCGCCCGTCATCGTCGCCATTAGGAGCAGGGTTCTTTTTTGTAGCCAAGAAGGATGGTTCGCTGAGACCGTGTATAGATTACCGCCTTCTTAATAAGATCACTGTTAAATTTCAGTACCCCTTGCCATTGTTATCTGATTTGTTTGCTCGGATTAAGGGGGCTAGTTGGTTCACTAAGATAGATCTTCGTGGTGCGTATAATCTGGTGAGAATCAGGCAAGGCGATGAATGGAAAACTGCATTTAATACGCCCGAGGGTCATTTTGAGTATCTAGTGATGCCGTTCGGACTTGCCAATGCTCCATCAGTGTTTCAATCCTTTATGCATGACATCTTCCGTGAGTACCTGGATAAATTCCTGATTGTGTACTTGGATGACATTTTGATCTTCTCGGATGATTGGGAGTCTCATGTGAAGCATGTCAGAACGGTTTTTCAGGTCCTGCGTGCTAATTCTTTGTTTGTGAAGGGATCAAAGTGTCTCTTTGGTGTGCAGAAGGTTTCATTTTTGGGGTTCATCTTTTCCCCTTCTACTATCGAGATGGATCCGGTTAAGGTCCAAGCCATCCATGATTGGACTCAGCCGACATCTCTGAAAAGTCTGCAAAAGTTCCTGGGCTTTGCTAATTTTTATCGTCGCTTCATCTGCAATTTTTCTAGTGTTGCCAAACCATTGACCGATTTGACCAAGAAGGGTGCTGATTTGGTCAATTGGTCTTCTGCTGCTGTGGAAGCTTTTCAAGAGTTGAAGCGTCGTTTTTCTTCTGCCCCTGTGTTGTGTCAACCAGATGTTTCTCTTCCGTTCCAGGTCGAGGTTGATGCTTCTGAGATTGGAGCAGGTGCTGTTTTGTCACAGAGAGGTTCTGGTTGCTCAGTGATGAAACCATGCGCTTTCTTTTCCAGGAAGTTTTCGCCTGCTGAGCGAAATTATGATGTGGGCAACCGAGAGTTGCTGGCCATGAAGTGGGCATTCGAGGAGTGGCGTCATTGGCTTGAAGAAGCTAAGCATCGCGTGGTGGTATTGACTGATCATAAGAACTTGACTTATCTCGAGTCTGCCAAGCGCTTGAATCCTAGACAAGCTCGTTGGTCGTTGTTTTTTGCCCGTTTTGACTTTGTGATTTCGTACCTTCCGGGCTCTAAAAATGTGAAGGCGGATTCTCTGTCTAGGAGTTTTGTGCCCGACTCTCCGGGTTTATCTGAGCCGGCGGGTATCCTCAAGGAAGGAGTAATTGTGTCTGCCATCTCCCCTGATTTGCGGCGGGTGCTGCAAAAATTTCAGGCTAATAAACCTGATCGTTGCCCAGCGGAGAAACTGTGTGTCCCTGATAGGTGGACGAATAGAGTTATCTCTGAACTTCATTGTTCGGTGTTGGCTGGTCATCCTGCAATCTTTGGTACCAGAGAGTTGGTGGCTAGGTCCTTTTGGTGGCCCTCTCTGTCGCGGGATGTGCGTTCTATTGTGCAGTCCTGTGGGATTTGTGCTCGGGCTAAGCCCTGCTGTTCTCGTGCCAGTGGGTTGCTTTTGCCCTTGCCGGTCCCGAAGAGGCCTTGGACACATATCTCTATGGATTTTATTTCTGACCTTCCCGTTTCTCAAAAGATGTCAGTCATTTGGGTGGTCTGTGATCGCTTTTCTAAGATGGTCCATCTGGTACCCTTGTCTAAATTGCCTTCCTCCTCTGATTTGGTGCCTTTGTTCTTCCAGCATGTGGTTCGTTTGCATGGCATTCCGGAGAATATTGTTTCTGACAGAGGTTCCCAGTTTGTTTCGAGGTTTTGGTGAGCCTTTTGTGGTAGGATGGGCATTGACTTGTCTTTTTCCTCGGCTTTCCATCCTCAGACTAATGGCCAGACCGAACGAACCAATCAGACTTTGGAAACATATCTGAGATGCTTTGTTTCTGCTGATCAGGATGACTGGGTGTCCTTTTTGCCTTTGGCTGAGTTCGCCCTTAATAATCGGGCCAGCTCGGCTACCTTGGTTTTGCCGTTTTTCTGCAATTCTGGGTTCCATCCTCGTTTCTCTTCAGGACAGGTTGAGTCTTCGGACTGTCCTGGTGTGGATACTGTGGTGGACAGGTTGCAGCAGATTTGGACTCAGGTAGTGGACAATTTGACCTTGTCCCAGGAGAAGGCTCAACTTTTCGCTAATCGCAGACGCCGTGTGGGTCCCCGACTTCGTGTTGGGGATCTGGTTTGGTTATCTTCTCGTCATATTCCTATGAAGGTTTCCTCTCCTAAGTTTAAACCTCGTTTTATTGGTCCGTATAGGATTTCTGAGGTTCTTAATCCTGTGTCTTTTCGTCTGACCCTTCCAGATTCTTTTTCCATACATAACGTATTCCATAGGTCATTGTTGCGGAGATACGTGGCACCTATGGTCCCATTTGTTGAGCCTCCTGCCCCGGTTTTGGTGGAGGGGGAATTGGAGTATATTGTGGAGAAGATTTTGGATTCTCGTGTTTCTAGACGGAAACTCCAGTATCTGGTTAAATGGAAGGGTTATGCTCAGGAAGATAATTCCTGGGTTTTTGCCTCTGATGTCCATGCTCCCGATCTTGTTTGTGCCTTTCATGTGGCTCATCCTGGTCGGCCTGGGGGCTCTGGTGAGGGTTCGGTGACCCCTCCTCAAGGGGGGGGTACTGTTGTGAATTCTGTGGCAGAGTTCACTCCTGTGGTCACAAGTGGTACTTCGGCTGATTCTCTCTGGGAGCTTCCGTTTGTGGAGGAAAGTGCTACTGCAGCTTCTGAGTTTCCTCCCTCAGGTGATCTGGTGAGGTCGTTAGCTGCTTCTCTACTTAACTCCACCTGATGCTTTGATCCATGCTTCCTGTCAATGTTCCAGTGTTGGACTTGTGTTTCTCTGGATCATTCCTGTGGCCTGCTGCTCTGCATAGCTAAGTGCTTCTTTGCTATTTGTTGCTATTTTTTCTGTCCAGCTTGTCTATTTGTTTTGCTGGAAGCTCTGGGACGCAAAGGGTGTACCTCCGTGCCGTTAGTTCGGTACGGAGGGTCTTTTTGCCCCCTTTGCGTGGTTTTCTTTAGGGTTTTGTGTAGACCGCAAAGTTATCTTTCCTATCCTCGTTCTGTCTAGAATATCGGGCCTCACTTTGCTGAATCTATTTCATCCCTACGTTTGTCTTTTCATCTTACTCACAGTCATTATATGTGGGGGGCTGCCTTTTCCTTTGGGGTATTTCTCTGAGGCAAGGTAGGCTTATTTTTCTATCTTCAGGCTAGTTAGTTTCTCAGGCTGTGCCGAGTTGCATAGGGAGCGTTAGGCGCAATCCACAGCTGCCTCTAGTTGTGTTTGGAGAGGATCAGGAATTGCGGTCTACAGAGTTTCCACGTCTCAGAGCTCGTTCTATTATTTTTGGGTTATTGTCAGATCACTGTATGTGCTCTGATCGCTATGTACATTGTGTTACTGAATTGTCTATCACAACAGTCTTAACCCCCCTGCTTGAAACGCCACACTGCCGTCAATCAAATCTTCAGGGGCGCCGGGCGCCGCCCCCCTCCGCGCTGTTTTCCCATTACATTCGATGCCTGTGCTGTTTAGTACTAGCTGGTGCATGCACAGTGAGCTCTGGCCGTCTGACGTCACATCCAGTCTTGCAGACTGCGCCTGCCCCAGCCAGTACTAAACAGCGCAGGCGCCGGATTTCTTGGGAAAACAGCGCGGAGGGGGTGGCGCCCGGCGCCCCTGAAGATTTGATTGACGGCAGTGTGGCGTTTTAAGCAGGGGGGTTAAGACCTGCCTCCCTGTCTAAAGACAGGTATTTTGGAGAAGTTATAAAACGCTTTATTTTGGGAATAAATGCACTAAAAACTAAAAGAGCCACCTTGTTAGAATGCAGCATTACTGCTGCACAAGGTGGCTCTTTTAGTTTATAACGGCTGGAGGGGGTGACAGAGGCCCTTTAAACAATTTTTTTTAAACTTTTTTTTTTTTTTATACAATTCTTTTTGGCACCTTAAGCGTGTCTCTGTGATTGCATTAATTAATTGATTGCTCTCCTCCATTGGTGTATTTTCTTTAAATATGTAATCAACTCTCCCCCCCTTTGTATGCCACCTGTTGAAACGCGTTGTGGATAATAATGGATAATAAAGGTTTGTGCCTTTTAACTTGTATTGCCTGGATCTAATCTCTGCCTTAGCGGTCCTCACAAGACCGCGCTGTTTTCGTTTTCCCAATTAAAACTCAAATGCCATTTTCTCAGTAAATTAGAACAATTTAAGACACCAGCTTGAAAAAATGATTTTAAAATCCGAAATGGTGGCCTAATGAAATGTATATTTAGTAAATGCACTGAATACTTGGTCGGGACTCCTTTTGCATCAATTACTGCATCAATGCGGAGTGGCATGGAGTTGATCAGCCTGTGGCACTGCTGAGGTGTTATGGAAGCCCAGGTTGCTTTGATAGCAGCCTTCAGCTCATCTGCATTGTTGTGTCTTGTGTCTCATCTTCCTCTTGACAATACCCTATAGATTCTCTATGGGGTTAAGGTCAGGCGAGTTTGCTGGCCAATCAAGCACAGTGATACTGTTGTTTTAAAAACAGGTATAGGTACTTTTGGCAGTGTGTACAGGTGCCAAGTCCTGCTGGAGAATGAAATTTCCAACTCCAAAAAGCTTGTCGGCAGAGGGAAGCATGAAGTGCTCTAAAATTTCCTGGCAGATTACTGCGCTGACTTTGGTCTTGATAAAACACAGTGTACCTACACCAGCAGATGACATAGCTTCCCAAACCATAACTGATTGTGGAAACTTCACCCTAGATCTTAAGCATCTTGGATTGTCTGTCTCTCTACTCTTCCTCCAGACTCTGGGACCTTGAGGTCTAGTGTGAAGTGACAATACAAAGGTGATATCAATTCCCCAACTATCACCTCATTTTCCACCACTACAGGGCCAAGGGAAGAGCGAGGCTAAGTGCCAGAATTGGCACATCTTTTCTGGGGTGGCTGAGAGCTGATATTTTTAGCCTGGTGGGTCCAGAATTCATGGCCCCTTCCTAGATTATTAATATCAGCCTACAGCTGTCTGCATAGCCTTTGCTGGTTATTAACTATAAGGGGACCCTACGTCATATTTTTTAAGGGTCACCCATTTTAATAACCAGTAAAGGCTAAGTATACAGCTGTGAGCTGATATTAATAGCCTGGGAAGCTCCATGGTATTACCCCCTTTCCAGACTACAAGGTGGGCCATTTATATGGATACACCTAAATAAAATGGGAATGGTTGGTGATATAAAGTTCCTGGTTGTGGCACATTAGTATATGGGAGGGGGAAAAAGTTTTGAGATGGGTGGTGACAATGGTGACCATTTTGAAGTCAGCCATTTTGGATCCAACTTTATTTTTTTCAATGGGAAGAGAGTCATGTGACACAACAAAGCATTTGGTGGCCATTCAACTGGCCCACGACGACCAATACACTTTCCAGGAAACTGTTCATGTAGGAATGCTCGGACCTGACACCCGTAATGTGGTGGTGCACAATCTTGCTGGAAAAACTCAGGGAACGTGCCATCTTCAATGCATAAAGAGAGCAACACATCAGCATGCAATTTCAGATATCCAGTGGCACTGAGGTTTCCATTGATGAAGACTGGCCCTACTATTTTGTACCCCATATACCACACTCAAACAACGGATACTTGAAGCCTGTCCTAGCATTTCTCCTGCAGTGTTGCTATCAGTGTGTCAAGAGTGGGAGAAGAGGGTTGCATTGACAATCCAACACAATGGGCAGCACTTTGAACACATTTTATAAGTGGTCATAAACTTGTAAATAACTCATGAAAGAATAAAGTTACGTTAAAGCCAAGCACACCATCTTTTTTCTCGTGAAATTCTCAATAAATTTGATGTGTCACATGACCCTCTTCCTATTGAAAAAAATAATGTTGGATCCAAAATGGTCACCACCCATCTTGAAAAGTTTTCCCCCTTTTCCCCCTCCCACATACTAATGTGCCATAAACAGGAAGTTGATATCACCAACCATTCCCATTGTATTTAGGTGTATCCATATAAATGGCCCGTGCTGAATGTATATATATATATATAGAGGAACTGCACCAGAAAAAATACCTTAAAGCGTGCACGCTTCCCTGACCAGGATTCCAATGCCCTTCCAGATAGTAAACAAAAAGGGAAACAGCTCAAGGAGATATAAAAAAAGGACTTTAATGCCCTGAGACTTTAAGGCCCTGAAACAAAACCTTTTACAAGGCTTGAGAAAGGATTTGTTTTAACAGAAACGTTGCCACACCACAGGGCATTAAAGTCCTTTTTTTTACATCTTTTTGTGCTCTTTCTCTTTTTGTCTACTATATATATATATATACTAGCTATTGAACCCGTTCTACGCCCGGGTGGCGAGCATTTATATTGGTATATGGTCTCCATCCTGGTATGTGCTGCTCCATCCTGCGTCCCCATCCTGTCATGTGCTGCACCCATCCTGCGCCCCCATTCTGTCATGTGCTGCTCCCATCCTGCGCCCCCGTTCTGTCATGTGCTGCACCCATCCTGCGCCTCCATTCTGTCATGTGCTGCACCCATCCTGCGCCCCCATTCTGACATGTGCTGCTCCCATCCTGCGCCCCCGTTCTGTCATGTGCTGCTCCCATCCTGCGCCTCCATCCTGTCATTTGCTGCTCCCATCCTGCGCCCCCATCCTGTCATGTGCTGCTCCATCCTGCGCCCCCGTTCTGTCATGTGCTGCTCCCATCCTGCGCCACCGTTCTTTAATTTGCTGCTCCCATCCATATGCCCCATACGCTGCTCCATAAGATGCTCCATAAGATGCTCCATAATATATGCCCCATATCAGGTGGCGTAAGTAACAAATAGCTGTGGCATGAAGTGCCACAGCCTCATGCCACAGCAATTTGTTACTTGCGCCACCTGATTCCTTTCCGCCGCCATTTTCTTGGTCCTCTTGCTGGCGGAATCGGCGCCTGCGCAGTCCGCGCTTTCCGGCGCCATTTTCTTGAAGACACACTGCAGTGCGCAGGCGCCGATTCCGGCAGCAGGACAAAGGAATCAGGTGGCGTAAGTAACAAATTGCTGTGGCATGAAGTGCCACAGCTTCATGCCACAGCAATTTGTTACTTACGCCATTCCTTTCCGCCCATTTTCTTCGTCCTCCTGCTGTCGGAATCGGCGCCTGCGCAGTCCGCTCTTTCCGGTGCCATTTTCTTGAAGACACACCTGCAGTGTGTCTTCAAGAAAATGGCGCCGGAAAGCGCGGACTGCGCAGGTGCCGATTCCGGCAGCAGGAGGACGAAGAAAATGGGCGGAAAGGAATGGCGTAAGTAACAAATTTTCATCCGATTGCAGTGCAATTTTAACATGACCTTTACACATAGCAATTCTCTAAGTCATTTACACATCGTTTAAAAAGGAAATATTCTTCAAAACACACACATATATGTGTGTATATATATATATATATATATATATATATATGCGTGTGTGTGTTTTGAAGAATACTTCCTTTGAAAGCAATGTGTAAATGACTTAGAGAATTGTTCTGTGTAAAAGCTCATTATAAATATATATATATAATATAACGCTGGGAGCGTCACTCTTTATAGACTGCGCACGCTCCTAGCATTACACTATAGAGTGTCAGGAAAAAAAAAAATGGCGCCGGAAGGCGTGGACTGCCGGGAGCAGGGGGTCGGGAGCAGGGGGACACCGTGCACATATTTGCGCCCTGATTATGCTGTGGCACTTCATGCAGTGTGTCTTCAAGAAAATGGCGCCGGAAAGTGCGGACTGCGCAGGTGCCGATTCCGGCAGCAGGAGGACGAAGAAAATGGGCGGAAAGGAATGGCGTAAGTAACAAATTGCTGTGGCATGAAGTGCCACAGCATAATCAGGGCGCAAATATGTGCACGGTGTCCCCCTGCTCCCGACCCCCTGCTCCCGGCAGTCCACGCCTTCCGGCGCCATTTTTTTTTTTCCTGACACTCTATAGTGTGACGCTAGGAGCGTCGTGCCTGCGCAGTCTATAAAGAGTGACGCTCCCAGCGTTATGCTATATATATATATTTATAATGAGCTTTTACACAGAACAATTCTCTAAGTCATTTACACATTGCTTTCAAAGGAAATATTCTTCAAAACACACACACGCATATATATATATATATATACACACATATATAATAATACATATATACATATATATATTTCAAAGGAAATATTCTTCAAAACACACACACGCATATATATATATATATATACACACATATATGTGTGTGTTTTGAAGAATATTTCCTTTGAAAACGATGTGTAAATGACTTAGAGAATTGCTATGTGTAAAGGTCATGTTAAAATCGCACTGCAATCGGATGTAAATTGGATGCTAGGTTTAAAAAATCTAATTGTACTCGTATGACAATCGTCCGTGTTTTCGGTCCTGATATAGGAACTTTTTTTCACACATATGGGTATGAGCCCTTATACTGTTTTACATGCATCATTAGCTGGGTTGGCTATATCATATACCTGCAAGATGAACCTATGTGATATGTACTTTTATAATATTCCAAATGACATAACCCAATAATAGATACAGTCAAGAGATATTGGTGAAAAGCATTAGGCATTAAAGGGTTATTCACAAAAAATAACCTTGTCCCCTATTTGTAGAATAGGGAATAACTTGATGATCACTGGGGGTCCAACCACTGTAACCTCCAGCAATCCCAAGGTTGGGTTTACAAAGCCAGGCTTATTCTAAATGGAGCAGAGGTGTGCATGCTTGGCCTTCAGTACTTTCATTGTTAATTGGACTGCTGGAAATAGCCCCGCATACAGGTCGGCAGCTCCATAGACAGTGAATGGAGCAGAGGACAAGCATTCATATATATGAAGTACATCATCTATATCATCTAGACCAGTCAGACACACTAGAATATGGTGAATACAATACCCATTATCTGCATAGGTTATACTCGTATGCTAATTAGTTGATCGATTGTAGAGTACCGTAATTAGATATAATGGTTTTACCTTCACACGTTTTTGATTCAGGCTCAAAGACATAGCCTTTAGGGCAAGTACAGGAGAAACTTCCTGGAGTGTTCCGACATTGTCCATTGTCACAGAGTAGCCGATTCAAGGCACATTCATCAATATCTACAAAGATGCAAATTTTAGTCAATTTACTGATCTTTCAAAATAAATGCATAGTATTCGTGACAGAAGACTACTCTGGATTACATATCTCTATTTTCTACTCTCAACAATATGCAATAATAGAAGATAGACAGATCACTTCGTACAACCTGGTCAATGGTCCAGATCATTAGTTTCTGGCCAATGACAGGAGCTGCGCGAATTTCCTTACCCTTAGGAATCCTAGGCTTGGCTTATGATTAGCCGGGCGGGCAGTACGTCACCTGTGCACCACACGCTGCACAGATGACATCAACCTCTACACCTAATCATAAGCTGAGCCTGAGATTCATAAGGATAAGGAAACTCATACCGCTCCAGTCCATGGCCAGATATTACTGACTTGGACTTAGACCATGGACCAGTGTCACGCAAAGCAATTTACTCATCTATTTATATAATTGCCTTATAATGTTTTCATTTCCTGTTCTGTCCAGATGTCACCGTATCCCAGAATTCCAAGCAGAGGAAGTTCACCGACCGCCATATTGGGACAACCAAGTGATGGATGTCTCAATATGGAAACTGCTGCTGGTACCAACCTATTGCGCGGTACCAGCGGAACACCGTCGCACCACAAACACACACACTATATGCCGTACGCACCACACACACACACACACACTCACACACATGCACAATCTCACACTCACGCAGCTTCTTGCGCTGTACCACCAGCAGAACACCGCCGCTGCCAGGATCAGACGAATGATTCACTGACTGCTGCCATCTTTGTACAGGAGGAGTGCATGCGCAGTTTTAATGTGACCGCCCCTATCTGTCTGCACAAAGATGGCGGTGGTATGATTTACTGCGTCTGCGTGAATTACGCGCAGGTGCAGTGAAGCATTCGACTGATCCCGGGGGCAAATGCGCGATGTGTCTACAGGCAGTGGAAGCCGGTCACATTAAAGGGGTTTTCCCACGAACGAAAGTTCATTTTAAAAATTGACTGTGTCTGACAGTGTACGGAGCATACCACATCTCCTGGGCAGGGGTGGAAGTAAAAGACAATACTGACATTAGAGCAGGGGATCACAGTGGATTCATTTTCTGAGGTAAAATATTTCACTGACTGTTTTTAAATAATATTTTACCTCACAAAATGTATCCTCTGTGATCTCCTGCTGTAATGTCAGTATTGTCTTTTGCTTCCTCCCCTGCCCAGGAGCTGTGGAAGGTTCGGTACACAGTCAGACACAGACAATTTTTAAAATGAACTTTTGTTCCTGGGAAAACCCATTTAAAAGCAAATATCAACGCCAACATGGCTCCTCCTAAAAAGTACGCCAGTGACAATAAAAGGAAAGCAACAAAGGCACAACATCGAAGACAACAAAGAGCAAATGAAGAGCAAAAGCATCGCTGTGACAAAAACAATGCATTTAAGTGTAGGCGTCAAGCACATAAGTCCCCTGATGCAAAAGTCATTAGATTATCACAGGATGCCATTAGGCAATAATAGCGGTGCATGCCTGCCCCCATCGTTACATTACTGCCCTCCCGATGCGATAGCATCGGACCTCCATATAGTCTCTAATAATAGCCTAAAATGTGTAAGCAATGTTTTTCATGATGAAACCATTTTATCAATAGAACCTAAAGATTTGTGTGTCTAAAATTCCTATGTTGGATCTCTTTTGCTATGAAAGGAATAAGTGTAAATTGCATACGAAAGTAGGTGGGCAACCAGCGCAATGACTGGTACAGAAAAGAGGCATCCATATAGCAGCTGGACAAAAATATGAGTCTTGCATCCAAGATAGATTGGAGAGGGGTGAGCTTAGTGAGAAGAAGACAAATCAGGAGTGAGCTACACTTATTTCACATTTGCGTTGAATCACTGTACAGTCTTTTAAAAGATTTAATAACCACAAAGTATTTATGGATAGGTGATATGCACTGGTTGACAGCTGGCCATAGTCATTAGGTTAGTGTCGGAGATTACCACTAACAAGTGTATAAGCATCACTCTAGGATCCAGGAGATCCCTTGATCTTCTGGGAGGTAAACACTGCTAGACATGTCATAGGTTTAGGCCTTCTGCCCAGTATTTCCCTATCAAGTATGTTAGCCTTAGACACTCATGTATTTCTTCTAAATCCTGGCTCCCTGTTCAAAACTCTAAGGCCTTACCACCAATGTGGAAGTGATGTAAAATATGCTGGAGGTAATACTTATCGTATGGAGATTGAAATAAGTCAAAATAAGTCAAAATACCAATCAAAAAGGCATACCAATGCAATTCTTTCCATTGATGTCAACGTCATATCCAGAATTACAGATACATTTGTACGTTCCACGGAGGTTTTCGCATATTCCATTCTGACAAATATCAGGATTTAAAGCACATTCATTGATATCTGAAAGAAAGTGTTACAGTCTGAGTATAATAATAACTTACATGTAAAAAATTATGAAAGATTTTTGCACTTCACTTTGACTTTACCCCATCAATTATTTATGGTATTCATAGATCTTCTTTTCTATTTATTGGGTCAAAGAGTTTCAAGGGCTTGTATGAGAGTTAAATAAAAACAAAAAGATTGAGGCATGCCCCCTTTATGGCTAAACCTATGCTCCATAATGTAACGCATTTGTTTAAATACAACATTGAGGATGATCAATTAGCGGAACTGGCTGCCACAAGAGGTGGTGAGTTCTCCTTCAATGGAAGTCTTTAAACAGAGGCTAGACAGACATCTGTCTGAGATGGTATTGTGAATCCTGCATTGAGCCAGGTTGGACATCATGACCCTTGAGGTCCCTTCCAGCTCTAACATTCTATGATTCTATTGTTCTAACTTCCATTTTTACTTTTCATCTAAAGGTGATGTACAAAAGCACACTGATATAATATATAATGTACCAGTACAGCTACTAATGTGGCATTTTTGTGCAATATTTCAAGTAACCAGAGAATGTGCAGCAGAAAAAAAGGGTATTTTGTGTCTTTGGTTGGGTTCAAAACTCAGAATAAGGCCTAGGTCCTGAAGTCAGAGGAGATAAGAGAGTGCTCCATCTCCATCCAGGCAGTTCAGGCCTTGGGCGGTCTAAGGAGCTCGATTAGGAGCCAGCTTCTATAAAGGCTGTGATTCAATGACACATTGCTCCAAGGATAAAGAGCAAGCACTGCCAATCTGTGTGGGCGATATGATCATTCATGACCATAAGGAATGGTTTGGAGAACATGTCGTGTTTTGAGGTGCTACCTTATAAGCTCAGAGCCTATGAAAGAAACAATAAAAAATATGTAGTTAGTAGATAGTTGGCCCAAGATTTCCTTTTTTATTGTGTGATGTATTTGCTCTGAGACATTTGTCTCTCCTTGTTGATTAATAAAGGTGACTGTTAAATGCCACATAGAGCCACCAAGAATATAATAAATGAATACACAGTTCACATTTTAACAATGACCCTAACATTATCGGTGGGTTTCTCAAGAAGGATTGCTTTTGGATGAGGATTTATCACATTAATATTAGATTAGGGTACATTATATCCACCAAATTAATTTACGCTACCAGCCCATTCATAAGCAGGTTGAATCACCAGGAAACACTAATAGTCTATTTGTGAAATAATCCTAAAATGCAGTATACAATTTTGGCACTGTGGTGGTTGAGCCTGATTACTGGGTCCAAGCAAAATGGATAATTCTTTGGATCTTCTGCGAAACAACTACAACAAAGAAACCTAAGGAATTCACTATTTGTTGCCAAGATGTCTAGTGATCTTTGATAGATCAATACCAATATCATTCTGGATATATCAGTTGGTAGAAGTTAACCCAAGCCAATAAAATTCTCTTTACTAAGCCTTTTCAAACCGACTTGCATGTAATATTTACTAGTCTCATAGTGTTATATAAATCAGCTCGACACACTTTTGCAATTTATGGCACCATAAATTTGACACGTTTGACTGACACATTTTCTAGTTGAGCCCCCATTTTTCTGGTTTCCCTCACATGTTTGCTTGGAGCACTGAATTACTTCTTTTAGTTCAGTTAAGTGTAGCTCTTTTATTCTTTTTAAGCTATGCTTCATGTCTTATCATGATAAGCAGACATATTACCAGGATATTACTTCTGGCAACCTTCCTGGCCCTAAGAATTCTATTTATATACAATATGTAATTACATTGTTTTGCACCAAATGGATTCTATAATTGATCCTTTTTAATTACTTTCTTCTGTTTTATGGAAAGAAAAACTACACAAAGAATGTCACATAAATAAACCAGTGGCTGGAAAAATAAGGAAGCAAAAAAATCCAAAATGGTTTTAATTAGATGTCTTTAAAATAGCAGGTTTTTATTGTTTCTAAGACAAAAAATAGGTAATCTTCAGTCGTTGTCAAAGTATAAAATGGAAAAGTCAACACCATGCTGCACAATACGTATTCACAGTCAAATATACAGTATGTCCCTGAACAAGCAAGTTTTAGGCTCACATCTTTCTGTAAATGTTTCTGATATTTTCTGTGGAAACAATAGCATAATCTGCAATGCATTTCTTGGAATCACCAACCAAAAATCTACAAAATCCATCAGGATTAATTGAAATTCATTTACTAGTGTAAATTGTGTTATTAAAATGTGGTTTCGTAGAACTGCAGGACTTCCAGATGTTGCAGACCCACCAATACTGACATTAAAATGCAACCACCTTATAGCCTTTGACAGCAGTCTGGATCTTCCATTAAGGAACACCTAAAGTTTGGCTCTTTAAGGCCAAACAAAATTACTGGCATTCTCATACATAAAACTTTTATTTTAGATGATTGATGAAACCAGATTTCCTAACCATGCTGTGCTTCTCCAGGGGAGACACATGCAGATCATAATCCTTTTCTGTTCCGATTCCGTTCTACATATTTTAGGTGACCTGTACAAATATTTCAGGATAGCAGTCATACATACCAGTTCCTTGAGATGTTATTCCTGGTCCACTGCTGCATAAAGCTTGATATTCCTCTGAAAACAAAAGAAATACATTTGTAGCCTGTTGCAAAGGAATCCCACACCTCACAAAAATTGACAGTTAAAGTGGCTTGCGAAAGTATTCTCCCTCCTTGACTTTTTACCTATTTTGATAGATTACAACCTGTGTTTAAATATTTTTGTAATTCAACTTGTGTGTGATGCATAAGCACTAAATAGTGTAAGTTGGTGAACTGAGGAAATATAGGCAAAAATAAAATATATGGGATCAAATAACTAAAAATTGGCATGTGCATACAGTGCAGACAAAAAGTTTGGAGACACCTTCTCATTTAAAGATTTTTCTGTATTTTCATGACTATGAAAATTGTACATTCACACTGAAGTGTTATGACCTGGTGGTCAGGACAATAATGGACCTGGTGGTTAAGAGCACACGGAATGACCTGATAGTTACTGATAATAAGGACGAGCTCTGGGACGTGGGAAATCTGCTGACCGCAATCCCTAAACCTATCAAACACACTAGAAATAGCCGTGGATTGCGCCTAACGCTCCCTATGCAACTCGGCACAGCCTAAGAAACTAGCTTGCCCTGAAGATAGAAAAATAAGCCTACCTTGCCTCAGAGAAATTCCCCAAAGGAAAAGGCAGCCCCCCACATATAATGACTGTGAGTAAAGATGAAAATACAAACACAGAGATGAAATAGATTTAGCAAAGTGAGGCCCGACTTACTGAACAGACCGAGGATAGGAAAGGTTACTTTGCGGTCAGCACAAAAACCTACAAAAAGACCACGCAGAGGGCGCAAAAAGAACCTCCGCACCGACTCACGGTGCAGAGGCGCTCCCTCTGCGTCCCAGAGCTTCCAGCAAGCAAGACAACAAATTAAATAGCAAGCTGGACAGAAAAATAGCAAACCAAAGAAATACAAGCTGGAACTTATTTTCTGATGGGAAGACAGGTCACAAGAACGATCCAGGAGTGAACAGACCAATACTGGAACATTGACAGGTGGCGTGGAGCAAAGATCTAAGTGGAGTTAAATAGAGCGGCAGCTAACGAATTAACCTCGTCACCTGTGAAACACCCACCAAAGGAAGTCCATGGACAGAACCAGCCGAAGTACCATTCATGACCACAGGAGGGAGCCCGACAACAGAATTCACAACAGTACCCCCCCTTGAGAAAGGGTCACCGAACCCTCACCAGAGCCCCCAGGCCGACCAGGATGAGCCAAATGAAAGGCACGAACCAGATCGGCAGAATGAAGATCAGAGGCAAAAACCCAGGAATAATCTTCCTGACCATAACCCTTCCACTTGACCAGGTACTGGAGTTTCCGTCTCGAAACACGAGAATCCAAAATCTTCTCCACCACATACTCCAACTCCCCCTCAACTAACACCGGGGCAGGAGGATCAACGGATGGAACCACAGACACCACGTATCTCCGCAATACCGACCTATGGAACACATTATGGATGGCAAAAGAAGCAGGAAGGGCCAAACGAAATGACACAGGATTGATAACCTCAGAAATCTTATACGGACCAATGAAACGAGGCTTAAACTTAGGAGAGGAAACCTTCATAGGAACATAACGAGATGACAACCAAACCAAATCCCCAACACGAAGTCGGGGACCCACACAGCGCCGGCGGTTAGCGAAACGTTGAGCCTTCTCCTGGGACAATGTCAAATTGTCTACCACATGAGTCCAAATCTGCTGCAACCTATCCACCACAGTATCCACACCAGGACAGTCTGAAGACTCAATCTGCCCTGAAGAGAAACGAGGATGGAAACCAGAATTGCAGAAAAACGGCAAAACCAAAGTAGCCGAGCTGGCCCGATTATTAAGGGCGAACTCAGCCAACGGCAAAAAGGACACCCAATCATCCTGATCAGCAGAAACAAAGCATCTCAGATATGTTTCCAAAGTCTGATTAGTTCGTTCGGTTTGGCCATTTGTCTGAGGATGGAAAGCCGAGGAAAAAGACAAATCAATGCCCATCCTAGCACAAAAGGATCGCCAAAACCTTGAAACAAACTGGGAACCTCTGTCAGAAACGATGTTCTCCGGGATACCATGTAAACGAACCACATGCTGGAAAAATAATGGCACCAAATCAGAGGAGGAAGGCAATTTAGACAAAGGTACCAAATGGACCATCTTAGAAAAGCGATCACAGACCACCCAAATGACTGACATCTTTTGAGAAACGGGAAGGTCAGAAATAAAATCCATAGAGATTTTAAGGCCTCTTAAGGTCCAAGGCCTCTTCGGGACCGGCAAGGGCAAAAGCAACCCACTGGCACGAGAACAGCAGGGCTTAGCCCGAGCACAAATCCCACAGGACTGCACAAAAGTACGCACATCCCGCGACAGAGAGGGCCACCAAAAGGATCTAGCCACCAAATCTCTGGTACCAAAGATTCCAGGATGCCCAGCCAACACTGAACAATGAATCTCAGAGATAACTCTACTAGTCCATCTATCAGGGACAAACAGTTTCTCCGCTGGGCAACGGTCAGGTCTATCAGCCTGAAATTTTTGCAGCACCCGCTGCAAATCAGGGGAGATGGCAGACAATATTACCCCCTCTTTGAGAATACACGCCGGCTCAGGAACACCCGGAGAGTCAGGCACAAAACTCCTTGACAGGGCATCAGCCTTCACATTCTTAGAGCCCGGAAGGTACGAAACCACAAAATCAAAACGGGAGAAAAATAATGACCATCGAGCCTGTCTCGGATTCAACCGTTTGGCAGACTCAAGATAAGTCAAATTCTTGTGATCTGTCAAGACCACCACGCGATGCTTGGCTCCTTCCAGCCAATGACGCCACTCCTCGAATGCCCACTTCATGGCCAACAATTCACGATTACCAACATTGTTGTGAGTTCTGTTTTTGGGCTCCCTCTGGTGGTTACTGATGGTACTGGGTGACTTGTCTTTCCTGGGTCTCTGGGTTCCACCTGTTCCATCAGGATATGGGAGTTTCCTATTTAACCTGGCTTTGCTGGCATTTCCTCGCCGGTTATCAATGTATCCAGTGTGTCTTGTTACCTCTGCTCCCTGCTCCTAGAACCTTCTGGTCAAGCTAAGTTTGGATTTTCCTGTTTTGGTGTTTTGCTTTATTTGGTTTTTAGTCCAGCCTGCAGATATTTGATTCTTGCTGCTGGTTGCTCTAGTGGGCTGAAATTGCTCCTCATGTACCATGAGTTGGCACATGAGTTCAAGTAATTTCAGGATGGTTTTTTTGAAGGGTTTTTCGCTGACCGCGCAGATCACTTTTGTATCCTCTGCTATCTAGCTTTAGCGGGCCTCATTTTGCTGAAACTGTTTTCATACTGCGTATGTGCTTTCCTCTCATTTCACCGTCATTATATGTGGGGGGCTGCTATTTCTGTGGGGTGTTTCTCTGGAGGCAAGAGAGGTCTGTGTTTCTTCTAATAGGGGAAGTTAGATCTTCGGCTGGAGCGAGACGTCTAGGATCATCGTAGGCACGTTCCCCGGCTACTTTTATTTGTGTGTTAGGTTCAGGGTCGCGGTCAGCTCAGGTTCCATCGCCCTAGAGCTTGTTTGTATCTGTGCTTGTCCTTTAGTGATCCCCTGCCATTGGGATCATGACACAACATCATAGTTACGCTCAGCAGGCGAAAACTTTCTAGAAAAGAAAGCACATGGCTTCATCACCGAGCCCTCAGAACTTCTTTGCGACAAAACAGCCCCTGCTCCAATCTCAGAAGCATCAACCTCAACCTGAAATGGAAGCGAAACATCTGGCTGGCACAACACAGGGGCAGAAGAAAAACTACGCTTCAACTCCTGAAAAGCCTCTACAGCCGCAGAAGACCAATTGACCACATCAGCACCCTTCTTGGTCAAATCAGTCAACGGTTTAGCAACAGTAGAAAAATTAGCGATGAAGCGCCGATAAAAATTAGCAAAGCCCAGGAACTTTTGCAGGCTCTTCACAGATGTCGGCTGAGTCCAATCGTAAATGGCCTGGACTTTAACAGGGTCCATCTCGATAGTAGAAGGGGAAAAAAATGAACCCCAAAAATGAAACCTTCTGAACTCCAAAGAGACACTTTGACCCCTTCACAAACAAGGAATTCGCACGAAGGACCTGGAACACCATTCTGACCTGCTTCACATGAGACTCCCAATCATCCGAAAAGACCAAAATATCATCCAAATACACAATCAGGAATTTATCCAGGTACTCTCGGAAGATGTCATGCATAAAGGACTGAAATACTGATGGAGCATTGGAAAGCCCGAATGGCATAACCAGGTACTCAAAATGGCCCTCGGGCGTATTAAATGCTGTTTTCCATTCATCGCCCTGTTAAATACGCACAAGATTATACGCACCACGAAGATCTATCTTGGTGAACCAACTAGCCCCCTTACTCCGAGCAAATAAATCAGACAGCAGCGGCAAAGGGTACTGAAATTTGACTGTGATCTTATTAAGAAGGCGGTAATCAATACAAGGTCTCAAAGAACCATCCTTCTTGGCCACAAAAAAGAACCCTGCTCCTAACGGTGATGACGACGGGCGAATATGGCCTTTCTCCAAGGATTCCTTTATATAACTCTGCATAGCGGCGTGTTCTGGCACAGATAAATTGAACAATCGGCCCTTAGGAAACTTACTACCAGGAATCAAATTAATTGCACAATCGCAATCCCTATGAGGAGGTAGGGCACTGGCTTTGGACTCATCAAATACATCCCGATAATCCGACAAAAACTCTGGAACTTCAGAAGGAGTGGAAGACGAAATAGACAAAAATGGAACATCACCATGTACCCCCTGGCAACCCCAGCTGGACACAGACATACAGTTAGGGCCAGAAATATTTGGGCAGTGACACAATTTTCGCGAGTTGGGCTCTGCATGCCACCACATTGGATTTGAAATGAAACCTCTACAACAGAATTCAAGTGCAGATTGTAACGTTTAATTTGAAGGGTTGAACAAAAATATCTGATAGAAAATGTAGGAATTGTACACATTTCTTTACAAACACTCCACATTTTAGGAGGTCAAAACTAATTGGACAAATAAACATAACCCAAACAAAATATTTTTATTTTCAATATTTTGTTGCAAATCCTTTGGAGGCAATCACTGCCTTAAGTCTGGAACCCATGGACATCACCAAACGCTGGGTTTCCTCCTTCTTAATGCTTTGCCAGGCCTTTACAGCCGCAGCCTTCAGGTCTTGCTTGTTTGTGGGTCTTTCCGTCTTAAGTCTGGATTTGAGCAAGTGAAATGCATGCTCAATTGGGTTTAGATCTGGAGATTGACTTGGCCATTGCAGAATGTTCCACTTTTTGGCACTCATGAACTCCTGGGTAGCTTTGGCTGTATGCTTGGGGTCATTATCCATCTGTACTATGAAGCGCCGTCCAATCAACTTTGCAGCATTAGGCTGAATCTGGGCTGAAAGTATATCCCGGTACACTTCAGAATTCATCCGGCTACTCTTGTCTGCTCTTATGTCATCAATAAACACAAGTGACCCAGTGCCATTGAAATCCATGCATGCCCATGCCATCACGTTGCCTCCACCATGTTTTACAGAGGATGTGGTGTTCCTTGGATCATGTGCCGTTACCTTTCTTCTCCAAACTTTTTTCTTCCCATCATTCTGGTACAGGTTGATCTTTGTCTCATCTGTCCATAGAATACTTTTCCAGGACTGAGCTGGCTTCTTGAGGTGTTTTTCTGCAAATTTAACTCTGGCCTGTCTATTTTTGGTATTGATGAATGGTTTGCATCTAGATGTGAACCCTTTGTATTTACTGTCATGGAGTCTTCTCTTTACTGTTGACTTAGAGACAGATACACCTACTTCATTGAGAGTGTTCTGGACTTCAGTTGATGTTGTGAACGGGTTCTTCTTCACCAAATTAAGTATGCGGCGATCATCCACCACTGTTGTCATCCGTGGATGCCCAGGCCTTTTTGAGTTCCCAAGCTCACCAGTCAATTCCTTTTTTCTCAGAATGTACCCAACTGTTGATTTTGCTACTCCAAGCATGTCTGCTATCTCTCTGATGGATTTTTTCTTTTTTTTCAGCCTCAGGATGTTCTGCTTCACCTCAATTGAGAGTTCCTTTGACCGCATGTTGTCTGCTCACAGCAACAGCTTCCAAATGCAAAACCACACACCTGGAATCCACCCCTGACGTTTTAACTACTTCATTGATTACAGGTTAACGAGGGAGATGCCTTCAGAGTTAATTGCAGCCCTTAGAGTCCATTGTCCAATTACTTTTGGTCCCTTGAAAAAGAGGACGCTATGCATTACAGAGCTATGATTCCTAAACCCTTTCTCCAATTTGGATGTGGAAACTATCATATTGCAGCTGGGAGTGTGCACTTTCAGCCCATATTATATATATAATTGTATTTCTGAACATTTTTTTGTAAACAGCTAAAATAACAAAACTTGTGTCACTGTCCAAATATTTCTGGCCCTAACTGTAGATTTCCAGTCCAATACTGGATTATGAACCTGTAGCCATGGCAACCCCAAAACAACCACATCATGCAGATTATGCAACACCAGAAAGCGGATATCCTCCTGATGTGCAGGAGCCATGCACATGGTCAATTGGGTCCAATACTGAGGCTTATTCTTGGCCAAAGGCGTAGCATCAATTCCTCTCAATGGAATAGGATACTGCAAGGGCTCCAAGAAAAAACCACAGCGCCTAGCATACTCCAAGTCCATCAAATTCAGGGCAGCGCCTGAATCCACATATGCCATAACAGAATAGGATAACAAAGAGCAAATCAGAGTAACAGACAATAGAAATTTAGACTGTACCGTACCAATGGTGGCAGACCTAGCGAACCGCTTAGTGCGCTTAGGACAATCGGAGATAGCATGAGTGGAATCACCACAGTAAAAACATAGCCCATTCCGACGTCTGTGTTCTTGCCGTTCAGCTCTGGTCAAAGTCCTATCACATTGCATAGGCTCAGGCCCATGCTCAGATAGTACCGCCAAATGGTGCACAGCTTTACGCTCACGCAAGCATCGATCGATCTGAATGGCCAAGGACATAGACTCATTCAGACCAGCAGGCATGGGAAAGCCCACCATGACATCCTTAAGGGCTTCAGAGAGACCCTTTCTGAAGATTGCTGCCAGGGCACATTCATTCCACTGAGTGAGCACAGACCACTTTCTAAACTTCTGACAATATATCTCCGCTTCATCCTGACCCTGACACAGAGCCAGCAAGATTTTCTCTGCCTGATCCACTGAATTAGGTTCGTCATAAAGCAATCCTAGCACCAGGAAAAACGCATCAACATCACGCAATGCCGGATCTCCTGGCGCAAGGGAAAATGCCCAGTCTTGAGGGTCACCACGTAACAAAGAAATAATGATCTTTACTTGTTGAACAGGGTAACCTGAGGAGCGAGGTTTCAAGGCAAGAAACAATTTACAATTATTTTTGAAATTCAAGAACTTAAATCTATCACCAAAAAACAAATCAGGAATTGGAATCCTAGGCTCTGACATCGGATTCTGAACCACAAAATCTTGAATGTTTTGTATCCTTGCAGTGAGATTATCCATCCAAGAGGACAGACCTTGAATGTTCATGTTTACACCAATGTCCTGAACCACCCAGAGGTAAAGGGGAAAATAGAGACAAAACACACTGCAAAGAAAAAAAAATGGTCTCAGAACTTCTCTTATCCCTCTATTGAGATGCATTAGTACTTTGGGCCACCTGTACTGTTATGACCTGGTGGTCAGGACAATAATGGACCTGGTGGTTAAGAGCACACGGAATGACCTGATAGTTACTGATAATAAGGACGAGCTCTGGGACGTGGGAACTCTGCTGACCGCAATCCCTAAACCTATCAAACACACTAGAAATAGCCGTGGATTGCGCCTAACGCTCCCTATGCAACTCGGCACAGCCTAAGAAACTAGCTAGCCCTGAAGATAGAAAAATAAGCCTACCTTGCCTCAGAGAAATTCCCCAAAGGAAAAGGCAGCCCCCCACATATAATGACTGTGAGTAAAGATGAAAATACAAACACAGAGATTAAATAGATTTAGCAAAGTGAGGCCCGACTTACTGAACAGACCGAGGATAGGAAAGGTTACTTTACTACAAAAAGACCACGCAGAGGGTGCAAAAAGACACTCTGCACCGACTCACGGTGCGGAGGCGCTCCCTATGCGTCCCAGAGCTTCCAGCAAGCAAGACAACAAATTAAATAGCAAGCTGGACAGAAAAATAGCAAACCAAAGAAATACAAGCTGGAACTTAGCTTCTGATGGGAAGACAGGTCACAAGAACGATCCAGGAGTGAACAGACCAATACTGGAACATTGACAGGTGGCGTGGAGCAAAGATCTAAGTGGAGTTAAATAGAGCGGCAGCTAACGAATTAACCTCGTCACCTGTGAAACTCAGAAACACCCACCAGAGGAAGTCCATGGACAGAACCAGCCGAAGTACCATTCATGACCACAGGAGGGAGCCCGACAACAGAATTCACAACACTGAAGGCATCAAAACTATGAACTAAGACATTTGGAATTATATACTTAACAAAAAAGAGTGAAACAACTGAAATTATGTCTTATATTCTAGGTACTTCAAAGTAGCCACCTTTTGCTTTGAGGACTGCTTTGCACACTCTTGGCATTCTCTTGATGAGCTTCAAGAGGTAGTCACCGGGAATGGACTTCCAACAATCTTGAAGGAGTTCCCAGAGATGCTTAGCACTTGTTGGCCCTTTGCCTTCACTCTGCGGTCTAGCTCACACCAAACCATCTCGATTGGGTTCAGGTCTGGTGACTGTGGAGGCCAGGTCATCTGGCGTAGCACCCCATCACTCTCCTTCTTGGTCAAATAGCCCTTACACAGCCTGAAGGTGTGTTTGGGGTCATTGTCCTGTTGAAAAATAAATGATGGTCCAACTAAACGCAAACCGGTGGAATAGCATGCCGCTGCAAGATGCTGTGGTAGCCATGCTGGTTCAGTATGCCTTCAATTTTGAATAAATCCCAAACAGTGTCACCAGCAAAGCACCCCCACACCATCACACCTCCTCCTCCATGCTTCAAAGTGGGAACCAGGCATGTAGAGTCCATCCGTTCACCTTTTCTGAGTTGCACAAAGACACGGTGGTTGGAACCAAAGACCTCAAATTTGGACTCATCAGACCAAAGCATAGATTTCCACTGGTCTAATGTCCATTCCTTGTGTTCTTTAGCCCAAAGAAGTCTCTTCTGCTTGTTACCTGTCCTTAGCAGTGGTTTCCTAGCAGCTACTTTACCATGAAGGCCTGCTGCACAAAGTCTCCTCTTAACAGTTGTTGTAGAGATGTGTCTGCTGCTAGAACTCTGTGTGGCATTGACCTGAGCTGCTGTTAACCTGCGATTTCTGAGGCTGGTGACTCGGATAATCTTATCCTCAGAAGCAGAGGTGACTCTTGGTCTTCCTTTCCTGGGGCGGTCATAGTTTTGATGCCTTCAGTGTGAATGTTCATGAAAATACAGAAAAATCTTTAAATGAGAAGGTGTGACCAAACTTTGGTCTGTACTGTATGTATTCACTCCTTTTGCAATGAAGCCCCTAAAAATTTCTGGTGCAAGCAATTACCTTCATAAGTCACATGCTTAGTGAAAGGAATTCCCCATGTGTGCAATATAAGTGTCACATGGTTTGTCAGTATATTCACTTTACCTTTTCTAAATGGCCATAGAGGCTGCAACATCATTAAGCAAGAGGCACCACTAACCAAACACCATGAAGACCAAGGATATCTCCAAACAAGTCAGTGACAAAGTTGTTGAGAAAGACAAGCCAGAGTTGGGTAATAAAAAAAATCCCAATCTCTGATGATGCCCCGGAGCACCAACAAATCCATTATTATCAAATGGAAAGAACATGGTACCACAACAAATCTGCCAAGAGACAGCCGCCCATTAAAACTCTAAACCCGGGCAAGGTGGGCATTAATCAGAGAGGCAGCACAGACACCAAAGGTAACCCTGAAGGAGCTGTAATGTTCCCAAGCAATGACTGGAGTATTTGTCCATGCGACCACAATAAGCCTTTATGGAAGAGTGGGCCAGAAAAAAGCCTTTACTTACACACAAAAATTGTAAGTCATGTTTTCGGTTTGCCAAAAGAAATATGGGAGACTCCCCAAATGGTTTAAGGGAAAACGTGTAAATGTTTTAGAGTGGCCTAGTCAAAGCCCAGACCTTAATCCAATTCGGAATCTGTGGTCAGACATGAAGATTGCTGTTTACCAGAGGAAACCATCTAACTAAAAGGAGCTGGAGCAGTTTTGCCTTGAGGAATGGGCAAAAATCCCAGTGGCAAGATGTGGAAAGCTCATAGAGTCTATCCAAAGCGACTTGTAGCTGTAATTGCAATTAAAGGAAGCTTTACAAAATACTAACTTTAGGGGGGGGGGGGTGAGTAGTTATGCACATTGAAGTTTTCAGTGATTTTGTTCTATTTTGTTGTTTGCTTCACAATAAAAAGAAAAGCAAAAGTTCACGGCTCTAGGCATGTTCTTTACAAGAACTGATGTAAACTCTCAAAAAAAACCTTTGAAGTTCCAGGTTGTGAGGTAGCAAAACATGAAGAATGCCAAGGGGATGAATACTTTTACACCCCACTGTACAATGTGAATATAAATAAGCGGAGATTGGCAAGACTGATTTGCTTATTTGTATGGGTCTGGTCATGAAATGTTACAATGGGAGTAAAGAAGAAATCACAAGGTTTCATTGTGTTGAGGGTGATAGTTTAGTTATTGGCAGAGACCGATTACATAAAAAAAACCTTATTTATTTGGCACTGAAAAATATTAGATGGTTATTTTTCCATGCTGAGAACTAGAAAAACTGTGCATTATGTGGTGTTTTGGCATGGAAGATGTACAGTGGAGGAAATAAGTATTTGATCCCTTGCTGATTTTGTAAGTTTGCCCACTGACAAAGACATGAACAGTCTATAATTTTAAGGGTAGGTTAATTTTAAAATTGAGAGATAGAAGATCAAAATAAAATCCAGAAGATCACATTGTATAAATTACATAAATTTATTCGCATTTTGCAGTGAGAAATAAGTATGTGATCCTCTACCAACCATTAAGAGTTCTGGCTCCTACAGACCAGTTAGACGCTCCTAATCAACGTGTTACCTGCATTAAAGACGGCTGTCTTACATAGTCACCTTTATAAAAGACTCTTGTCCACAGACTCAATTAATCAGTCAGACTCTAACATCTACAACATGGGCAAGACCAAAGAGCTTTATAAGGATTTCAGGGACAAGATCATAGCCGTACACAAAGCTGGAATGGGCTACAAAACCATAAGTAAGACGCTGGGTGAGAAGTAGACAACTATTGGTGCAATAGTAAGAAAATGGAAGAAATACAAAACGACTGTCAATCAACATTGATCTGGGGCACCATGCAAAATCTCACCTCGTGGGGTGTCCTTGATCATGAGGAAGGTGAGAGATCAGCCAAAATTACACAGAGGGAACTTGTTAATGATCTCAAGGCAGCTGGGACCACAGTCACCAAGAAAACCATTGGTAACACATTACGCCGTAAAGGTTTAAAATCCTGCGGTTCCTGCAGGGTCCCCCTGCTCAAGAAGGCACATGTGCAGGCCCGTCTGAAGTTTGCCAATGAACACCTGGGTGATAATGTGAGTGATTGGGAGAAGGTTCTGTGGTCAGATGAGACAAAAAATGAGCTCTTTGGCATTAACTCAACGCGCCGTGTTTGGAGGAAGAGAAATGCTGCCTATGACTCAAAAGAACCCCGTCCCCACTATCAAGCATGGAGGTGCAAGCATTATGTTTTGTGGGTGTTTCTCTGCTAAAGGCACTGGATTACTTCACTGCATCAATGGGAGAATGTATGGAGCCATGTACCGTAAAATCCTGAGTGACAACCTCCTTCCCTCCGCCAGGACATTAAAAATGGGTCGTGGCTGGGTCTTCCAGCAAGACAATGACTCAAAGCATACAGCCAATGCAACAAAGGAGTGGCCCAAAAAGAATCACATTAAGGTCATCGAGTGGCCTAGCCAGTCTCCAGACCTCAATCCCATAGAAAACTTATGGAGGGAGTTGAAGCTCTGAGCAGACAAGTGACAGCCTCAAAATCTTAATGATTTAGAGATGATCTGCAAAGAGGAATGGACCAAAATTCCTCCTGACATGTGCGCAAACATCATCATCAACTACAAAAATCATCTGACTGCTGTGCAAAAAGGGTTTTGCCACCAAGTATTAAGACTTGTTTGCCAGAGGGATCAAATACTTATTTCTCACTGCAAAATGCAAATAAATTTATATAATTTATACAATGTGGTTTTCTGGATTTTTTTTTATATTCTATCCCTCAATGTTAAAATTAACCTACCCTTAAAATTATAGACTGTTCATGTCTTTGTCGGTGGGCAAACTTACAAAATCAGCAAGGGATGAAATACTTATTTTCATTATTTTTATAGTTAGTAAGACATTGTTCACACTGCCATATTTTATGGCAAGAATAGCATAGCATGGAGCACAATTCATGTTCTCAAAACTAACAGCTTAACAGAATCCAGACAGACCCCAATGTGTCAACAGTATTTGTCAGGTGCTGCTGGAATCCATCATAGGATGGGTCCAGTATAAGGCCATGATTATGACCCAAGTGGTTTACCCATACCGATGAATGGTCCATTTTGAGTGTTAAAGTACTGTACTATCATAAAAATGGTAAAATTATAGTATAGTATTAGCACATACTTTACACAAATCACCACCATAGTTAAATAATGTAAGCTTCTGTACATAAACACTAACTTTGGCTTCAAAAGATCACTTCTTACCTGAAGTTTTTATAGGGCAAGGTCGGCACGGTTCGCCAAAAGCAAATTCTGTGCTGGCACAGCAGCACTCGGATTTTGTCACAGCGCCCAGTAGAGGTTGAACGCACTGACCCCTCTTGTAGCCACCATAACAAGTGCTCCTCATGTGAGTGTCTGCAATATATATGGAAAGGTGTTAATATCATCAGTGGATTCACATGTCTGTACAAAATCTCCCCAGATGTGCAATTCACACTTTTCCTATTTTTCTGATGTAGGGCATTAGCAAAGTTATATAACTTTCATTTGCTTGCTTCGGATTAAGGCTATGTTCACACGTTGTGTTGTTTCACTGTTCTGTTTAATTCATTTTTTATGCAAAATCTCAGCTGCATTTTACAGTACCAGCAAAATCTGTGAGACTTCAGAAATCTCATGCACACAGCTTGTTTTTTTTTTGTCCTCATTATTTTGTGCCATAACTTGGTTTTTGCAGAATGCAGCAAGTCACTTCTTTCAGCGCTTTTTCAGCGTTTTTCACCCACTGAAAGCAATGGGTGGTGGAAAAAACATTACAAAAAAGCATGTATCGGATTTTACAGCATTTTCGGTGCCATAACCTGATGAAGTAGAATCAGATTCTTGTTTTGACACTAAACTTTATCAGCATGTGCAAGAGATAAATGTACCCTGACAAAAACGTAGGAAAAAAAAATGCAGCAAAAAAGGCAACAAAAACTATAATAATAATAATTTTTATTTATATAGCGCCAACATATTCCGCAGCGCTTTACAAATTATAGAGGGGACTTGTACAGACAATAGACATTACAGCATAACAGAAATACAGTTCAAAACAGATACCAGGAGGAGTGAGGACCCTGCTCGCAAGCTTACAAACTATGGGGAAAAGGGGAGACACGAGAGGTCGATGGTAACAATTAAAACTAAGCAAAACCTGCATTTTTGAGACAAGTTTCTTGCTGCCAAGAGAGCAGGTTTCGCCTCAAGAGCAAAATGCCGCAAAAACGCAACATGTGATCATATCTGTAAAAATGCTGCCAAAGTGAAATTTGCAAATTTGCTTTCAAATCCTGAAACCATTTCTATGCTTTTTTTATGAACCAGATTATATTGCACAGTTCTCTATACTGGCCTGTGCCCCTTTGCTGCTGTGTTACTGTTCTGGACCTTGTATTGTTTGGCCTCAATTCTTCATGTGTCACATGTATCTATACTAAAATGTCCATTACCTACAAGTCTAGAATGCAGAGCTGTTTTCTGTTTTTATTTAAATTGTATGTAGGATGCTATGATGACTTGTTAATACCCCAGGTAAGCACATAGATGCAGGCATACAGCTAGGTAACTGATACAACTATCAGATAACTGGAATGGGGTAAGATGAAGCTTTGACTGTGGAATAATTGTAGGTGCTGGATGGTATCTGGGTGGTGTCTAGTATATCAAAAACTTCTGTTCTTATCTGATTATAGTGCACAGCATATGATGCACTCATATCATCTACATGTGCCAGTTCTGTAGAGAAACTATTGATCTAGCTAATTAAATGTTACATTGATACCCATGAGGCCAAATACCAGCCGAACACTTGTTATATTCTACAGAACATGAGTGCTTGCTGAATATGTGGATCCCTTTATGGCAGGGGGAGAACCTCCGGCCCACGGGCCGTACCATGATGTCCTTTTCTCCAGCTCCCTGGCAGATTCCTTGGGACTGCAGTGCTCAGTCTGGGGATCGCAGTGCAGTGCATTTAATTGTTTCTGACACTGCAAGAACGCTCATGCGGCTTTCACTCTTGAACGCTGCAGCTCTTGCAATGAATAATTACTGTGATGTATATGCTGCAGCCTCAGTGTCTCCTGTGTGATGTATATAGAGCAGTCTCGGAGTCTCATTTGTGATGTATATAGAGCAGTCTCGGTGTCTCATTTGTGATGTATATAGAGCAGTCTCGGTGTCTCCTATGTGATGTATATAGAGCAGTCTCGGTGTCTCATTTGTGATGTATATACGGCAGACCTCCCACTGCTTGAGATATACTGTATAAATGTAAATGTTACATGAGCATTGATGATTTTCCCACTATGAGGAGACATGTAATGCAATACATATCTGTGTTCCGAATTTACTGCTGCAAGTTCTTTTCAAAATTAATTGTGAAGACTTGACTGCACTCCAGATCAAGGCAAATCTGGAAAATCAGTTGCAAAAAGCAACATCATTAATACCACCTAACATCACGCTTCACCTAAGAGAAATATTCAAATGGCAACTGGCAGAAAAAAAGTCCCTCTTCCTTCTTTATGGGCACAGTCTACATTATCATTATAATCTAGTCCCAGAAACACAACAATTAGTAAACGGCCTCTGCAATATGCCGTACATATTTGGCATACGATGGAGTGATGGGCTCTCCGAATGAATTTATACACAAGCATTTGGTTTCAATTGTGAATATGGTCCAGCTTCTTGGTAAACCTTTGTTGTCAATAAATCATTCCTAAGTTCTAGAAAGTCTAAATTAATAAAGTGGTCACTAAGTGAGTATCAGGAATGTAAAACGAGGAATATATATCTTACCTACACACACACGTCCATCGAGTCCAACGGCAAGGCCAGGGAAACATTCGCACCTGAAGGAACCTTCTGTGTTCACACAATGGCCATTCATGCAAATGCCTGCTGTTTCACACTCATCGATATCTGAAATGATAAAGCCATAAATGTAGAATTATATTGTAATTAACCATCATGTCTGGCATTCTTTCCAATAATGAAAGTAGCACTTGATAAATGAGTATATTGACTACACTGCATTACATTAATGAGTCTTTGACTGTAAATTCTTTGAGTAGCCAATAGCTAAAAGCTGATTTATTGTCCATAAATGAGGCAGGCAGAAGGCAGACATATTGGTATGTGGGTTTCATATTTTGCCAATATGTTATAGAGATGTCCCAGCAGAAGTGCTTAATAATAAAGAAGAAAGATTATGATCAGTGTAGGATACTGATTGTTTTCATTGTTGTAGCTACAGTAAATCATTACAAGTATAGCAATAAATGACATCTACAATGTTACCATGCAAACAAAACAAGACCACAACACAGAAGACAACCGGCAATGAGCAACACTCCCTGACCTTAAAAGGACAAAATGAGTATGAAACACCTCTGCGACTTTCTTTTTTCTCGCTGGCTTATGGCCATAACACACTTGCAGTATCCAAACTTACTCCAACTGTATTTTACTAAAAGACTGCAATTCTGAAACATCACTAGACACTTGCGGAGAATATTGAAACCTGAGTATTAACAACAAACTAATTTCTATCAGGCTAGGACTACACTGGGTAAACTCCCAGCGGCCCATCACACTGGCTACCATATGGCTGCAGCTTGGGACGCAGCCAGATAAATGGGTTACCTAGCCAGTTTTTAGGTTGATACAATGACAATTTATATTCGTGCTAACCATACTTATTGATTGTAGCGTCTTTTATGCAGTCTGTAGAATTCAACTTATACATTTAGTATGGAATCAAGTCAAATGACTGGAAGAAATCAGATGGATGTTCTACTTTTAAACTGTGCCACTGTATGCCAGTACCAGTCTATTAAAGAGTTACAATAAATGAATGGAGTTCCAATGCTGCTGCTTCCTGGGAATCCCAGGTTTTCCTTGAATCCTGGTCTCCAGTGATGACGTTTAAATGTGGACATGTGATCTTAGTGCTGTCTTGAGCCAGGATACAGAGACTGCCGGGGCAGCCGGGAAGTGGGGGAATCAGGCAGTGCCAGTTTATTAGACACCATTGCTGGACAACACTACACCCAAGCAACAGCCTGAACCAATATTCTCTAAAGTTACATAACACTTAAATACTGCACAGACCTCCATTTGATATATCAAAGAAGTGATGAGCGAACGTGCTCAGATAAGGCGTTATCCGAGCATGCTCGTGTGCTAACCGAGTGTCTTCGGCATGCTCAAATATGTTTAAGTCCCCGCACCTACACGTCTCGTGGGAACCTAACAAGCAATCCCTGCATGGGTTGCGGCTGTCGAACAGTCATTAGACATGCAGCTGCGGGGAGTAGAACATATTTCTCAAGCACGCTGAAGACACTCTGTTTGCACCCCAGCATGATCAGATAATGTCTTTTCCAAGCACGTTCACTCATCACTAATAGTAAGCCATCGATAATAAGAAAAAGTTGGAGCACCAGGACAACATCTTTATAAAGCCCATACTTTTGAAGATTGATACAATCTATTATAAGAGTGGATGGACACTACTCCCTCCAATCACTCTGAACCTATATGCACTAAAGTTACATACCACTTCAAATCTTTACATACAACTATTAGAAATAAGGAAAAATAAGGAAACACTGGCTATGACAACAATGGAGAGATTCATTCTGACCCAGAGCAGATTAGAAGGTTGTGTGTAAAGCCAGTGGAGTCTGCAAGTATTTTAGAAGTAGTAATCTAAAATTTCAATAAAAACAAATTTTAAAAGGAGAAAATAATTTTTTGCTTCCCATAACTGCAAGTGTCTTCCTGTCAAGTGCAAAGTAGCACAAAAGCCACCAATATTAAAGCATATAAAAAGCCTAGAATTCAGCCCTCTGATCAGATCAAGTGTAACTTGTAGCTTCATTGTACCATAGAAGCAATAAAACTATTTCCAATTATTCATTGCTTACATGTTTCAAAATGGAGTACTTAATCATAGCTGTAGCATTACACCAAAATGCATATGCAGTAGCTAATTGGAAATGGTTTCACTAACAAAGATTTTAGACGTATTTACCGTAAGTGTTGAAATCATTAATATAAAGCTTAATGAAATATTATAGAGGCTTTGCGAACACCACATCTTTCAAACTCAGGCGAACACAGCAAGTTTTCCAAGCAGAGGTCACTTCAGGAACCTCTAGCGATTATTTTCCTTATGTGTCTTTTCAGTCATTTCCTGAGCGTTTTTTGGACGTTCTTTTCAACCAGCAATTTATTGGAAAGTTTTCATGTGTTTTTTTTTTTACTTTCCCTTTCTGGTTGTTTTATTTTCACCCCATTGATTAATGAAGAAACCGCTAGTATTTTTTTTTAAAGAAAAACAATGGCCAAATGCTCCAAAAGATGCCTGGGAATCTTCCGAACATCTTTTGAGCTTTCCCATTGAATTGCAGGTAATGTATTTTAACATCCTGGCGGCTTTGGCTTCCAAAAATGGTTAAAAGACATTCAAAATCCTGAACATATGAAAAGCAAGTCGCTTTTCCATAGAAATTCATAAGGTCATTATTTTGAGCATTTTCTGATAGCTAAAGGCTAGAACACATATGCAGTTTTTAAAAAGGCGCATTCACAACTTTTGACCTTATAAATTGTACATTCCTGCACATCGTAGCAAAAATGTAGATAATGTGCTAAATTTCTTATTATTCAACAGGGCATTTAAATGGGGTTGTCCAATAATATAACAACCCCTTCTCGATTTGAATGTTTGATGCCTATTAAATACAAACATCTATACTCATCTTCCGCACCGGCGTCATTCCAGTGGTGTTGGCACTCGCATTCCCGTCTCGTGTGGTTGTTGTGACATGTGTACGCTATGTCCAATAATACTGGTGTCACTGTCCCTCTCTTCGGACGTATGGAACATAAACAGGAAGCCAGAGCTGTGGCTGCCTCTCTGACTTAATTTGATGTTACTTTGTCCCAATTCGGGGACAGTAACGCCAGTATGATTGGGCGCATGGCTCATCTGTCACAACAACTGTACGAGAGACCCGGGAACGTGAATGACACTGTTGGAACAGCACCTGCAAGGATGTTTTTATATTTAATGAGGGCAAACATTGAGATTGAGAAGGGGTTGTCCTAGTAGTGGACAACCTCTTTATTTTCTTTCAGCTCTGTGAGCGTGGACTTTCAACCTACTATAACACTGTTAAATCATAAAAAAGACGCATAATGGGGAGGAAAAGATGACCACAGTTCTGACCAAAGTGAAACACCCATTGAGCAGGTTGGAACGATTTCTGATGTGGGCATGTGAGACTTTATCTGTCACCGTGCTGACAACGCCCGTCCTGATCTACTCAATGGATATTTCATTTCATCTCCTTTTTCTTCCTATGATGCGTCATAGATGGTTCAAAGTCCACCCCCACAGAGCTGAAATGAAACATCCAGTTGAGTTATAATCTGAATGTGTATTCTGACATCTCACTGTGCACGTAGTTTGTCTTGTCTTGAGCAAGTCGGAGTTGAGCTATTTTTTTAAGACTGGATCCCAGGTTGAAGAGGCAGACGGGAAGGGGAAGAAGTGTCTCACAAGTGGAGAAAAAAGCATTTGTCTCTCATAAGTTATATTACAAGGTTTCTTATATGCGCATGTATTATTGATCTCTGCAAAGTCTGTTGAAAGTACAGTTCTGTTTTGATCCCTTCATGACCTTGGGATTTTTTGTTTTTCCGTGTTCGTTTTTCACTCCCCTCCTTCCCAGAGCCATAACTTTTTTATTTTTTCGTCAATTTGGCCATGTGAGGGCTTATTTTTTGCGGGATAAGTTGTACTTTTGAACTACATCATTGGTTTTAGCATGTCATGTACTAGAAAACAGGAAAAAAATTCCAAGTGCGGTGAAATTGCAAAAAAAAGTGCAATCCCACACTTGTTTTTTGTTTGGCTTTTTGCTAGGTTCACTAAATGCTAAAACTGACCTGACATTATGATTCTCCAGGTCAGTACGAGTTCATAGACACCTAACATGACTAGGTTAATTTTTACCTAAGTGGTGAAAAAAAATTCCAAACTTTGCTAAAAAGGAAAAAAAAAAGCGCCATTTTCCGATACTCGTAGCGTCCAATTTTTCATGATCTGGGGTCGGTTGAGGGCTTATTTTTTGTGTGCCGAGATGACGTTTTTAATGATAGCATTTTGGTGCAGATACGTTTTTTTGATCACCCATTATTGCATTTTAATGCAATGTCGCGGCGACCAAAAAAACGTAATTCTGGCGTTTCTAATTTTTTCTCGCTACGCCGTTTAGTGATCAGGTTAATGCTTTTTTTTAATTGATATTGACCAAATATGTGTAGATTTGATTTTTTTTATTGATTTATTTTGATTGGGGCGAAAGGGGGGTGATTTAGACTTTTATATATTTTTTTTTAACATTTTTTTTACTTTTTTTTTTTCACTTTTGCCATGCTTCAATAGCCTCCATGGGAGGCTAGAAGCAGGCACAGCACGTCCGGCTCTGCTACATAGCAGCGATCTGCTGTTCGCTGCTATGTAGCAGAAAATCAGGTGTGCTGTGAGCGCCGACCACAGGGTGGCGCTCACAGCTACCGGCGATCAGTAACCATAGAGGTCTCAAGGACCTCTATGGTTACTATTCTGAAGCATCGCCGACCTCCGATCATGTGACGGGGTCGGCGATGGCGTCATTTCCGGCCGCCCGGCCGAATGCGGTGGTTAAATGCCGCTGTCTGCGTTTGACAGCTGCATTTAACTAGTTAATAGGCGCGGGCAGATCACGATTCTGCCCGCACCTACTACGGGCACATGTCAGCTGTTCAAAACAGCTGACATGTCCCGTCTTTGATGCGGGCTCACCGCGGAGCCCTGCATCAAAGCGGGGCTTCTGACCTCGGACGTACTATCCCGTCCGAGGTCAGAAAGGGGTTAAGTGTCTGTCATATAAAGAATACAGAACTCATGTAATTTTAATTATTTGGCAATTATTACAGAACAGACAACTATAAATGACAATGCACATGTGCACTCACTAATAAATACCCGAAATGTCTAAACAAATGAAGAATCTGTTCTTCTCGAGTAGTAGCATCTTTAATAATGACGAATATGACTTATGTAATGCACATGTTATTACAGCCAAATCAATCTGGTTTTCTGTAATGCAATGGCAAAACAAATACTTTGTAAGGAACAATACAGAGTGACCACAACTACTTTGGCTGCATATAGAACTGCACTCATGTTTGTGTTTTGATGGGATAATATTCTAAAGACCAAAAAGTTGTTTTTTTCGGTCTTCAAAACCACATTCCCAGAAGACAAAAAACCACAATGTCACATACAAAATGGCTAGTGTCTACAGACTGCCCATTGTACATGACATGCTGAATTCAAATGCAAGCTGTAATGCTGGGTGGAAAAAAAGATTTATGCGCCACCTCAGCCATGAAGAATCTCAAGGGCTTCCGCAAAGCATCTGTTGTGGTAGACTAGTGCTTAGTTAATACAAGATGCTGAAGGCAGACTTAGAATGAAGCAGTCAGGGGAGAATGTCACATATCACTAGCATAGGAACTAAGGCCAACATTTTAGGAGACTGGTTTCACAGCAGGAAATTTAGATAGGACCTGTTAATAGGTCAAAAGAGCCAGTTTTTGCTCTTATTTTATTCCTGTTACTCCCCTGTTGTTTTTTTCTTTTCTTTTTTTAATCCTCCACATGGTTCTAGAGATAGGGATCTTTTTACACAGTGATAATTTTTATAGGCTTCACCAAGGGTGAGATACTCAAGGGACTCTCTGAGGACTTGTCTTGAGACTTCTTTGCATTAAACTCTATAAATAACATTATTTTAATGCTTTCAAAAGTAGAATTGTTAATAGTTTATTTTCATTAATTAACAAAATGCAAAGTGAGTGAACAATAGAGAAATCTATATAAAATCAATACATGGTGCGAGCTTCCTTTGCTTTCATACCAGCACTTGGTGAGTCTAAGAGATGACATGGCCCCCACAGAGGCCTGATCAACATTATCAAATCTGTGCACCTGAGTTTGGCTTATGATATTTCTGCCACTTTTGATATAGAAATGTGCAAAATATTGAAGAAGCTCAACCCCATTGATTTCTTCTGCTCGAAAGTGGGTCTAGCTAGCTTATTTCTAAGTTTAGACACATATCTTAAGAAAAAATGTGAATCTATCTAAAAAATATTGGCACAAAGCAAGCCAATTAATATGTAGTTTAAAAGGGTTATCCAGGTTCGGTGAAAAACTCTGCAGTCATTCAGTGTAACCACAGACTTGTGAATCCTCACATCACATTCAGCATGCACTGTCAGGATTTTAAGCCCTTTTCTTGGGACGGGCGGCAGCGAAGGCGTGACACCACAACTTGTCTACTTTTTAATGAGCTGTGGTGTTCTCTAGGGCTGCATTCATACGATGCATTTTTGGTATTTTACGCCATGTACTTTCCTAAAAAATGCAAGTAACCTGGTTTAGTTAATGGGTGCAGAAATGTTGCAGAAAATGTGCACCTTCAAAATTTCAGTAGAAGCTCGTCATGGGAACTTGGCCTAAAGCAAAAATCTCACTCCAATCCACTCAACGCATGAGCCTCTGCATGAATCAAAAGCGTAAGACTCCATCACACGCCTTCATCTAGAACAGCCTGAAAATCACCAGTTTTGATGAACTGGGGCCAATGTGTCTTAGTTTCTAACATTTTTGCTGCTTTTGAGGGTCTCAAGTCTGTATTTCTGTAACTAGGAATAGGTACCAAAAAAAGCGAAAGAGAGAAAGATCCCTAATGTCTTCATTCCTTCATATTCTGGCATCTGTTACTGAACAGTAATTTCTTTTGGAAAACTTCTTGATTGTAATTATTCTCCCATTACACATTTCGGATGGAAATACATTGTTTTAATGCAATGTTTCTGCAGTCACTGTATCCTCATCAATTGGGTGCTTGATACATACCTGTGCAAAAACGTCCATTAGATGCAAGCTGGAAGCCAGGTTTGCAGATGCATTTAAAACTTCCATCCTCATTAATGCACATACCATTTAAGCACATGTTCTTCACACTACATTCATCCATATCTGAAAAAAAAATCATATATTTGTCAGTAGAAAGCTTCCAAAATAAAAAATAACTGAGATCTCTAAAATACCTTTTTTGGGAGGCATCCAAAAGCAAACCTCTTTTGTACATGCATACTCAGTGTCGGACTGGGATTCCATAGGCCCACCAATAATATTTAATATTGACTCTGGGGGCCCTTTGCTCAGAATGCACGCAAATATTACATTACCCTCATTCACAAAATTACCTATGAGTTTATATAATAATAAACCGAGTAGTTTGTTGAATGAATAATGAGATGTTGAGTGTATTGTGTCAACTACTACTCATATATAGGGGGAGAGAAGTCCTGCACAGGGCCCGCCGGGAGATTCACCTGTTTTCCTGTGGGCCAGTCTGAGCCTGTCTATTATAACTAGTTGCTTAATGTTGGTTGCTGCTTTATATTCTTTAACACAAAGACCTAAAAATAACATTGTTGTTCTCTTTTGGACATACATACTTTTCGGGGAGTCCGTTGATTATGCTTTCAATTAAAGTTCAGTATGAATACGGTAATAGTAAGAATGTTGAAAAGATAACGGTTATTTAGGAGAAAGGTCTTCTAGGTTATCTAGGGGAATCTTCTGTTCATGCTTTATATTACACAATAGCTTAAAAACTTCTAAACGTTTTCCTGCTTTATACAGTAGCTTTTTTAATGTCAGTGATGCCATCATGTTACATTACAGCACCCAGCCTCATGCCATCGCATTCAGGGCTATCTGACAGCTTTCACTACTCCCACTATTGTACAGTGAAAGGAAGGTTTTCCTGAAAACTTGTAAAAATGCCAATCTTCCAAACACTATTGTTTTCAATAACAATGTGATTACTTCCTAAATACATTGCACCTTCTTTCTGGGAAACTTTGATAATCTAGTTTCCTTTGCTGACCTATATCCAGAGCTATATTTGCTTCCAGCATGCTAAAAGGTCAAGGCAGTAAAATCAGTTGTAGTGATATTTAGACTGCGTCATATCAGTAACAATATTATTAAAAATATAACATTGAGTATCAGAAAATGCTAGAGAAAGGTAAATGACAATGAAAAGGAATACTATTTGAAACCCATGGGCAAATATACATTATGGGGGGAAATTATCACAGCAAGAATTTCTTAACCCCTTAATGACCGCCAATACGTCTTTTAACTGACCTGAGATATAAGAGAATAGCATCCTCATACAGATGACAATCCAGCATCTGTTGGTTGTACACTATAGCTGACAACTTGCTGTATCAGCCACGATCAGTATTTGCACCTTCTAAATCTGTTTAACCCCTTAGATGCTGCTGTCAATAGTGACTACATCATTATAAATGGTTAACAGAGTGTGGGGGCTTCTTCTTTATCCCAATTGGTGCCCTCAGATCATGATTTTGTTGTCCTGATGTTTGCGATGGCAATTCATGACCAAATAGCGGCCTTAGAGTCTGATGGCTGTAGTAATCTGTTTAGAAGTTAGCAACATTTAGGTGGTAAAAATACACATTTTCATTTCTGTCATGCCACTTTGCATTAATTCCTGTAAAGCACCTGAAGGGTTAATAAACTACCTGACAGCAGTTTTCAATATGTCAGGGGTGCTGTTTTTAAAATGGTATCACGTTTGGGGGTTTCCTAATATATGTGACCCCTAAAGTCACTTCAAACATGGATAAGTCCCTAAAAAAATAAATGTGGTAAATTTCTTTGAAAAAATGAAAAATTACTGCTACATTTTTAAACCTCCTAAAATGCTAACAAAATAAAAGAACATTTTACAAATGATGCTGATGTAAAGCTGACATGTGGGAAATGTTATTTATTAATGGTTTGCTGTTGTATGACTATCTGGATTAAAGGGATAATCATTCAAATTTAGACAATTGCTAATTTTTTAACATGTTTCTCAATTTTTTTTATTTTTTATAAATAAACACAAAAAATATTGAACTAAATTTACCATTATCATAAAGTAAAATGTGTCACGAAAAAACAATCTCAAAATCACTGGGATTTGTTGAAGCGTTGCAGAGTTATTACCACATAAAGTGACACTGGTCAGATTTCAAAAATTTGGCTCGGTCACTAAGGGGTTAATCCAGTTTTGATGTTATTTTCACCAAATATTTACATATAACATTTTTGTCCAATGTTCAATTTCCAGTTTTATGACACCCCCAACTGGAGTGAGAATTAGGGCTTTCTAAAAAGTTAAAATTCATAATTCTGTCGTTCAATTTATTTGCAAAGAAAACCATAATCAGCTCTCAACGTTCCAAAAATGGATGTTCAATCTCCAGCACCAAAGGAAAGTAGTTAAAACTTACCTTTAATCATATAGGCTAATAATAATTGTCAGAATGTGAACATATTAAAAAAACTTACAAAGCTTACGAGTTTAGGGTAGGTTTATAAACCTAGGTAGATGGATAAACCTACTTGAAAAGTGTAAACATTTATGGGTTTTCTTAATATGTGCACATTCTGCCAATTTTTTATGCCATATGACTAAAGGCTAAGTTTTAACTATTTTCCTTTGGTGCTGGAGAACATTCCCCTTTGGACCATAGAAAGCTATATGACCTAGAAGCCAGACCAGTGCATACTCCATGTACCACACCCAGACCACAGACTGTCCACCTTGGAAGTTTCCTAGGATACTTATCTCTAACACCGGAGGTTAACTGAATTGACACTTTTTCTAATTTTGTACATACCCAGATTCCATTCACATTTTTAAAAGATGTGAGAACAGTGTAAAATAGCTAAAAGTCGCAAATTTTTTTGGGAAAAAATAGGCAATACCATTTTGGACATTTGACCCTCAAAATCTGGCACAAAAACCATAATGAATTGTCCGCCTTGTGCTGAAAGTGAGAGTTAAGGTCCATTTACACTGAAAAATGATCATGAATGAGTGATCCTAGGAAAGCTCACTTTCCAATACCCTTACAGTGTAAACAGGCAAACGAACGAAAAAAACAGTTGCTCATCAGGTGACCTGATTTTTTGTGCTGTATCGTTCTTGGCAGTGCATAGTCCAGTGTAAACAGGACATTTGCTAAAAACAATGGCAGCCTATGTGCACAGAACACTATTACAGATCATTCAGTGAGCTCCTTTAGAGTGACATTTGTAATGTGAAGATAACTAGAATTGTAATAGAAAACAAAGCAAAAGTCATAAAAATGAAGAGGTTACCTTGACAATTCTTCCCATCAGGTGATACTTGGAAGCCTGCATTACACACGCAGTGGAAACTACCATCCGTGTTCACACATCGTCCATTGTTACAGATACGACCATTTTGTAAGCACTCGTCAATGTCTAAAAAATAGTATTTTTTTTATCAACAACACAAACACCATCAAAAGGTACAAACAGGCAACAGAGTTCAACTTAACAAGACAGTACAGAAGCCATTAATTGAGAATTTAACATTTTGAAGAAACCCTTCTACTCATAAAAATGAAAAATTGCACAGACATTATTTATTATATTAAAGGAATTCTGTCTAAATATATCCACCAGTCGGTCATAGCACTAAAACCTGACAGGAGCAGACAACATTGATTATATTGTTATAAAGGCACATGCCAATGGCAGCAAGTGAATAGTCAGTTCTTGAGGTTGATATGTTGGAAGTAGGAAAAATGAGAAGTGTAGGGAGCTGAACAAGACTACGTTATGATAACAAACAATTTCATAAGAGCATCGCCAAAAAATGAGTTCTTGTTTGGTAGTCCAAGAATGCAAAGCTGGTGACAAGGTCATGGATGCCCAAACTTCATTGATGTACATGGATAATGAATGCTAGACCATCTGCACCAAACTCACAGAAAAACATGGCATGTGCAAGTGCGAGTGGGTCAGTTTTCTGTGGCAGGGGAGGCATCAGGATGCACTTTGGGAAGAACCATACTGTAGGAAATGTTCTGCTAAGAAACCTTGGCTCCCATCATTGATGTGGATTGTTACTTTGACTTGTACCAACTATCTAATTATTTTGGAAGATTAAGTACAACCCTTTGTTACAACAGTATTCCCTAACAACAATGGTCTTTTCTAACAATATACAAGGTCATACTGCAAAATTTGTTCAGGAATGGTTGAAGGACATGACAAAGAGTTCTAGGCATTAATTAGACCTCCAATTTCCCTTGATCTCATCAATACCTCATCTATGGAATGTGCTGGAAAAGCAATTCTGATTCATGGTGGCCCTGCCCCATAATTTATGGGATTTAATGGATCTGATGGTCAAATATTAGTGCCAGATGCCACAAGACACCTTCACAGGTACTGTAGAGGCTATGTTTTGGTATGTCTGAGCTTTTTGGCAACAAAAGGGGGGCTCACATAATATCAGGCAGCTGCGTTTAAAGGGAATCTATCAGTAGGATCAGACCTCCTAAACTGTCTATATGGGTTGTAGGTCATAAGATACTGAACAAAATGATACCTTGATATCTGTGATCAGATATCTTATTCCAGAGAAATCCACATTATTCTTCTATGTATCTATTCAGGACTATGTGCCAGACACGGATCAATATGAGAATCTATCACCAGAAATTATTTTTAATCTTGACAGCAGTTGTTTCCAATACAAAATCTGTAACCAGCCCTCCTGTTTTAACTGCACTAGTGTCTATACTTTCTGTACCAGTCATTATACTACATAAGTACTATAGCACAGAGCCATATATGAATCTCCTTAGCTATACAGTCCAGTGATCGCGCTATTCCATACCTCTGCATTCTGTCCGGGTTGATGTACTCTGGAACCCAGAGTGACACTGGCAAATGTATGATCCCTGGGTATTTACGCATTCAGCATGAAGGCAGGGGTTTCTTTCACACTCATCAACATCTAAAATGTATAAAATATGTAGGAGAAAAATTAGAGCAATACCAATGTAATACCTAGATTGCAAATTACATTATTAAAGCATAGTTAAATATTTTGTAATTATTTTGATTGTTTTTGGCATTACTATTACTGGAGGCCAAAGTGCATATTAAAATAGACTCCATGAGCATGAAAATCAGAATAGTTCCATTGTCTTTATGTCAATTCCATTTGCTTATGAAAGTAGTTTGTTGAAGGTGGCCTGGAATACATGTTAGCTCTGTTCTATGCACCCACATGTTGAAAACACTCTTCGGGCTGTTTTCGACAGCCTTCCTCCTTCTTTTAGCTTAACAAAAAATGTATTAAAAAGAATCAAGTAATTTCTGAAATATTCTCATGGACATCAATTAAGTTTTTCAAGAAGACAATAGTCAAGAGAACCAGGAGACAGATAAGACCCTGCCAATCTCAATGACTTATTGTAAGTAGGTTGGATGTGAAACGAATGTAGGAGATTTCGGTAAACCAGAGTGTTGGTTGGGTGGTGCTAATCTTTCACTATAGAATAACATTGTTGAATATCTCTTACGAGTTTTACTTACTGAAGCTAGAAACACAACGGGAATAAATAGAACATTTTTGTTTAGTATTTTCACCAATTTAGAGATATGACATAGAAAGGGGAATTCCTTAAAATATAGTCAGAAAGAATGCAAATCCCAATGATTAAACTGCATTCCTTTCATATTCTTAAACCCAAGTAACAGACAAAAATTCTCCTGGCCACTAGTCGATGCATCTATATTCCTTTTAACAACAAAAATAATTTGTGGTTAAAAATATAAATTCAGTCAAAATACCTAAAGGCACATTTTAGGTAACGTATTCATTTCTTTTTACAAAGAAAGCTAAGAATACATTAGATGTGCATAAAAAGTCCACAATCTGGAAAAAAGATCAAGACTCAGTAAGACTGTCGCTCATTCATAATTCTATCCCTTAGGTAAATAGGTAGCGCTTTCTAGTCAAACATTCTTCCTAAATTGAGCTGACATTCATCTTCACATTGCTCGCAGAGTTGTTTCACTAGATAAATAATTTACAAACTGCAATTCTGGCCTATTTTGTGCAGATTAGGTGTGAGTCAATCAATATTGTCACAAAATCGTCCTAATAGAATCCTTTAGTGTGTATCCTGCATCTGCTGTCCTTCTATTTTATACACTAAGGTTTGTAAAAGTCAAATTTGGATCAAAAATAATTAGAAGATTTGTATTTCATTTAAAACTAAAGACTTTATCTTATGCAATGCATTTGCGTGCTGTATACTAAGTAATCAATATGCTTCAATGCATTTGGCACCATTTAATTTTCCTGCTTATCAACTCATAGATTTTTTATAAGGTGTCTGAACATATTTTTACATACATGATCCTATACCCATGGCCAGTAGATCAACAGTAGATCCCTAAAAAAACATAATGGATCCAAGAGAGGAAAAAAGAGGAATTTAACTATACATTAAGCAACTAAACATAATTTTCTATCATGCATTTGATTGCATTAGAAAATGTCCTACAATATTACATGTCAATTTGACTTAATTGGGCCGGGGGGTACTCGGGCCGGGTCCGACGGTTCTTAAAGGGGGTTGTCACGGCAGCAGTGATTCGGTCCGTGGCCCTGTGCATCCAATAATAGTAATGAAATTAAAGGGGAATAAAGTTTATGGGGAGATTGTTCGTGACGCCACCTGTGGTGTTTGGCAATGATAATACGGCCAACGCCGCAGTTCTGATCCGCTGGGGCAGTAGGTGACGCAGCAGAGTTGGTACAGCTCTCCACGGGAAGAGCTAGGCCCCAGGGCAGACATAGGGTTTAAGTCAATGATGGTGAATATTGTGATTCAGGGCAGGTGACACAGTAATAATTCAGAGGACATAGAAGGGTGCATTTTCCACAGTTTACTCACAGTTCTTTATGCAATCCCCAGCCAGGTGCTGTGCCCTCCGGGTCTGTGGTCCAGTCAGCTCACAGGTAATTTGGGGTACACTTTGCCAGAACCCCCTTCTTATGTTCCTTTCCTGGCCATCTCACTGCACTGGCTCTCGCCTCTCCTGCCCTGCGCCTTCACACACACAGTGTCCCAAGCCAGCAGCCTCGGGTCTTGTCGGGCGACAAACTCTTGGTCTCCTTGATCCTATGCGGCTGACTTTTCGGCAAATGTGTGTGGTTGTGGCTGTGGCACGTACAGTTACCACAGCCTCTGGCTTGCTAACTGAGCCTTGTAGTTCTCCGTTAGTCTGGAGGCCGGTTCCCCCACTGCGACCTGGTCCCTCCACCCAACTATGGTCAGATTGGATTCAGGCCCCACGGGTGGATTCCTCACTACCCGTGCCCCTAGGACCCCTTCTTTCCCTCCTTCTCACTCTCTGGAACTTTTCTCTCTTTGTCCTCTGGCGCTGGGACGAGCTCTTCACTCCTTAAGTAAGTCCATAGCTCCAACTGTCTAACTATCTAACTAACTCCTCCCTCTTGTTTCCATGACAACTCCACTCTCTCCACCCACACCCTCTACCTAGTTCCGTCCAGGTCTATAGAGGTCTAGTGTTGGATGCTAGTGTGTGGGTACTGGGTAGTTTCCCCTCCTTACCCGAGAGCGGAGTACCACACCTCTGGCTGAGGTACAGTACCTCTGTGGCGACTGGACCCTCAGGGGTTCCACACATGCAGTGCAGTGTGAGTCTATTATTATACTCACCTACAGCCGCTCTCTCCCCGGTGTCCAGTACTGTTCTGCTCCTCTTCTCAGTGACGTAATCTTTCTGAAAATACTCTAAATTGCGCTGCACTCTGTGTGATCCGGAAATGTTTTTTACAATATGAGCCTATGGAGGGTCAGAATGAGTCTCTATAGGCTTTCACTGTAAAGGAGACATCTTGCTCACAAATAGAGTATAGAGGGAGCCAGCTAGTCTAAAGTGCGGTGACTTGACTGAGAAGAAGAACAGAATGGCCCAGGATCCTGGAGAAAGCGCCAGTAGGCGAATATATCAATACACTCACACTATATTGCATGCACATATACACATATTTAATAAAAATATATAGATGGAAGTTCCTCTTTAAGTTACCAATATATACTAGTATAAAATGTGAATATCCATATGCCGTGATAGAAGTGAACATCCATATATTACTGATAGATCTGTTTTAGTAGGATAAATGAATTTATGTATGCATTTATTTATATTGATATAACTTTTCCAATAATGGATATGCCAACGAAGGATTAAAAAAGGTGTTCATTCCAACCCTGGGTACTTTGGGTACATATTCCTAACATTCTTAAAAAGCACAGGTAGAGTTGAGTGCCCAGTAAAAGTGTCAAGCAACCAATGTTCCGAAGAGAAGTTTCCTAGGATACAGTTTATGACTTGGCATCCTGTGTCTCAAAGCATGACTCACCACAAAACTTTTGGACTCAATAATGCTGTTTATGAACCAACATTCTCAAGTATAAATTCCACACACTTCCAAATGCATTACACAAACATTTCACCAGCGCTGAATTCACAATGCCCGCGGCATTTCAGCTTCTAACAATAAAATAATCTTTGCTTTCACAGTGACTTGTACTTTGGTTGGCAATCGGCATTTTCCATTCGCAAAGAAACCATAAAATATTTCAAGGCTGATGTCTCTGGCATATGCTTAGATGACGATTTTCATTTTTGTTACCATGTCGGTATCCTTCTTGTCCTTTGTCTGTTCGTTAGTTTCTTTTTAAGTTTTGTTTCATGTTAAACTACTTATTGTATTATATTCTCATAGTGCAGCTCCACGTGAAAAAAACGAAAATCTGGTGATCAGATGTACTTGCCTCCAAAGTTTAACTTACTTGTACAGCACTGTTTCAAAGATTCCTGTTCTCCTCAAAACCAAAAATGGAGCCTGTGCTGACCATAAAACTATAACTAAGCAACACTGGCATGTTGAAGCATACAACATATTCTGAATGCAAAATGTACTGGTAATATCTTTTTTACATTGTCAGCATTGTGGCTCAGTGGTTAGCACAGTTGCAGTGCAGCTCTGGGGTCCTGGGTTCAATTCCCAACAAGAACAGCATCTGTAAGAAGTTTAGGTATTTGTGTGAGTTTCCTCCAAACTCCAAAGGCATACTATTAGGGAATTTAGATTCTGAGCCCGAATGGGGACAGTGATGAGAATACCTGTAAAGTGTTGTGGAATACGATGGTGCTATAGTAAAAAATAAAATAAAATACCGTAGCGCATTGCTCAATTGTTATCTTGCCATAATCTGCAGTGGTTTTATCTGTGGTCCAGAAATGAACAAGGGCACTAAATATGAGACGGTGCTCAGCAAGTAGAACTTCTAGATCACATATTTCAAACTCTGGTCTGCGGTTCAAATCTGGCCTGCAGGGTGAGTATATTTGGCCCGCAATGCCAGGCAGGTCCCCCGAGTACATTTGGCCTATGACACTGGTTGGGTCGCCCACTGGGTGGGTCGCCCGGTGGGTCGCCCACCCATGAAGCTGGGTAAGTGTCCCCCCCAGCATCGCACTTTCAACTATATCGGCATCCTAGATGCCAATACAGTTAAAAGCAATGATGGAGGAGGGAGAGTCCTTTCACTTAATTCACGCTATGTTTCTGACATCTTAGTGCAGTACCAAAGTGTGCAGAGGATCTGAAGACACAATTTTTTTAATGTGTAGCGTATTGTACTGCATCGAGCACTGTATGGCGCACTGTGTGGGGTCCCGTTATACTGTATGGAGCACTGTGATGGAGGGCACTGTTATACTGTAAGGAGCACTGTGGTGGGAAGGCTTTTTTTTACTATATAAAGCACTGTGCTGGTGGTGGGGCCATTATACCTTATGCAGCACTGTGGTGGTGGGGCCCCATTATGCTGTATAGAGCACTGTGGTGGTGGAGCCCGTTATACTGTAAAGAGCATTGTGGTGGGACGTTATACTGTATGTAGTACTGTGGTGGGGGGCCCATTATACTGTATAGAGCACTGTGTGGGGAATCCCATTATACTGTATGGAGCACTGTGATGGAGGGCACTGTTATACTATAAGGAGCACTGTGGTGGAAAGGCCGTTATACTATATAAAGCACTGTGGTGGTGGGGCCCCATTATGCTGTATAGAGCACTGTGGTGGTGGAGCCCGTTATACTGTAAAGAGCATTGTGGTGGGACGTTATACTGTATGTAGTACTGTGGTGGGGGGCCCATTATACTGTATAGAGCACTGTGGTGGTGGGGCCTGTTATACTGTATAGAGCACTGTGGTGGTGGGGGCCCATTAGTCTGTATGTAGCACTGTGGTGGTGGTACCCATTACACTGTATAGAGCACTATGTAGGGGGTCCCGTTATACTGTATGGAGCATTGTGATGGGACACTGTTATACTGTAAGGAGCACTGTGGTATGGAGCTGTTATACTGTATGGAGCACTGTGGTTGTGGGGGTCGTTATACCTTATGCAGCATTATGGTAGTGGGGCCCCATTATGCTGTATGGAGCACTGTGGTGGTGGGGCCCGTTATACTGTTTATAGCACTGTGGTGGGCCATTATACTGTATGAAACACTGTGGTGGGGGGCCCCATTATGCTGTAGGGAGGACTGTGGTGGGGGGCCCGTTATACTGTATAGAGCACTGTGTGGGGGGCCCGTTATACTGTATGAAGCATTGTGATGGGGGGCACTGTTATACTGTAAGGAGCACTGTGATGAGGGTGCTGTTATACCTTATGCAGCACTGTGGTGGTTGGGCTCCATTATGCTGTATGGAGCACTGTGGTGGTGGGGCCCATTATACTGTATAGAGCATTGTGGTGGGGCCCATTATACTGGATAGAGCATTGTGGTGGGGGGACCGTTATACTGTATGTAGCACTGTGGTGGGGGGTCATTATTCTGTATGTATCACTGTGAAGGGAAACCTGTTATCCTGTATAGAGCACTGTGGTGGGGGCCTGCTATACTGTATATAGCACTGTGGTGGTGGGGACCCTTTAGTCTGTATGTATCATTGTGGTGGTGGCACCCATTATACTGTGTAAAGCACTGTGTGGGGGGTCCCGCTATACTGTATGGAGCATTCTGATGGGGGGCACTGTTATACAGTAAGGAGCACTGGGTTGGCAGGCTGTTATACTGTATGGAGCACTGTGGTGGTGGGGCCCGTTATACTGTTTATAGCACTGTGGTGTATGTAGTACTGTGGTGTAGCACCTATTATACTGTATGAAACACTGTGGTGATGGGCCCCATTATGCTGTATGGAGCACTGTGGTGGGGGGCCATTATTCTGTAAGTAAAACTATGATGGGGAACCTATTATATTGTATAGAGCACTGTGGTGGTGGGGCCTGTTATACTGTATAGAGCACTGTGGTGGTGGGGGTCCGTTAGTCTGTATGTAGCACTGTGGTGGTGGCACCCATTATAATGTATATTGTACTGTGTGGGGGTCCCGTTATACTGTATGAAGCATTGTGATGTGATGTGATGGGGGCACTATTATACTGTAAGGAGCACTGTGGTGGGGGCTGTTATACTGTATGGAACACTGTGGTTGTGGGGGGGGCGTTACACCTTATGCAGCACTGTGGTAGTGGGGCCCCATTATACTGTATGTAGCACTGTGGTGGTGGCATCCATTACACTGTATGGAGCCCTGTGGATGGCACACACAGTGCTCCATACAGTATAACGGGGGTCCCCCCACAGTGCTACATACAGTATAATGGGGCCTGCCCCCACAGTTCTCTATATTGTATGGAGCACTGTGGTGGGGGCCCATAATAATGTATAGAGCACTGTGGTGGGGGGGCCTGTTATACTGTATGAAGCACTGTGGTGGTGGCACCCATTATACTGTATGGAGCACTGTGGAGGGGGGGGCATAATAATGTATGGAGCACTCTGGTGGGGGACCCGTAATACTGTATGGAGCACTGTGGTGGGGGGCCCATTATACTGTATAGAGCACTGTGGTGGGGGTCCATTATAATGTATGTATCACTGTGGTGGGGGACCCCATTATTCTGTATGGAGCACTGTGTGAGAAGCCCCGTTATACTGTATGGAGAACTGTGTGGGGGGCTGGGTGAGGATTACAGTTGGAGAATCATACTGTGATGGGGACACCATTCTTTGTCAGGTGGATTGAGGGGGGTCATCATACTGAGTGTATGGAGGATACTGTAGAGGAATACACTGTGGGGGTATCATACTTGCATCATACTCTATTATCTGTATTATTCAAGGTTTTTTATTGTTATTACATATTTAAATTAGGCCATTGGGCCAAATGCTTTTTACTGCTCTTGCATAACATATTTAACATATTATAAGTGAGACTGCACTCTACAGGAGAGCTGGACAAGAGAGTGAGACTGCACTCTACAGGAGAGTTGGACAAGAGAGTGAGACTGCACTCTCCAAGAGAGATGGACTAGAGAGCGTGATTGAACTCTCCAAGACAGTTGGACTAGACAGTGAGACTGCACTCTCCAAGAAAGTTGGATTAGAGACTGAGACTGCACTCTCCAAGACAGTTGGACTAGACAGTGAGACTGCACTCTTCATGAGAGTTGGATTAGAGAGTGAGACTGCACTCTCCAACAGTTGGATTAGAGAGTGAGACTGCACTCTCCAAAAGAGTTGGAATAGAGAGTGAGACTGCACTCTCAAAAGCAGTTGAACTAGAAAGTTAGACTGCACTCTCCAACAAAGTTGGACTAAAGAGTGAGACTGCACTCTCCAAGAGAGTTGGACTAGAGAGTGAGCCTGCATTCTCACTCTAGTCCAACTGCAGAACTGCTCAAGTGACTATTGAGAGTGACACATGGCACTCCCAGTGGTCGGCGCTCATAGCAAGTCAGCAATTCTGCTACATACAGGTGATCTGATCATCGCCTGTATGTAGCAGAGGCAATAGGGTTATGGCAGCTTCTAGTCTCCCATGAAGACTATTCAAGCATGCCAAAAGTAGAAAAAAATGTTTTTAAAAATATAAAAAAAATAAAAAATATATACATTCCCATTCACAATAAAAAAAAAAAATCAAACATACACATACAGGTCCTTCTCAAAAAATTAGCATATAGTGTTAAATTTCATTATTTACCATAATGTAATGATTACAATTAAACTTTCATATATTATAGATTCATTATCCACCAACTGAAATTTGTCAGGTCTTTTATTGTTTTAATACTGATGATTTTGGCATACAACTCCTGATAACCCAAAAAACCTGTCTCAATAAATTAGCATATTTCACCCATCCAATCAAATAAAAGTGTTTTTTAATAACAAACAAAAAAACCATCAAATAATAATGTTCAGTTATGCACTCAATACTTGGTCGGGAATCCTTTGGCAGAAATGACTGCTTCAATGCGGCGTGGCATGGAGGCAATCAGCCTGTGACACTGCTGAGATGTTATGGAGGCCCAGGATGCTTCAATAGCGGCCTTAAGCTCATCCAGAGTGTTGGGTCTTGCGTCTCTCAACTTTCTCTTCACAATATCCCACAGATTCTCTATGGGGTTCAGGTCAGGAGAGTTGGCAGGCCAATTGAGCACAGTAATACCATGGTCAGTAAACCATTTACCAGTGGTTTTGGCACTGTGAGCAGGTGCCAGGTCCTGCTGAAAAATGAAATCTTCATCTCCATAAAGCATTTCAGCCGATGGAAGCATGAAGTGCTCCAAAATCTCCTGATAGCTAGCTGCATTGACCCTGCCCTTGATGAAACACAGTGGACCAACACCAGCAGCTGACATGGCACCCCACACCATCACTGATTGTGGGTACTTGACACTGGACTTCAGGCATTTTGGCATTTCCTTCTCCCCAGTCTTCCTCCAGACTCTGGCACCTTGATTTCCGAATGACATGCAAAATTTGCTTTCATCAGAAAAAAGTACTTGGGACCACTTAGCAACAGTCCAGTGCTGCTTCTCTGTAGCCCAGGTCAGGCGCCTCTGCCGCTGTTTATGGTTCAAAAGTGGCTTTACCTGGGGAATGCGGCACCTGTAGCCCATTTCCTGCACACGCCTGTGCACGGTGGCTCTGGATGTTTCCACACCAGACTCAGTCCACTGCTTCCTCAGGTTCCCCAAGGTCTAGAATCGGTCCTTCTCCACAATCTTCCTCAGGGTCCGGTCTCATCTTCTCGTTGTACAGCGTTTTCTGCCACATTGTTTCCTTCCAACAGACTTACCATTTAGGTGCCTTGATACAGCACTCTGGGAACAGCCTATTTGTTGAGAAATTTCTTTCTGGGTCTTACCCTCTTGCTTGAGGGTGTCAATGATGGCCTTCTTGACATCTGTCAAGTCGCTAGTCTTACCCATGATGGGGGTTTTGAGTAATGAACCAGGCAGGGAGTTTATAAAAGCCTCAGGTATCTTTTGCATGTGTTTAGAGTTAATTAGTTGATTCAGAAGATTAGGGTAATAGGTCGTTTAGAGAACCTTTTCTTGATATGCTAATTTATTGAGACAGGTTTTTTGGGTTATCAGGAGTTGTATGCCAAAATCATCAGTATTAAAACAATAAAAGACCTGACAAATTTCAGTTGGTGGATAATGAATCTATAATATATGAAAGTTTAATTGTAATCATTACATTATGGTAAATAATGAAATTTAACACTATATGCTAATTTTTTGAGAAGGACCTGTATTTGGAACCACCGCATTCAGAATCACCCGATCTATCAATATAAAAAACAATTAAGGAGATTGCTAAACGGCGCAAAGAGAAAAAAAGTCAAAACCCCAAAATTAATTTTTCTTTGGTCGCCGCAACATTGCATTTAAATGCAATAACGGGCGATCTAAAGATCGTACCTGCACCAAAATGGTGTCATGAAAAACGTCAGCTCGGCACACAAAAAATAATCCCTCACCCAGCCCGAAATCACAAAAAATGGAGATGCTACAGGTTTTTTTTTTATTTTTAACAAACTTTGGAATTTTTTTTCACCACTTAGATAAAAAAAGAACCTATACATTTTTGGTGTCTATAAATTCATAATGATCTGGAGAATCATAATAACAGGCCAGTTTTAGGATTTAGTGAACATGGTAAAAAAATTAAAAAAACAACTGCACTTTTTTTTATAATTTCAGTGCACGTGGAATTTTTTCTCATTTTCCAGTACACGCTATGTTAAAACCAATGTTGTCATTCAAAAGTACAACTCGTCCTGCAAAAAAACAAGCCCTCACATGGCCATATTGACAGAAAAATAACAAAGTTATGGTTCTGGGAAGAAAGGGAGCAAAAAACAAAAAAGCAAAAATGAAAATACCTCCGGGGTTAAAACCAATAGAGTTTGCAATATAAAAAAATACTTTAAAAATCTAGAGGATGACATGAAGACAATAGCTAGCAAACCAAATTGGTGAATCAAATTGGTGTTGTATCTTATTCATTTTTCTTCCATATATAAACCATACTGACGTCTCAAAAATAAGAACTTGGAATATGAATGACACAAAAATAATAATAATAAGACCGCATACCTATGCATTCTCCTCTCCCATCTAAGTGAAATCCTGTGTTGCATTCACAACGATAGCTTCCAGGAGTAGGGATGCATCGGCCATGTATACAGAGGTTCCGGTACAATAAACAGTAATCTTGTGTAAAATTTAATGAGGTAACTATTGAGATAAAAAGGGACAAAACAAATATTATACATAATATAGTGAATAATTAATGAACAATAACGGAAAAAAGAATGACTGTATTTCACCCCAATCTCATCTCATCTTATCCCCTAGAAATCTTACTCACAGTCCTGCAAAAAGATAGAATACAAGAAATCAACACGAGGGACCCTAAAACTCTGTATCTGTTTTAGCAGTGTTTGCATATGGCAGCATGTGGTGGACACAAAAAGGCATCACATTGTGTATAGGAGCTATACATGGGGGGGAATCAGAGGACATTACTACTATACATGGGGGACTCGGGGACATTATTACTATACATGGGGGACTCAGGGGACATTATTACTATACATGGGGCACTCAGGGGACATTATCACTATACATTGGAGGGACTCAGGGGACATTATTAGTATATATGGGGGCCTTAAGGGATGTTATTACTATACATGGGAATGACTCAGCGGACATTATTATTATACATGGGGAGACTCAGGGGACATTATTACTGTACATAGGGGACTCAGGGGATGTTATTACTATACATGGGAGGGACTCAAGACATTGTTACTATACATAAGAGTGACTCAGCAGACATTATTATTATACATGGGAGGGACTCAGGGGACATTATTAGTATACATGGGGGCCTCAAGGGATGTTATTACTATACATGAGAGGGACTCAGAAGACATTGTTACTATACATGGGGGACTCAGGGAACATTGTTACTATACGTGGGAGAGACTTGGGGACACTAATACTACACATGGGAGGGACTCAGGAGACATTATTAATATACATGGGGGGACTCAAAGGACATTATTATTATTATACATGGCATCGACTCAAGGGATATTATTACTACACATGAGAGAGACTCAGGGGACACTGTTACTATACATAGAGGGGCTCAGGGGACATTATTACTATATACGGTAGGGACTCAGGGGACATTATTGCTATACATGGGAGGGACCCAGAGGACATTTTTACTATACATGGGAAGGACTCAAATTACATTATTACTATACCTGGGAGGGACTCTGGGAACATTATTACTGTACTTGGAGGTATTCGGGGGACATGTTTAAATGTTAAGTGGGCACTTAAGAAGCATTACAATCATAGGGGAATTCAGGGTATTTTCATCATCAAAGGTACATATGGGGGTCATGCTTACCTTCTAGGTGCAAAATATGGGCACTATTTACTACTTTCACAGAGGATTCATATTTTTGGGGGGATTTTATCATCTAAGGGTCACAAAGGAGGCATTTTAATTTGTAAGGGATGCATTGGTGGGCATTATTATATGGGGCACTAAGAGAAATACTGTCTTTATGCCACACAGCAGGGCCACTTACAGGGACAAATACGGCAGCATTTGGGTGACAGTAGGATGAGGCGTTAGTGGAGGCTGGGGATGGTGCTGGAAATGTGAAAAGTCAAGTGTGTTATGAACTCTGCAGTCGAGACAGCCAGAAAAGTGTATGACTCCATCAGAAAAACATCACCTGAGTGCCACTAACTATAACTGTACTGTAATCTCTTAATATGTTTAGCAAAACTGGTATCTTCCACCATATGGCCACTATATGGTGGTAATATCAGTGTTGGTCTTTGTATAGAGATTTGTTTTCAGTGACACCATGGTCATCTGCTGAGGTTCCCTATACCCACATTTAGGATGTGCCACCGTAGTTGTAAATATGGTAACTTGTGTAGGGGTCCACTCAGATGTGATTCACTTGTCCCTGTGCTGAACCTCTAGCTATGCCTCTGCCTGGGGGTCTTCACCCTGAAACACTCATAACTGTTTAAAGAGGGTGCAGTGCTCCTCCTTGTTATCTGATTCTGTATCTAACATTGGAAATGTATGCATTTCAATGGGACTACAATGCATTTGAGCATGAATGTTATACACTTCTAAGGATTGGGGTAGTAGAGGAAACATCTGTGTATACTGTATACTTGTAGTGCATTATTTTTGTGACCCATTGTTGGTAAATATGGCTCCTTTTTCTGCTCTGCTTTTTTAATGTTGTGTCCTTTTGCTGTGCTTTGTTTTTATACTGTATATACTGTATGTATCACCAGGGTGATTGGGTGACTAAACAATTATTACCATATGGTTATAACTCTGTACCTTTACTAATAGTAGGAAAAACAACACTTACACTATCTAGTTTAACCTATTTAAACACTGGGAAATAAAGTGCAAGAAGACTCAGAAGAGATAAACATTTAAAGAAAAATCAGAAACTATATCACTATTCCTCAATTTACCAGGAGCTGCAGGTGTTGGGCGAATATATCCTGGGACTGGTGGTTGTGGGAAAATAGGAGGATATACTGGTGGCCGCACCTCGGGACCTATAGGAGGAGGATACCCTGGTCCCACAGGAATTACTGGTCCGGGTTCTGGCACACCAGGTCGAACCCAAGACATTGTGCACAGCTTACGATATTCGTCTACAAGAAAACAAAATACACTTACTAGATAAAACTAAAGAAAAAAATTATGAGAGAGAATTTGCAGTATATTCCTAACTATACCAGAAATTCCTAAACATTTGATGTACAACACCCAATTATACTCCTTAAAGGGGTATTCCAATCTGCAGGATAATATGCCAATACTGTATGTAGTATGTATGTTAATAATAATATTAGCAAATACCTCCAATTAGAAATGTAGTATAGTTATTTTTGATTCACTATGTCTCTTTCCTCATGTGCAGGCATTGCAGGACCTTAGATTTCCATGGTTACAGCCACTGATATAGTGACAATTAGTTAGCTAGTTGCTAGTGGTCGTAACCATAGATCCACCTAAGGTCCTGCAATGCCTGTACATGAAGAAAGAGACATAGCGAATCAGAAAAACTATACTACATTTCTAATTGGAGGTATTTGCTAATATTATAATTAGTTCACCTACTAGATATTGGGATAGGATCTTGGAGATGGGAATACCCCTTTAAATATAAAGCCATGTGTGACTTTAAAATGCTTATACAAAAGACAGAAGAACATTACACTGTGCGCTACATTTTTAGCACCTATTGAATCTTTCTAATGTTGCGCTGCCAATGGTGGGCAGACCATGAGTTATGGGGCACAGTGCTGAACAGTCCCACCCCCTTTCCCTGAAACAGCCCACATATCCCAACATCCGCTGTAGGTGAGTGGCAGAAGTCGGAGCACACTCCATCCTGAGTGAGTGTAGGCTATTTTCATACCGGACACTTGCCGGTAACTGCTTTGATTAGAGCCAGCTCTCATCGCAGTATTTTAACCTCTGCACCAAACATGTGCATTACCCTGTTAAACAACATGTACCCAATGACTATCCCTTGTTGGCTAAATCATGTATGTTAGGTCTTGCTGTTGGGCCAATGGCAGTGCCAGTCACCATACCGATTACTGCTCAAAGTGCCCTTTTTAAATCTTACCCAGGTTTATAAGACTTTTGCCAACTGTAAGGTTTTGCTACTTACTTTCCTGCAACATTCTTGATTGCTTTTCCTGATACTTGACTTGTCTTGTCTATTCCTGTGCTTAAATCTGAACCTAAAATTACACTTGAACTTGACCCTGGACTATAAAAACCTTCTCTTGCATGCCGATTTGTTACTGGACTGATCCCCGGCTATCCTCTTGAAATATAATCCTGCCTGCTGATTTGGTCCTTGGCTATGCCCCATTGGCGTTGACCTTCCTGGCTATACAGTTATCCCTCTGCCAACGTGCTCCACCTCCCAAAGCCTCCTCCATGGATGCAATCTAGGGGCCTTTGCAGATTCCTGGATGAAGTTGAAATCATGAATACCGAAGCACACTCTGGATCCTGCTGAGTGAAGTCACTAATTCTAAGAATGCATATGTAAACCCCAGTAAATGTTTCCAGATCTACACAAGCAGTCCAGTATCACAGATGCATTACTAGAACTGGAAGAACTGATACCTGTTCCTCGAAAAGGACATATTTCAGGTGCTCCTCCTGCTCCTGAAGACCAGCACCTTCCAGTATCACAGCAACACTGTGGCTTTGGTAGGAGCTGAGGGAGTTGATTGATACAGCGCCCATTAGTTACAGATGTGAAGCAATACCCGGGACGAGTATCTGCCATTAAGAGAAAACATGCATTACCATTGTGAGTACAGAACAGGATATACTAATAAAACCATACAGTAAAGACAACCATGAACAGATTATTATATTATGATGCTCACCTATACATCTTGATCCATCTGGTGATGTGAAGAATCCTGGGGGACAATGACAGAAGTAGCTGCCCACAGTGTTAGCACATTCACCTGACTCACAGATCCCAGGTATAGTACTGCATTCATCAATATCTTAAAATAAAAGAGTAAAGTTTTTGCGTTGATTTCCAATGTTTTTTTTTAAACAAACATATCACAATTCATACTGGCTAAATATATGCTAAAGGAACATTCATTGGCCACATTTCTAAATAATAAAAGTCTACCCTACCTATGCATTGTGTACATATAATCAAAGTGATGCCCAAATGTGATATCAGCCTAGCCTTAATCTCCCGCTGTGCTGACATATAAGTTTTGCAGAGCCACAGAAATGTGATGTGTAAAAAAGTAGTATATAAAGCAATATAAAAATAAACCTGGGCTTGGACACCTATCTCAGGACCTCCTATTATCATGGGAGGATGTGCAATCAATACTACGGTATATATTCATTTTCAGGCTTTTCACAAAAATACAGTCGACACTTAAATGTTTCAATTCCTGCATGAAAGAAAATCCTTGACGAAGCCCAGAGGTGCTCAAATAATTCCAAGTGAAAGGTGTTAGATTTTTAGTAATCTGGGCAAAACTCAGTAGTAATTCCAGTAGTTTAACAGTAGCGAATGTCCCAGCGACTCCCCTAACTCTGCATTAGCACTGAGCACTAAAAGAGGCCTTAGGGAACATTAGTGGTTTAAGAAAACACATCCATGGTTTGCGAAATAATGCAGCATATGTATTCATTTTGTACGTCCCTGGCTGATGCTCTTCTCTGTTGACACAGCTCTCACGATCATGGCTGGTTATATGGGATTGGTAGGAAATTCCACAGGCAGTGTTTTGGCTGAATGTAAACTAAACATCACTAACCTATGTACAGTAAAAGTCATTGGATCTGACATCCATGATGCCCAACAGGTGCTGGACTATCTAACATTTCAGATTAGCAAAATTCAGAGAGCAATCCTATGACTGAGGCTGGAAACAGACTAGCGTATGGCATCTGCTGTGAGCGGGAGCCAAGTGTCAGTGCTCTAATCCTCTCGCATAAGAAAATCGCAGCACAGGTGTGGAGGAGACGGAGAAAGTTATTTCTCCATCTCCTCCGTGGCCTGACTCGGCGTATATCGGAATGCTCTGGGATGATATCAGAGTGCAGTTTGATGTCTCACTCACACCCATAGACTTGCATGGTACGAGTGAGCCGAGCCTCGGTGCCAATCACAGCATGCTAGGATTGTTCTCTCATGCCGAATCAGCATGAGAAAATAATCGCAGATGTGATCTGCCCGTAGGATAACATTGGGCCAAGTGCTATACAATGCTTTATTGCACAGCACTCGGCTGTGTTATACAATACTGTGACCCCGGCCTAATGCCAAGTTCACACGACCAAATTTTCACCCAGAAAAAATGGCTAATTTTTCATCTGTATTGTTACTCAAATGCCACAAGTACAACATTCCTTTCTATCCATCATCAGGGAATAATATTTATAAGACCAAATACAATTTCCTTTGCTAAGAATTGCAATGTATTCATAAAAATCAGATGCAATATGGTTGAAATGGGATGGGGTCCGATGTTTTGGGCGTACCCATAGTTTTGAATGTATATCTCACCTGAAATACAGAAGAGAAAATGAAAGGATACATTTTTTGCACGTGGATATTTGGTCCTTGTGAAAAAAACTTGTCTGATCAGCCATTTTGAATTACATTGGTCCTACGGCTGGCAGTGTGGTGTCAGTTTTTATCACGGAGTACTTGGATCGAAAAAAAATGCTCAAAGGCTAATGTATAAGTGTTACCATCCAAGAGAAACGGACCTTTCTTTTTACTGTCCAAAATGTCTTTATCTATTGAGTTTTGGTAAAAGATAAGTCAAAAACGGATAAAGTTGGATGTAACTCCCCAAGTACAATGTTTATCTTCCGTGTTTAGTCTGTTTTACACAGATCCTGATGGACTTTATTGTCTGAGTCAGAAAAAGGATGAGATTAGGACATATATGTAAAGGAGAAAAGAGGATTGGCACATTCAAGGAATGAATATCATCTTCAAGCTTTATTCCACATCGGATATAAAATTAAAATCCACATGATAATGGTAAAAAAAACACGCTAGTTTTTAACCATTAGCATGTATAAATGATGTGGAATAAAGCTTGAAGATTTTATTCATTCCTTGAATGTGCCAATCCATTTTCTTCTTTATGTACATTCACTGCCATCAGGAGTTTTGGAATGGCGCCCATCACGATAACGTCAGGATTCATTCTTAATGCACGGTCAGCAGCATACACGTTTCTTGAGAGTTTCAGGGACCAGAGACAATGATCTGTTTTTAAAACTGATATATATATATATATATATACATATATATATATATATATATATATATATATATGGATCAATGGAATTCTATAGGTTAGTGAGCACACGGACGTGTCACATGGATGTGTGAATGGAGCCTAAGTCATCTGCAGAAGAGATGCTTCATTTTATGCTACGTCTTCAGTGTATTATAGGCAGATAGCGGATTTATAATAGATGTATTCCATGGGTCAGGGAAGAATGAGGAGGCAATCTCACTGGCACCCGGCTATAGTATGTGAGACATTGGAATCTTCTCCCCTGAATGAAACGCGTAGGGAGCGCAATGAACAGGTCACCGAAGGGATGAATAGAAGGACACCAAAGGTTTGGTTTTAAAGGGCCTTCCTCATGCAGTCATTGGTGAGACTCTTCTATTTTTATTCTTTTGCTAGAGATAATGCAAATTGTTTCTCTATGTGACTGATATATGTTTCTTAATTTAGTGACCGGGCCAAATTATTGAAATCTGACCAGTGTCCCTTTATGGGGTAATAACTCTGAAACACTTCAGCAAATCCCAATGATTCTGAGATCGCTTTATAGCGGCACACTGTAATTTATGATAATGGTAAATTTAGGTCGATATGTTTTGTGTTTATTTTAAAAAAAAATATCAGAAATTTGACAAAAATGTAACAAAAAATTGCAATTTTCAAACTTTGAATGATTATCCTTTTAATCCATTTAGTCACATCACAGAAAAACATTAATAAATAACAGTTCTCACTTTACATAAGCACCATTTGTAAAATGTTATTCTATTTTGTTAGACTTCTAGGAGCTTTAAAATTGTAGCAGTAATTTTTCACTTACACAATGTATATTTCTGAAGGACATATTCAGGTTTGAAGTGACTTTAGGGGTCCTATATATTGGAAAAGCCTCAAAAGTGATACTATTTTTAAAACAGCACCCCCAACATATTGAAAACTGCTTTCGGGTAGTTTATTAACCCTTCACGTGCTGTTCAGGAATGAATGAAAAGTGACGTGACAGGAAGGAAAAAGTGTATTTTTACCACCTAAATGTCGCTATCTTCTGAACAGGCCCCTATAGGCGGCAAACATCAGGACCACACAATCATGACCTCAGGGTGCCCATGGGGATAAAGAGGGAGAAGTCACACTCTGTTAACCATTTATTTGATGTAGTCACTATTGACAGCACCATCTAAGGGGCTAAACAGATATATATGGTGCAAACACTGATCGCGGCTGATACAGCAAGTTGTCAGCTATAGTGTACAGCCGGCAGCTGCTGGATTGTCACCAGTATGGGGATGCTATTCTCTTATATCTCAGGTCAGTAAAAAGACGTATTGGCGGTCATTAAGGGGTTAAAATAGTCACCAATATGAGATTATACCTGAGAAAATGATATCACTAGTAGGGGTCTGCGTTAAATCATAAAATAATATTGAGGCATTCACCCCTCTCTGTGCTGAATCAGAGGTACATGTCACTAGTGAACAGGTGAGCCTGGGAACATTCTAACTAGACTCGCATGTTTTCTCTACAACTATGCAGCACCTTATCTGGGATGCATAATAGTTCTTTATACTGAATATATAAATATTATGGAATATTAAGAGCTCTTGAATGGGAAACAAATATATGGGAGATACCCATACCTATCAAAATAACTGGACGAGTGTGCCTTATTAGGGAAATATAAGACCAATGAATATATCTACTGCACCTAGTGCTAATTTCAGCACATTTACCATAGGCTGGAACCGAGAAATCTCCATAAATAAAATACATCTTCTAGACATTCAGTATAGAATATGGTTTGATAGACAGGTGCAGCACTATAGTTACCCCCTTATCAGGAGGGATTTTGTGGCTCCAACAGGAGGTTAAGGTATAAATAAGCACTTGATCTATCATATTATATGTTTGTTTGTCGTAGCACCTGCACTTTGGATTGCGCAGCTCATTTATTTTGATATTTTAATATTTAATAATAAAAGTTCAATTTTATCCCAATCGCTATATCTCACCCACATTAGATGACCATCTGGTTCCATCGAAATTGAAGATTTAGGTGACTTTAAAGGGGTATTCCCATCTCCAAGATCCTATCCAAATATGTAGCAAGTAATAGAAATAACATTAGCAAATACCTTCAATTAGAAATGTCCATGGATACGAACCCTCATATAGTGAAAGTTAGATAGCTGTTAGTGATTGTAACCATGGATACCTAAACTACTGCAATGCCCTGCACATGGGGTATCCGACATAGCGAATCAGAAGAACTATACTACATTTCTAATTGGAGGTATTTGTTAATATTATTATTATCATTACACTTTTATTACTACTGAATACTACTTATATTATTACTACATTTTGGGATAGGATCTTGGAGGCGGGAATACCCTTTTAATTTAATATGTACGAGGAATAAAGAAGGTTGCCTTACTACAATTTGCTAGGCTCCAAAAATCTCTGCCAACCAAATGTTATTGCCAGTAAAAGCTCCGTCTGACTGTACTATTGCATTTTAGACATTGAAATAACAGTAGTGAGTATCGTATGTAAAAAAAAAACAGATAATACTAAAAACAATGTGGCCCAAAGCACGAGTGCCAAGCAAATGATAATTGTTGTTGTAATGGTTATAACAAAGTCTTGGACATATGTAAATTAACATACAAATCCATGACCTCTCCAAAATACATGTATTGTAAAACAATGAGTAGAATATAGATTCAGAATATTGTAAATTGTTAGTGTCTAAGACTTGTGGTCACCAGTGGGCACCAACTATCTGAAACCACCATCAATACGCTCAGTGCACGGCTGTGTATTGCCAGGGAAACATTTTCCCACAATTCCGCATTGTGGCAAATCCTGACCCCTTACATGTTTGTGGTTGGACTGGTGACCACTGGAAAAATATTTGTGAGAACCTCGGTTCTGGACGGTTTCATTTGGAATAAATGTTTAAATTCTCTTGATTGTGTCTAACCTCAAAATTCAAATGAAAGCCACATGTGTCACGGAGATGCGGTCCACAATGCAGAAATGGAGTCTGTTCTACAGTTTACCCTCCCGATTACACCTCCAATAACGGCCGTGGTGAAAGGCCTGTAATTTACTCAGCACAGCATCCACACTATAGTCTAGATTTACTAATCTGTGAAGGCAACATTACATATTGCTACAAATGGCCGACTGGTAAACCACTGCTATCTGTACCCTATAATTGAGGCCAGGCAAAGCATCTTGGTTGAGGTGGCAGATAAACCTTGAGTATATTCTGATGCCCGTATTTTGAAGTTACTTGGTAAATGTCAGACATGTTTTCGTCTCATGTATCTTACCGCCTTTCTGCAATGGCCAATTTTAGTCTCTGCACTTTTGTTTTTTCCTCCTCTTCTTTCAAGAGCAATAATATTTTTAATCTTCCACATCCGTATGAGGGCATGATTTTTTGCGGCACAGAGGCACAGATTGTAGCTTTGATTGACACCATTCATTTTTATCGCATAATGTATTGAAAAGCTGGAAAAGTATTCCAAGTGCGGTGAAATTGGAAAGTATAAATGATTACACCAATACCAAACTTATATAGTTTTTCTTTTTTTAGGAGTAAATAAAATGTTCATAAATTTGGAAAAAAAAATTGTCTTCTGTTAGCATTTTCTGATATTCCTAACTTTATTAGTTCTCTGGCAATGGACAGTATGTAGACATAATGTAAATCTGAAAATCTTTGTGCTGCCATGAAGACTGGGGTTTATAGGATGACAAAGATGACATCTATGGGGGCTTTTTGCAAGCTCCCAGCTGCCATGTCAACATACTGGCACCACATGACCATGTCGTGGGTTGGGGTGGATGGGTTTTATAGTAGCACCAAGATGGTAGCCATGGGAGCCTGCCACAAGTCACTAGGTGAAATAGCAATCTGTTGGGACCCCAGGATTGCTTATGAGAGGGCCGATCAGTGTTCCTTTTGGCTTGCTAGTCATTGCAATGTTAATCACGGACGGAGGATGAATGCAATCTGTGTGTTGTCCATGATTTTCACGGAGGCCGGGGTCACACTAGCATGGAATACGGATGAGTGCTATGCGAGAAAACAATGCATAGCACTCGAACCAGTGTTAATCTATGAGGCAGCTCACATCACCGATTTTTTTTCTCGGGCGCAGTCGATTGTACGCGTATATCGGCCGAGTCTTGCCAATGCAAGTCTACGTGTGAAAGAAAAAATCGGACACCACACGAACCATTAGTGTGACTTGCGAGAAATACGCACACATTTTCCTCATTACAGCCCATTGAGCCATTAAATTCAATGGGGAAAATCAATTAGAAATGTAAAGCCATACGCCTGACATATGGTGTCAGATACATATATGAGAGAAAATCGCATAATCGCATTGCAAACGCATTACACATGGATGACCATACGGAGAACACTTGTGTAACACTCGGCAGGGAGACTCGGACCGATTTTCCATACGTTTAGTGGGACCCTGGCCTAACCTATACACTTGTATTGGTAGTTTTCATCCATGGTGCCGGAAACTTTGCATAAACAAAAAACATTGACATGTGAATAGCAGCAAAAGATTTTAATGGGAAGTGTTCTATCCGTGAAAAACACAGATAGATGCACAGATACATGCAGCAGGAACGTCTGAATGAGGCCCTACTACCTTAAAAAAAACGAAACCCAGAAAACAATGTTGGAATTACATTTTTGTCACTTTTTAACCTCATCTGAATTTTTCTCCATTTCTCAGTACATTATTTTAAAAAATGAATTATGCCATTTAAAACTTCAATTCATTCAGCAAAAAAAAGTGTCGTCGGAAACAAAAAAGTTATTGCTCTTCGAAAAATGGGAAAAAAAAACAAAAGCACAAAATGAAAATGTATTTTTGTCACGAGTGTGTCACATTCTCGTGGGAGAGCTGAGATTACGCGATCTTTATGTACTGTGAATCACAGGTCTTCTATTTAGCCTCTGTGTTTTTTCCTCATATTAAATAGACTTTGTTTCCTTTGGTGCTGAAGAGGTTAACAAGTCTTTGTATGCTGGTTAGAGACATGCAGCTCCATCTCAAAGCTGCTTGGGACCTGTTCATTTTCTCTCTCTATAAAACCTGGCCAGACCTTCTCATCCCTGCCTGTGAAAGTTTTACTTCCTGATTTCCTGGTTACTTCCTGGAGTTGGAGTTCGAAGTTGCTGCTGGAGATTGTTGTTTGCTGTTTTTGGGTGAATATTTTCTCCATTATCCTATTCCCATTTAGTTTGTACCTTCCTATCCTACCCTAAAAAGAATCAATAGCAACCCAAGTGGTTTTAAAAGACAATTGCCAGACTTATAAAAGATTTACTAGTAGGGGTTATCCTAGTTCCATTTTGGATGCAGCATTGGTCAGGGCAAATAATGATGACACACAGGATAATTCATCTATTAGCCCCAATGTAAGAAGGAATAGTTAATAAAGAAAGGTTTGTGTTTTGTTTTAAATACGGCCCTATGGACGATTATATCCGTTCTGTCATAAGAAAAAACTGGCATATTTTGCCAAGGGATGCTGAGTTGTTAGATGTAGTTGACAGAGGCCCTTTGATTGCTTGTCGCCGTGGTACAAACTTGAGAAATGTTCTGGTGCATAACAGTATGAAAAGTGAAAAAAAATGACTGGTTAAAAGCAGGTGTCCCCAAAGGAAATTTTAAGTGTGGACATTGCTCTTTTTGCTCCCTCCACATTACAGGACATACAATCAAGGTTGGATCCATTTTGCTTCAGGTACGAGATTTTATCTCCTGCAAAACCAAATATGTTGTATATTTGGTATTCTGCCCATGCAAATTCTTTTATGTTGGTAAAACAATTTGGCCTTTAGTTGTTCGGTTCAGGGAACATTTTAACTCTATTTACTCAGGTAAAGGGGTTCCACGTTTGATTGACCATATGAGAGAATGTCATGGAGGGAATCCAGAAGCATTACGGTTTGAGGGCTTTATAGAAGGTCACTTTACCGCCACAGGGATGCGATCTTCATAAGCTTCTTCTCAGAAGAGAAGCAAGATGGATTCTGCGCACGTGCGCATTGGAAGCAACAGGATTCAATGATAGAATCGAAATGTCCGGGTTCCTGTGACAACTTCATGGTATGTCATATTTTTTGCTCATGTCTGTATTGTTCATTTTTAAATAGTATGTTGTTATGATTTGTATGTTTTGTGTCACTCTGGTCGGTGGGTAATTGGTGTTAGCCAGCAATGTGAAGACGTCAGGGATGGGGGAGGGACCTTGCCTGTTCCAGGTATATGGACCTCGTCCATGCATCACATGTGAATGAGGATTGTCTCTGGAGTTCTGGCCATCATGCCTGTCCCATACCTACTATAAGAAACATGAGCTAAGTACTCCTTGTTATGATTTATTAACTTACTCCTGATGAACCTCAGTGGAGGGGAAATGCGTTGAGTGTGTGAACATTGCAGTATATGATACAATATATCATCTGCCATTATCAGCAGACTTTTTCTTAATTGGGGAACAGACATTGTGATTTGAAGCCAATTTTATTGTAAGGGCTGTGATTTTGGAGCATATAATGTGTTGAAAGTATTGTATCACATAGATATACCTTGATTGTACAGGGTGTCTTTTTGAATTTTTGATACATATTTTTTGGAATAGAGAGTGGTGGTCGCTTCCATTATAGAACATATTAAAATGACATGATTTTGAATATTTATCCATCTATTAAATATGTAAAAACGGATGCGATTTTTAGTATTACGATAAGATAATTCTCTCTCTATTATTCTTTGCTCCTTTCCTCAATCTGACCCTAATACATACATAAATAATTATTTCCTTATTAAGATTTATATACATCTATATTCCCTGAAGAAAGTAGTGGATTATTATCATCTATTTTCATATAATAGCCTTTTTTTTCGCATTTTAGGGTGTACATTTTTGTAGGTTCATCAGATATAGATTTAGGCATCTACATAGTAACCCTTAGTCACTTTAATCTTCTATAACCGGAGTAAATATAGATTGTATAAAACGACCTTAATCCTTCTTTATCTATCTTTTTCACTCTTCATGCATCTTTTTCACTCCCCTGCCACCGATGGAGACATTTAGGGCAGACAGGGAGCGCCACCGACGAGTGGGGGCGCCAGTGCGCAGGATATAGGGTGCCAACCTCCGCTGTCAGGCAGGGTGAGACAGGTTGTATATAGGGTCAGGCACTTCCCTCTTGGTGCCTCTATATATCTTAAGATTTTTATGCATTGGTGTTGGTTTATACTCACTTGTTGTATTTATTTTTTTTAGTTATTTAAATAATAAAAGTTGAAGTTTTAAATTTACATGTTAGAGCTCGGCGGTGATTATATGGACCTCGTCACTTCCTCAAGCTTTTAGGACCCATAGAAGCATTCATGCGAAACGGCCGTCGTCCGTTGTATTTTATACATTTCTCCCCAGCTGAAGATGTTTTAATTGTCTCAATAAAGCACGGATTTTACAGAATGGTGAGTGCCATCCTCATCTTTTTTTCTTCGTTATGGACTTTTGGTAATGTGGCTTTCTTGGATGAGCACCCCGTAAGTCCAGGCACAAGCCTACAGCGTTCATGGTCCCGGGCAGACTAGCTGGTGTGGTGCAGAGGTGCGGATTGCTTGTTTCTGCATGTGGACTGTGAACTCTCTGCCATGTTCATAAGGCCTAACACTAAGTTATTTAATATTCATGCACAAACTGTCACCAGATTGCACCAGAATACAAGCTGCATGCATTATTACAGCAAACATCTGTTTGACCTGATGCGACTAGTACACTTACTCTGAACGTCTTTAGCAATTGCCGTAAAATCCTCAAATTCAAATGAGCATTTTATTATAAGGCAGGGAAGCAAAAAAAATAATATAGCAATTTTTTATGGATTTTCAAAGTAAGTACATCCGTCTCAACATGTTTCTACTGAAAAATCTGGTGTAAAAAAATGCAAAAAAATAGCAAAATATAAATTAAACCATAACATACAGTATTTTGTGTATATATTGTAGTGGTTTAATGAGGGTCTGCACACCCTCGTAAAACCAAAATATATGTTAAAGTTCAATTTATTTTTTTCAATCTTCACATAATAACGGAATCTACTTGGTATAATTCCTTGCGAACGGTCTTGTAGATACTTCTGAATTTTGTCATAATAATTGTGATAATTGTTTCTTGTGTTAAGGTGCTAATCCTGCAAGAAATAATAGGAGACTCTCTGAGCAGATGTCAGATTTTTACAGCAGTCATCCGTTGGGTCCCTTTGGTCAGTCCACAATACAGTATAAATGTCAGAAGACAGTAGGGGCCTCTCCTGGCAAAGAGTCTTGTACATGTTTCCAGAAACCCCTCCTAGGATCACATCATGTAAGAAGGGAACAAGGACCCACGAAACACACCGTGAGGACATATGACACTGTAATCTCCAAGCAGCTGCACTTTTCCATCCCAGCCCTGTGAAATGAATCCTCTGAAGACCGAGCCTCGCTCAGTTTTCTTTGTATCATAATCCAGATTACAAGTGTGCTGTTCATCATGTGCAAATAGCTTGGGTTAAGGAAATGGAATATGAAGCAGACAAAAGCCCCGTAATCATAAATAATGATGCAGGAAACTGATTAAAATGTTTTAGGATTTCTGGATTAGTTATACTGATGAGCTTGGAAACATCTTACCTTCACATTTTTGTGTTATTTCATTAAACTTGTGTCCAGCTGGGCATTTGCACTCGAAAGATCCCACAGTATTTATGCAATTTCCTCCTTGACACATCCCAGGGATTGCTTGGCATTCATCCACATCTGCCCCAAGGAAGGAGAACAACAAAAAAACACAAAAGGTTGAAAACATCCAATAGTATGATCTGTTACAGCACCTAATTATTCTTAAAGTCACGCAGTGACAATTAATGCTTTGTAAGGAGCAATTCTAGTTTTGGAGATTAAGGAACAAGGAACAGGCTATTCCATTAAGAAAGTAATAATATTTGGGTCCATTTAGTGGTGTAATAATCACTACAAATAAATCTAGATGAGTCCAGAGCTTTGTTTGCTCATGTACAGAGGCACCATGTAGATCTAACAGACACCTCTGTAAATAACATATACCGTACATAGAAGTAGATTGTTTACTGACTGTCATCATTGATTAACATGATTGTTCTGTGTGCATAGATGTCATTGTACCTGGCTGCACATCTCCTGTTTACACAGGATAATGAAATGATTGATGACAACAATGATCTGTAAACAAGCTTAAAATTACTTTCACCTGTCAAATGAGCATTTTGGGGTGATTGGGGTGAAAATGTTCCTGTGCTGAGATAATCTTATAAATGTGCCCCTGCTGTGTGATGTGTAATGTCTGTGTCTGACCGTACAGGGACAAGGTGTGATCATACCACATCATGGGCAAGAAAGGAAGCAAAAGAGTACACAGACAGGTCAGCAGCAGATCACAGCTGATTGCTTAAAAACAAGGCAGGGAAACGTTTTACTTCATGGAAAAAAATCATCTGTGATCCCCTGCTGTCCTGTCTGTATACTCTCTTTTATGCCCTGCCCAGGAGATGTGGTAAGATCAGACCATGTTCCTGCACGGTCAGACACAGCCATTACACAGTACACACCAGGGAAACATTTATAAGATTATCTCGGCACAGGAACATTTTTTTAACACATCCAATTGTGGAACTTATTTTTATTCCAAGATCTATTTAAATGTATTTTGTTCGTGGGAAAACCTCTTTAATAGTAATGTAAACAATCTGTCTGCATTTTCATATGCACAGAACTATCGTTAAAACGATTGTTCTGTGCTCATGGAATGCCTTTATTTTCCACAATACATGATCTTATTTACAAAGGACGTGCTGCCAAGAACAATGATTTTTTAAGCAAGCTTAGAAATAATTGTACCCGATGAATGAGCGATTCTCCTGTTTTGACATGCGACTATTTGAAAACGAGTGTTCCTAGGAAAGCTCGTGCTCAATAACGGTGCGATGTAAATGCAGCCTTTGTCTCTCACCTTTTAGATACATTTTGGTATAATGTGACTATTTTAGGAGCATTATCACTATCCCCCAAATCGAAAGCAAGCAGTATTAAAGTGAATCTGTCACTACAAAATGTATTGCTTATCTCTTAGACCTGATGAGACTGTTGTAGTTACCTAGTAAATACAAGTCAGAATGACTGTTTAAGCCACTTTGAAAGTTTTCCTAGATAGCATTAAAGTGAGGTAGAGCCTCACTCATTTTAGAATGCTAAGTTTAAATACAAGAATCATACAACCATTCTCGCATGGGTTTTCAAAGGAAGTACACTAGCCTCATCGGGTCCAAGGGATCTATTTATTGGTGTATGCAGTTTGTATTGTGATATGTGTTCTCAGAACCTTTTGTAACATACTGCAGGGTAAAGGGCACAGTATTACCTACCTAATTTGCCCAAGACTATTTCCACACGTCACAAATGTATATTTGTGTATATCTTATTAGGAAGAAATTGGTAATATTCATGGATGCTTTAATTTCAGGAGGATCTACTACAGCAGATCTTGTATGCGTGGGCTGCAGGGAAGAATTGGCAATTGTACTTTTTTATGCTGTTTTTGGATATAGTAGCTTCCTGACAGCTGACTACACAACAACTGTAAGAGCTCTCACTTGTACATAGGCATGGAGCATTTGTAAGCTTTCCCCTCAGGATTTTCCCCATGGCAAAAAGGTTAGTTACTATTAGGCCGGAGTCACACTTCCGAGTTCAATGCGAGTCTCTCGCATCAATACCCGTCACTGCCGCCAGCAATCGGGACCGGAGCGTGCGGCTGCATATATTTCTATTCAGTCGCACGCTCCGGCCCCGAATGTCGGTGGCAGTGACGGGTATTGATGCGAGTTTCTCGCATCATACTCGCAAGTGTGACCCCAGCCTTACTGTACTAAATGGTTTGAGTTTGAATTTAATGAAAGAGATTGCTAATTAGCAAGTTTCATGCAGTTCCTATATGGTTACATGCACAATCATGGCCTTATATCTCACTAAGTAAAGCGCTGGCTCAAGAGTTGACTTGTAAACAGAAATAACCTTAGATCTGTTCTCTTTGTAGTACTTAATTGAATGACTTACTTATGGCACTTCTAATGGCGTAATAAAACTGCGTCACACAAACTTCCCAGTAAAGAGACTCTACGTTCTGTATCCTCAGATCACAAACTAGATAGTCTGGGCTGAATTGTACTTTATTCTGCTTTTTTGATGCATTTCATTTTTTTATGTACCTAAGTGAAAAACTTACATTATAACTTTAGAAAATTCCCCCACGGTGCTGGAAAGTTAGATTACTCAACAATTTGGTATATGACTGCCTCTGTTAACTTTCTTTAGCTTCCTGCCAGACATCCAGACAATAAAAGAATTTATACAGCTGGAAGCAGACCGAAAGCCAAAAACTGTGTCAGAGCTCTCTATCAGGAGGCATGGTCAGGAATAAGTGAGGAACATCTGGGCGACTGCACACTCCAGCAGAATAAAATGTCAGAGACATAGGTGGATAAGCAGCTTTTCACAAGTCAAACCAAACAATCTGTCAACTGTTTAATGAGGGGACTATAATAATTCTGCATGTATTCCATTATATTTATGCTTTATTTGAAATATAACTTCTCTATCTGAGGTCATGTTACATTATCTTCTTTTCTGAGGGAATGAGGGAGTTCTTGGCAGGGAGAAATTCATTAAGGCTTTGGCTCGTCTGTCTGACCTGAGCTGCTAATGCCCCCCTTTTACATCACACAGTCACCCAGTCATGAGGTAATGCATTTGACAATGATTTTCCATTCTTCACGCACAGGCTGGGGTATGAAACAAGGCATGCTGTCCAAAGCCCTGTAATTCTATCAACATTAAGACATTAGCAGTTTCAACAGCTCCGTGTATTTTGCATACCTTGACACGCTCCTGTTCGGATGTTTGGAATAAATCCACGACGACAGGGATGTGGTTGGGCCGGGCACATCTCACAAGGGTGGCCCCATGCTCTGCCTACTGTAGCGCAGCACAGCGTCTTCGTGCACACGATACCTGTCAACTGTCCTTGGCACATTTGGTTGCTCACAATAGAGAAGCAAGGTCCTGTCCTGTAATCTTGAAACAGAAAAAATCGGTACTTCAAAACAGGCCCTTGATAATAATACACTACATGCAAAATTACTTTTCTTCTTGAAAGGACTGTCTATACACATAGATGTGCTTTGAATGATTATTCTTATATAAGGAACATTAGCATTAGAATAAACAAGTTTGCAATTGGCTTACTTTTTCAGTTTGCTGTCCTTCTCCTGCTATGAGAGCTTTTATCTTAAAGCTCATTGCCATGGAGATCGACCACCAAAGCCTGTATGTGCAGTACCTGCATTCCAGGCTGAGGAGTTAACTCATGTGATACCAGTCAGCTTTCTCCAGCCAACTGATTTCTATAAAACACAATAGTTGCTCACTTCCTCTAGGCTTATTATGTTATTAGCCCTGCAAAATAACAAGCCTCGCACCTACCCCTTTGCAGCTTCCATACCAGTTCTAGACTGCAGTGACCCAAACATAACCCACCTTTGCGCCTTCATACCCACATTTCTGCTTCCTAACAAATAAAACAAGTACACGAACTGATGGGTGAAGGTCGGTCACAGCTTTATTACTATTTTTGCTTTAAAATAAGAAAGGCACTTAAATTTCTTAAACCACGCTCATCGCCAAATGCCCTGTTGTATAATCAAAGGCAAGTAAGCCGACGAGCGTAACGTAACCACGTGTCCTTTCTTAAATTTAATGCCGCTGTGACTTGTAAATCTAGAAAAATAGGACATGCATTAACAATGGTATAATGGAAATCAACCAGGGGAGGGAGGGTGAGACAAGCACCTCCGAGACCCAACAGGGGGAAGAAGAGGAGAAAAGCTCTCTGCCTGTTTTTTATACTAGGAAGGGGCTGTACTCCCCTCCCCCTCATTGGCCCACCAATGCTATAACCACCCCTTAATACAAGGGTGGGTGGGAAGGAACCAGGGCACACCATTAAAACTCAGGGGAGGGGCACCGCAGTCAGAGGCACCTTCCTTATTTAGTAAGGTGTCTGCCATTCACTGTTCACTCATGCCATGTTTGTTCAAAGGCACTGATCTATCTATATAATTGTCTAAGGTACTTCCGTCTGTCTGTCTGTCTGCATCTTCCATAACGGAAATCCTGCATCGCTGATTGGTCTCGCCAGCTGCCTGTCATGGCTGCCGCGACCAATCAGCGATGGGCACAGTCCAATTAGTCCCTCAATACTCCCCTGCAGTCAGTGCCCGGCACCCGCATACTCCCCTCCGGTCACCGCTCACACAGGGTTAATGCCAGCGGTGACGGACCGCGTTATGCTGCAGGTAACGCACTCCGCTACCACTACCCCCCAACTTTTGACTATTGCTGCTGCCTATGCAGCATCAAGAGTAAAAATATGTAATGTTACAAATAATAAAAAACAAAAAACCTGCTATACTCACCCTCCGTAGTCCGCCAAGCGGCGCGCGGCCTCCGCCAACTGTCGTTCCCAGAGATGCATTGCAAAATTACCCAGAAGACTTAGCGGTCTTGCGAGACTGCTAAGTCATCTGGGTAATTTCGCAATGCATCCTGGGAACGGAAGATGGCGGCAGCCGCGCGCGCATCGCCAGCGCCAGCGCTTCACTGGATTGGATCCCGGCGGGTGAGTATATAACTATTTTTTATTTTAATTATTTTTTTTAACAGGGATATGGTGCCCACACTGCTATATACTACGTGGGCTGTGTAATATACCACGTGGCTGCTATATACTACCTGGCCAGTGTTAGATGCTATGTGGGCTGTGTTATATACTGCGTGGGCTGTGCTATATATTATGTGGCTAGTGTTATATACCGCGTGGCTGCTATATACGACCTGGCCAGTGTTATATACTGCGTGGGCTGTGCTATATATTACGTGGGCTGTGTTATACAGTGGGGCAAAAAAGTATTTAGTCAGTCAGCAATAGTGCAAGTTCCACCACTTAAAAAGATGAGAGGCGTCTGTAATTTACATCATAGGTAGACCTCAACTATGGGAGACAAACTGAGAAAAAAAAATCCAGAAAATCACATTGTCTGTTTTTTTAACATTTTATTTGCATATTATGGTGGAAAATAAGTATTTGGTCAGAAACAAAATTTCATCTCAATACTTTGTAATATATCCTTTGTTGGCAATGACAGAGGTCAAATGTTTTCTGTAAGTCTTCACAAGGTTGCCACACACTGTTGTTGGTATGTTGGCCCATTCCTCCATGCAGATCTCCTCTAGAGCAGTGATGTTTTTGGCTTTTCGCTTGGCAACACGGACTTTCAACTCCCTCCAAAGGTTTTCTATAGGGTTGAGATCTGAAGACTGGCTAGGCCACTCCAGGACCTTGAAATGCTTCTTACGAAGCCACTCCTTCGTTGCCCTGGCGGTGTGCTTTGGATCATTGTCATGTTGAAAGACTCAGCCACGTTTTATCTTCAATGCCCTTGCTGATGGAAGGAGGTTTGCACTCAAAATCTCACGATACATGGCCCCATTCATTCTTTCATGTGTCCGGATCAGTCGTCCTGGCCCCTTTGCAGAGAAACAGCCCCAAAGCATGATGTTTCCACCACCATGCTTTACAGTAGGTATGGTGTTTGATGGATGCAACTCAGTATTCTTTTTCCTCCAAACACGACAAGTTGTGTTTTTACTAAACAGTTCCAGTTTGGTTTCATCAGACCATAGGACATTCTCCCAAAACTCCTCTGGATCATCCAAATGCTCTCTAGCAAACTTCAGACGGGCCCGGACATGTACTGGCTTAAGCAGTGGGACACGTTTGACACTGCAGGATCTGAGTCCATGGTGGCGTAGTGTGTTACTTATGGTAGGCCTTGTTACATTGGTCCCAGCTCTCTGCAGTTCATTCACTAGGTCCCCCCACGTGGTTCTGGGATTTTTGCTCACCGTTCTTGTGATCATTCTGACCCCACGGGGTGGGATTTTGCGTGGAGCCCCAGATCGAGGGAGATTATCAGTGGTCTTGTATGTCTTCCATTTTCTAATTATTGCTCCCATTGTTGATTTCTTCACTCCAAGCTGGTTGGCTATTGCAGATTCAGTCTTCCCAGCCTGGTGCAGGGCTACAATTTTGTTTCTGGTGTCCCTTGACAGCTCTTTGGTCTTCACCATAGTGGAGTTTGGAGTCAGACTGTTTGAGGGTGTGCACAGGTGTCTTTTTATACTGATAACAAGTTTAAACAGGTGCCATTACTACAGGTAATGAGTGGAGGAAAGAGGAGACTCTTAAAGAAGAAGTTACAGGTCTGTGAGAGCCAGAAATCTTGATTGTTTGTTTCTGACCAAATACTTATTTTCCACCATAATATGCAAAAAAAATGTTAAAAAAAGACAATGTGATTTTCTGGATTTTTTTTTCTCAGTTTGTCTCCCATAGTTGAGGTCTACCTATGATGTAAATTACAGACGCCTCTCATCTTTTTAAGTGGTGGAACTTGCACTATTGCTGACTGACTAAATACTTTTTTGCCCCACTGTATATTACGTGGCCAGAGTCATATACTGCGTGGGCTGTGTAATATACCGTGTGGCTGCTATATACGACCTGGCCAGTGTTATATACTGCTTGGGCTGTGCTATATATTACGTGGGCAGTGTTATATACTGCATGGTCAGTGTTATATATTACGTGCCCAGTGTTATATACTGCGTGGCCTGTGTTATATACTATACGTCACCTGTGTTATATACTGCGTGGCTGCTATATACTGCGTGGCCTGTGTTATATAGTACGTGGGCTGTGTTATATACTGTTTGGGCTGTGTTATATACTGCGTGGCCACTGTTATATATTGCGTGGCCTGTATTAACGCATCGGGTATTCTACAATATGTATGTATGTTTGTATATAGCAGCCACATAGTATATAGCACAGGCCATGTAGTATTTGTCTGCTATATACTACATGGCTCCTATATACTAGGTGGCCTGTGCTATATACTATGTGGCTGCTATATACACATACATACATACATACATATTCTAGAATTCCCGATGCGTTAGAATCGGGCCACCATCAAGTATATATTTATATGCAAGTATATAAGCTTAACAACTGAGTATGTCACAGTAGCATGATATGATCAAAAGAAAAAAGCCACTTGTAAGTAGAATAAAAATTTGGCAAAAAGAAGCTCTGATCTTGCGGCACTTTATTATTGTGGGCTGTTATCTTGCACACATTTTCCAAAGTATAAAGAGAAGGCAAGATCGTTTTTATCCACACATAAGAAGTTTCGTGAGCTAAAGAGTAACCTGTTTGGAGTTGTGAAACACTGGAAAGTGGGCTCACTTTCTATCTGAATCATCTGAGCTAAGTTCCAAGACTGCAAATCACGCTATTATAAATCTTGCTTTGTATTTGGAGTGTGACCAACTCTGTTTGCGTTAGTTGCTGTGACTTGGAAATATCGTTCAAGTGACTTTTCTTGGACTATTTTTTAAATACATTTTGTCTATTTTATTCCTTATGGCCCAAATAAATGTTCACATGCATGGGTGTTGGGAGAGATAGCTGTGGGACAACATCTAATGTGTATAAACAGCCTAAGCCTTCAATGTCTACACCAGATTTTGTAGCAAAATATATGTTGGCTTTGAAATTTACAATTCCAACACATGTAAACATAAAAAAAAATTCTGACATTAAATGGGTTGTTAAATAAATTTAAGATGACTAAGGCTACTTTCACACTAGTGCTGTTTGCTGTACATCACAATGCATCGTTTTGGAGAAAAAACGCATCCTGCAAATGTGCCCGCAGGATGCGTCTTTTCTCCATAGGCTTGCATTAGCGACGCATTGTGACGTATTGCCACATGTCGCTTCCGTCGTGCGACGGATGCGTTGTGTTTTGGCGGACAGTCAGCACAAAAAAAGTAAAGTTTTTTTGTGCGTCGAGTCCGCCATTTCCGACCGCCCATGCGCGGCTGGAACTCCGCCCCTCCTCCCCGGACCTTACAATGGGGCAGCGAATGTGTTGTAAAACTGCATCCGCTGCCCCCTTTGTTCTTTTTTTTCCGCATTTTGCGTCGGTACATCGGGCCAACGCATGCCGATGGCCCCGTACCGACGTTAGTGTGAAAGTAGCCTATGGTGCTTCAAAGTTTGTGAACACTTTAGAATTTTCCATATTTATATGTATAATTTCTACCTAAAGCTACCTCAGATTTTCACAGAAGTCCTAAAATTAGATTAAGAAGATTAAGAGAACAAAAAAAACCAAAAAAGTAAAATACTTTGTCATTACTCATATTGGAAAAAAATCCAATATCACATATCTATAAGTGTAAAATGTATGGGAACCTTGCGAAGTAGCAGATATAATTTGAAGGTGAAATAAGAGTTTTCAATGAATAGCATGACAATCAGTGGGATCTATTAGTCTGATCTTCACAAAACATTTTTGTGGAAGGGTATCAGAAGAAGAGTTGTTGATGGTCATCAGGCTGTGAAAAGTTAGAAAATCATGTCTAAAGAATTTTGACTTCAACAATTCACAGTCAGAAGATTGTTTCCACATAGAGTAAATTCAATTATTACCCACGTATATTATTCTGCGGGAGCTCACAGTAGAACACAAGGCAAGCTCTAAAGCAACTAAAGGTCTTTCTCACATTAGCTAATGTTCATGAGTTCACCATCAAAAGGACACAGAACAACAATGGTGTGCAGGCAAGGATTACAAGAAGAAAGCCAATGCTCCCCAAAAAGAACTTTGTTGACCATCTGTATTTTGCTAAAGATTATCTGGAAGATTCACATGGCTAATGGAACAATTGTATGTTAACCAATGAGACCAAAATAGAGCTCTTAGAAGTGTTATATTTAGAGAATTAAAAACACTTAATTACAGGATAAAATCTCTTTCTATTTGTGAAACACGGTGACGATACATAGTTTGTCCATGAGCTATATCTTAAGAGGACATGGGTCAAGCAACAAGACAACAACCCAAAGCACACAAGTCTACAAAAGATCAATTAAAGAAGAATAATGTTCAAGTTTTGAAATGGCCAAGTCAAAGTCGTGACTTAAACCCCTTAGTGACAGAGACAATTTTTACAATTCTGACCACTGTCACTTTATGAGATTATAGCTCTAGAACGCTTCAACGGATCCCACTGATCCAGAGATTGTTTTTTCGTGACATATTGTACTTCATGTTAGTGGTAACATTTCTTCGATATAACTTGAGCTTGTTTATGAAAAAAACGGAAATTTGACAAAAAAATTGAAAATTTTGCAATTTTCAAACTTTTAATTTTTTTTACCCTTAAATCAGAGAGATATGTCACACAAAATAGTTAATAAATAAAACTTCCCACACGTCTATATTACATCAGCACAATTTTGGAAACAAATTTTTTTTGTTAGGATGTTAATAGGATTAAAATTTGACAAGCGATTTCTCATTTTTCCAGCAAAATTTTCAAAACCATTTTTTTAGGGACCATATCACATTTGAAGTGACCTTGGGGGGTTAATATAACAGAAAATACCCAAAAGTGACACCATTCTAGAAACTGTACCCCTCAACATGCACAAAACCACATTCAACAAGTTTATTAACTCTTCAAGTGCTTCACGAGAACTAAAGCAATGTTGAAGGAAAAAATTAACATTTTACTTTTTTCACAAAAAAATTACTTTGGAACCATTTTTTTATTTTCATAAGGGTATCAGGAGAAAATGGACCACAAAATTTGTTGTGCAATTTCTCCTGTTTGGGAACATGGCAGGGCTCAGAAAGGAGGGAGCACCATTTGACTTTTTGAATGCAAAATTGGCTGGAATCAATGGTGGTGCCATGTCGTGTTTGGAAACCCCTGATGTACCTAAACAGTGGAACCCCCAAATCTATCGCCAACCATAACCCCAACATACACGTAACCCTAATCCCAACCCTAACCATAACCCTAACCACAAACCTATCCCTAACACACCCCTAACCCTAATCCCAATCCTAACCGTAATCCCAACCATAACCACAACTCTAGTTTTAGTTCAACCCTAACCCTAGACTTAGCCCAACCCTAACCCTAGCTTTAGCCCAACCCTAACCCTAGCTTTAGCCCAACTCTAACCCTAAATTAAGCCAACCCTAACTCTAGCCCCAACCCTACCCCTGACCCTGACCCATTCCTAACCCTAGCTTTAGCCCAACACTAACCCCAGATTTAGACCAACCCTAACCCTAGCTTTAGCCGAATCCTCACCCTAACTTTAGCCCAACTCACTTTAGCCCAACTCACTTTAGCCCATCTCACTTTAGCCCATCTCACTTCAGCCCAACTCTAAGCCTAATTGAAAAATGGAGATACATATATTTTTACTTATTTTTTCCTAACTAAGGGGGTAATAAAGGGGCGTTTTATTTACTATTTTGTTTTATTTTGATCACTGTGATAGGGTCTATTACAGTGATCAAAATTAACCAATAGGAAAAATGTCCTATTGTTGCTAGGTGCCGGCCGGCAGATCTCGGCGGGCACACTGTGCATGCACCCACCATTTTGTTCCTGGAAGAACATGCCGGCAGCCCGCGGGACTTCACAGGGGGATGCAGGGACATCAGAGGTATCGAGGAGGGGGGATTGGGGGACCCCATTTCTCTCTCCTCTGATGTGCGATCACATCAGAGGAGAGAGAAATTAAATGGGAAATCAGACTTTTTTTGTTGTCGCTGTTATACCGTTAATAATGGCGATCGCAACACTGGGGTCAGTAAGAACCGACCCGAATCATGATCTCTGGGGTCTCAGCTACCCCCGGTAGCTGAGACCCTGGAGAAATTCCAACACTGGGGGATGCTATACAATTATTTCTCAGCGCCGTTAAAAAGCGGTGCATAGGCATCAGTACCCTTAACTGCCACCGTTAAACAGTTTGGACCCAGAGAAGCGCTGGGATAGACACGAAACGGCTGTTGTCCTCCTTCACTTCCCCGCTCTCCCTGCATGTTAAGGAATTGTCCTGCCACATGGAATAAAGGACATTAACCTTTTTAAGACGCAATGGAGAGTGCTGTTTCCTTTTCTCAATATTGAATGCACTTGGTCTTCAACACATTTTCATGCACCACCTAGCTCATTACCAGGTGGTATGCTTTATACTAAGGACTGATTCAGACTGCAGTCAACAGTTTGGTGCTTTTTTTGGTTGTTTCACTTTTTGCAATACATTGAGTAGTGTCTGCTGATCGGTGGGGGTGCCGTCTGCAGTTCTGGTCTGAGTTCTGATCAGCTCTGACCACTGCCGACACTGGGAACAGCTGATCGCATGTCGCATCCCCCACTGATCAGACACTGATGACCTATCCTAATGATAGGCCATCAAAGCCCTGGACAATCCCTTTAAGAGTAAAGTGGTATGCATCTATACTCAACATAGACTATGTATGTTTTAGAAACCAATGTCAACAGACACGTGTCAAAAATGCAAAACATAATTTAAAGAATTTTGTCTAAATCATATGACGTCAACCCAAGTGCTACTAAAAGTTGTAACTTAGTTCCTAGTAGTATTGTAGTAAACAATCACACTTTGTTTTCACAAACATTTACACAGACGGAATATCCTGACATTTTACATAGCAGGACCATACCAAGTAACAAATATGTGCCTTTTAAATCTTGAAATATAAAAATGCATTTTTTCCAAACATAATATTTAGTGCTACATGAAAATGTTTGTTGTTGAGGTGGCCAACTGCACATTTCAGGCTTCTATTGTGTATGTCTAAGCTTCCTGTTATAAGTGCACAGTACAAACAGTCTGCATTGAAACAAGACATCCTTCGCTACAAACAACCATAGCGTAGTACTGCCAAACTGTGACCATACATGGAGAAAACACCACTGTATCCATGACATTGTGAACATCTGGACTATTGAACAAGTCAGAATCGAATGGTGGAAACTTGGCAGTGAAGGGTGCAAACAATAACTGATGTTGGCAAACAGGATTTGGCATCTAAATGTCATATTCTGTAAAGTGCAATAATATTGCTAGTTTGGACTAAAAATGGTGATCTAGATAAGCTCAGCATTAGTTTAACTGGGGTTTTACTGAGGGATTTTAAGGGCAACAAAGTATCAAGATTATGCTCAGACACTGTTGTTTGGAACAGATTGTATATGTTGGTGCCCAGACGCTTTTGCATTGTATCCGTAAGCATACTAAAATATCGAACTAAAAAGCATGTACAGAGCTAGCTAAATCCATAGGAAGAACAGCACAATTGCAAAACACATTGTTCTCAAATGTCAATGCATCAAGATTGGGATTGTCATTTGTTAGGACTCAAATCAATGTCACCCAGACTTCCACTTTGACTTGGATGCCAACAAGGTGAAGGTGGGGTACTGCTATGGGCTGTTATTATTAAACATGACCTAATTGGACCTTTTCAGGTTGAAGATGAACCCCAAATGAACTCCCAAGCCTACTGCCGGTTTTTAGAAGACACTTTCTTCATGCAGTGGCACAGGAAAACCTCTGTCTGCATCTTTCAAGAAAACCATCATTTTTATGCAAGACAATGCTCAATCGCATGTATCGATGTACTCCACTGCTTGGCAAGCAGACCGTAACCCCTTATAGACACCCGCCATACCTGTATGGCGCAATTCAATAGTGTGTCTATGGAGCGGGTTTACAGGGTGAGCCCGATCTGCACCCAGCAAATAATGGCGGTCACATCCAGCCAGGACCTGCCTTCAACAGGCGCTGGTCAAGCAGAGCTCTGCCAGTGAGTGCTAACCTGTTAAATGCCACTGTCAAACGCTGACTGCGACATTAACAGTGAGTTGTCATAGGGGTGCGTCATTCTATGTGCCCATTGGCGTCTCTGTGATGCGTTTGCGGGTCAAGGATGGGTTGCTTTGACAGCAAGGGATCTATTGAAGACCTCCGTTCCTGTCTTCACGGAGATCATTTGAAACCCAGCCTGTGGCTTGGCTTCAGAGGAGACCATGATTTTTAATATATGATTCAATACTGCGGTATTGTGTTGTATAATACAGGAAAAGTTAAAAAAAAAAGTTTTGAAAAATATTAGAAAAAAAAATAAATAAAAGTTTCACATAACATTTAAAAAATATTCATATGTGGTATTGCCACAAAGAAAAGTCAGATTTATCTCAAAATAATTACCCATCGTAAACAGAAAAAGATTCAAAACACCAATAAGGTTTTTCTTTTGGTCACAGTAATACCACAAAAAATGATGTAATAAATAATCAAAATGTCATATCTATTCCAAAACTGTATCAGTAAAAATCTCACCCTGCGAATAATCAGCCATCACACAGCTCTATCAACCAAAAAAATGAAAATGATACCATAAAATTTTTCTTATTCTCAATATAAAATTAAACAACTAAGATTGAAAATTTACGGTTTTCATTTATTTGTATAATAAATCTGCTCACTAACAGTTGCCCAATAATTCTTCCATCAGAGATATTCTTCTAAAAATAGCCAGAAAGTACCTTTTACGTTCTTATACATTCAGATTTATTAACCTTTTGGTAGTAGTTGTTCAAGAATAAAATTAATCATCAAAAATACAAATTGCCTAATAATTCTGCACACAGTGTAATATTATTTTTACCATTTACCTGACACAACATCAACATTTACTAGAAAATAATCAGTTTTAAAGGGATTGTCTAATTTTCTTTCTTCAGGAGCTCAGCTCTCCTCTGCCCTCCAACTTCCTGCTGGCAATGTGATAATGCGCTCCTGAAGACACTTGTCACTTTAACCAGCGGCATGGTCATGCTCACATGCTGCAAGTACAGGCAGCGCTTGCAAGCTCTATAGTAAACAGTTTGTAAAAGCCCGATCCTTGAATAGGGGACAGCCACCGCAGGGGTGGCTGGTAACCTAGGCAACAAGCAATAAAATTAAAAAAAAATCTCTTTGTTCTTGAGAACAGAGAGGATTTGTAATAAGAGGCAAATTGCAAAGTTTTTCAAGCACCTTTTGGTCCCTTCAAAAACAGGGTGGCACATGTTAACCGCTTCATGACCTTGGGATTTTTCGTTTTTCCGTGTTCGTTTTTCACTCCCCTCCTTCCTAGAGCCATAACTTTTTTATTTTTCCGTCAATTTGGCCATGTGAGGGCTTATTTTTTGCGGGACGAGTTGTACTTTTGAACGACATCATTGGTTTTAGCATGTCGTGTACTAGAGAACGGGAAAAAAATTCCAAGTGCGGTGAAATTGCAAAAAAAGTGCAATCCCATACTTGTTTTTTGTTTGGCTTTTTTGCTAGGTTCACTAAATGCTAAAACTGACCTGCCATTATGATTCTCCAGGTCAGTACGAGTTCATAGACACCTAACATGACTAGGTTATTTTTTATCTAAGTGGTGAAAAAAAATTCCAAACTTTGCTAAAAAAAAAAAAAATTGCACCATTTTCCGATACTCGTAGCGTCTCCATTTTACGTGATCTGGGGTCGGTTGAGGGCTTATTTTTTGCGTGCCGAGATTACGTTTTTAATTATAGCAATTTGGTGCAGATACGTTCTTTTGATCGCCCGTTATTGCATTTTAATGCAATGTCGCGGTGACCTAAAAAACGTAATTCTGGCGTTTCGAATTTTTTTTCTCGCTACGCCGTTTAGCGATCAGGTTAATGCTTTTTTTAATTGATAGATCGGGCGATTCTGAGCGCGGCGATACCAAATATATGTAGATTTGATTTTTTTTTATTGATTTATTTTGATTGGGGCGAAAGGGGGGTGATTTAAACTTTTATATTTTTTTTATTTTTTTCACATTTTTTTTAACTTTTTTTTTTTACTTTTGCCATGCTTCAATAGCCTCCATGGGAGGCTAGAAGCAGGCACAACTCGATCGCCTCTGCTACATAGCAGCGATCTGCTGATCGCTGCTATGTAGCAGAAAATCAGGTGTGCTGTGAGCGCCGACCACAGGGTGGCGCTCACAGCCACCGGTGATCAGTAACCATAGAGGTCTCTAGGACCTCTATGGTTACCATCCTGATGCATCGCCGACCCCCGATCATGTGACGGGGGTCGGCGATGACGTCATTTGAGTATATATATGTATAAATAGGTGCGTTCGCAACTCGGGGTCCACCGTGCAGGAGAGGAACCTGCTGCTGGCAAATGGCGGCACTATACGGAGGTATAAGCGAACTCTTAACTCCACAGATTCACTAGAAAGAAGACACTTGTGCCCTGTTAGTGTCATAGGGGAACACAGCTAACTGCTGAGCTGATGGCAGTCAGTGGTCACGCACCAGAAAAGCACACAATCACTCCTCACCAGAGGTGCCGGTATTCTAGGGGCTTATTTCAGCCGGATCCCTGAATACATACATTCAAAACTCCTCACCAGAGGTGCCAGTATTCTAGGGGCTTATTTCAGCCGGATCCCTGAATACATACATTCAAAACTCCTCACCAGAGGTGCCAGTATTCTAGGGGCTTATTTCAGCCGGGTCCCGGAATATATACATTACAGGCGCGATCACAAATAACAAACTAATTACATGAGGTGATACTAGCGCATGACCGTGCGGCCATGCAAACCTTTTATAGCTGCAGCAGCTTCAGGACCTGCAGGACCTTCCTAGAGGATGAATGGGAGCTGCAGCAGTACTTGAGCATGTGACCCCTGACCTCCAATGAGAGGTTTTACCTTGGGCACGCTCAGTGTGTGCAAAGCAGGACTTAGTTCCAAAAAAGTCTGCTCGCCGCTGACCAGTGTGGGCTACAACAGCAGAGCCTGGAAAGGCAGCAGTAACCCTTTGTACAGTATCAGACTGAGTGAGATGCTGGGACCGACGTCTCCGCTGAGCAGGCTCCACTGCGGCTGATGTAGAATGGGAGACCGCACCACACATGGTTCGAGATTCCACCTGTGCAGCAGTGGGAACTCGACTCCTAACAACGTGCTTCACAGAATTTTATAATGTTGATCTGTGAAAATTAAAAAAATCCCTCAAAAAAGTTGTTTTTCACCAAATTTTTTCATTTTCCCAAGGATAGCAAGATAAAATGGACCCCAAAATTTGTTGTGAAATTTCTCCTGAGTTCACCCCATATATGGTCAAAAACAACTCTTGAGGCACAGTGCAAAGCCCAGAAGGGAAGAAGCACCATACTGGAGTTCAGATTTTGCTGCAATGGTTTGAGGGTGCTATGTCACATACATGACTTCATTTTAAAATTCCCTCCCCAATTAATTCATCTAGAGGTGCAGTGATCATATTGACACCACATGTGCCTCACAAAATGTTATACTATTGGGGTGGTGAAGAAAGAATAATTACATTTTTACCACTAAAATGTTGGTCTAGCCCAATTTTTTAATTTTTCTAAAGACAAGCAGGAAAAAAAGGAACCTCAGGTTGTTGTAAAAAAATTTCCTGATTACACCAATACCCTACATGTAAACGGAAAACACTTTTGAGGCACAGTGCAAAGCTCAAAAGAGAAGGAGGTCTATGTTATAGTGCAGATTTACTGTTACGGTTTGTGGGTGCCATGACCCAGTGGGAGAGCCCCTGAATTGCCAGAAAAGCAGAACTCCTCATAAGTGATGCCATTTTACAAAATACACCTCTTGATGAATTACTCTACAGTTGCAGTGATCCTATTGACACCACAGGTGTGTCACAGAATATTATACCATTGTGCAGTGAAGAAAAAATAATTAAATTTTTACAGCAAAAATGTTGTTTTAGTCCCTGATTTTACATTTTCACAAGGAGAAATGGGTAAGAGCACCACAATTTCTGCTGAATGTAGAAATACCCCATATGTGGCTGTACAGTACTGATTAGCCATATGGCGAGAATCGGGAGGGATGAAGTGCTATTTGCCTCCTGGAAAGCAGATTTTCCTAGAATAGTTTGCGAACGCCACATACAGAGCCTCTAAGTGCTGGAAAAGCAGAATTCTACCTCAAGTGACCCCATTTTGGAAATTATATGCCTATGGGAATTTATCTACAGGTTTAGTGACGATTTTACAGCGGGTACGGAAAGTATTCAGACCCCTTTAAATTTTTCACTCTTTGTTTCATTGCAGCCATTTAGTAAATTCAAAAAAGTTCTTTTTTTTTTTCTCATTAACCCCTATCTGACCTCGGACGGGATAGTACGTCCGAGGTCAGATCCCCTGCTTTGATGCAGGGCTCCGCGGTGAGCCCGCATCAAAGCCGGGACATGTCAGCTGTTTTGAACAGCTGACATGTGCCCGTAATAGGCGCGGGCAGAATCGCAATCTGCCCGCACCTATTAACTAGTTAAATGCCGCTGTCAAACGCAGACAGCGGCATTTAACTACCGCTTCCGGCCGGGCGGCTGGAAATGACGTCATCGCCGACCCCCATCACATGATCGGGGGTCGGCGATGCGTCTGGATGGTAACCATAGAGGTCCTAGAGACCTCTATGGTTACTGGTCACCGGTGGCTGTGAGCGCCACCCTGTGGTCGGCGCTCACAGCACACCTCCATTTCTGCTACATAGCAGCGATTAGTGCTGTGCCTGCTTCTAGCCTCCCATGGAGGCTATTGAAGCATGGCAAAAGTAAAAAAAAAAAATTGAAAAAAATGTTAAAAAAATAAAAAAAATATAAAAGTTTAAATCACCCCCCTTTCGCCCCAATCAAAATAAATCAATAAAAAAATATAAAATCTACGCATATTTGGTATCGCCGCGCTCAGAATCGCCCGATCTATCAACTAAAAAAAAGCATTAACCTGATCGCTAAACAGCGTAGCGGGAAAAAAATTCAAAACACCAGAATTACGTTTTTTTGGTCGCCGCGACATTGCATTAAAATGCAATAACGGGCGATCAAAAGAACGTATCTGCACCGAAATGCTATCATTAAAAACGTAATCTCGGCACGCAAAAAATAAGCCCTCAACTGACCCCAGATCACGAAAAATGGAGACGCTACGGGTATCGGAAAATGGCGCATTTTTTTTTTTTTTTAAGCAAAGTTTGGAATTTTTTTTCACCACTTAGATAAAAAATAACCTAGTCATGTTAGGTGTCTATGAACTCGTACTGACCTGGAGAATCATAATGGCAGGTCAGTTTTAGCATTTACTGAACCTAGCAAAAAAGCCAAACAAAAAACAAGTGTGGGATTGCACTTTTTTTGCAATTTCACCGTACTTGGAATTTTTTTCCCGTTTTCTAGTACATGACATGCTAAAACCAATGATGTTGTTCAAAAGTACAACTTGTCCCGCAAAAAATAAGCCCTCACATGGCCAAATTCACGGAAAAATAAAAAAGTTATGGCTCTGGGAAGGAGGGGAGTGAAAAACGAACACGGAAAAACGAAAAGTCCCAAGGTCATGAAGGGGTTAATGTACACTCTGCACCACATCTTGCCTGAAAAAAAAGACAAAAATGTAGTAATTTTAGCAAATTTCTTAAAAAAGAAAAACTGAAATATCACATGGTGATTAGTGATGAGCTAATATACTCGTTACTCGAGATTTCTCGAGCATGCTCGGGGGTCCACCGAGTATTTTTTAGTGTTCGGAGACTTAGTTTTTCTTGCCGCAGCTGAATGATTTACATCTGTTAGCCAGAATAAGTACATGTGGGGATTACCTAGCAACCAGGCAACCCCCACATGTACTTATGCTGGCTAACAGATGCGTAGCGTAGCGAGTATATTCTCTCATCACTAATGGTGATAAGTATTCAGACCCTTTGCTCAGACTTATATATATAGCACCATTGATTCCATGGTGCTGTACATGAGACGGGGTTACATACAAATTACAGATATCGCTTTCAGTAAGCAAGCTAACAATTACAGACTGATACAGAGGGGCGAGGACCCTGCCCTTGCGGGCTTACATTCTACAGGATGGTGGGGATGGAGACAATAGGTTGAGGGTTGTAGGAGCTCCGGCGTTGGTGAGGCGGTAGCTTCGGTAGTGGTGAGGAAGCAGCAAGGTCAGTGCAGGCTGTAGGTTTTCCTGAAGAGGTGGGTTTTCAGGTTCCATCTGAAGGATCCAAACGTGCTTGATAGTCGGATGTGTTGGGGCAAGAAATTCCAGAGGATGGGGGATATTCTGGAGAAGTCTTGGAGGCGGTTGGGTGAGAAGCGGATAAGTGTGGAGGAGAGAAGGAGGTCTTGGGAGGAACGAAGATTACGTGAGGGAAGATATCGGGAGATTAGTTCAGAGATATATGGAGGAGACAGGTTATGGATGGCCTTGTAGGTCACTATTAGTAGTTTGAACTGGATACGCTGAGGGAATGGGAGCCAGTGAAGAGATTTGCAGAGGGGGAAAGTGGAGGAGTAGCAAGGAGAGAGATGAATTAGTCGGGCAGCAGAGTTAAGGATGGACTGGAGAGGTGCAAGGGTGTTAGCAGGGAGGCCACAGAAAAGGATGTTGCTGTAGTCAAGGCGGGAAATGATGAGGGCATGCACAAGCATTTTAGTAGATTGACGGTTGAGGAAAGGACGGATTCTGGAGATATTTTTGAGCTGGAGGCGACAGGAGGTGGAAAGAGCATGGATGTGCGCTTTGAAGGACAGGGCAGAGTCAAGGGTTACTCCGAGGCAGCGGACTTCCGGTATGGGGAAACCGTGATGTCGGTAATTGCGATAGATAGGTCAGGTATGGAAGATCTATGAGATGGAGGATGATGATGAGTTGAGATTTGTCCACATTGAGTTTGAGGAAGTGAGAGGAGAAGAAGGAGGATATGGCTGATAGACACTCCGGGATTCTGGACAGCAGAGAGGTGACGTCTGGGCCAGAAAGGTAGATCTGAGTGTCATCAGCATAGAGGTGGTACTGGAATCCATGAGACTTTATGAGTTGTCCCAGGCCAAGTGTATAGATTGAGAAGAGTAGGGGTCCTACAACAGAGCCTTGGGGGACTCCAACAGAGAGAAGGTAGGATGAGGAGGTAGTGTGGGAGTGGAAGATGCTGAATGTGCGGTTGGAAAGGTATGAGAAGATCCAGGATAGGGCAAGGTTTTTGATGCCAAAGGAGGAGAGGATCTGTAGTAGGAGGCAGTGGTCAACTGTGTCAAAAGCAGAGGACAGGTCTAGAAGGAGGAGTACAGAGTATTGTCCGTTAGCTTTGGCTGTAAGTAGGTCGTTAGTGATTTTGGTCAGGGCTGTCTCAGTTGAGTGATGGGGCGGAAACCAGATTGTAGATTGTCAAAAAACAAGTTAGATGAGAGGTGGGAGGAAAGTTCAGCGTGGACGTGCTGCTCCAGGAGTTTGGAAGCGAATGGGAGCAGCAATATTGGGCGATAGCTGGACATAGCAGTTGGAACGAGGGTTGGCTTTTTAAGGATAGGGGTGATTGTGGCATGTTTGAAAGCAGAAGGGAAGGTGCCAGAAGTTAGTGATACTTTGAAGAGGTGGCTTAGGGATGGGATAAGTGTGGTGGTGAGGTTGGGGAGGAGGTGGGATGGGATGGGGTCGAGCGCACAGGTGGTGAGGTGCAATTTGGAGAGGAGACAATTAAGCCTCCTTCAGTGATCTTGGAAAGGGAGGTTATGGGGTTTGGGCATTGGTCTGGTATACAAAGGGGTTGTGGTGGTTGCACAATGATTTGCCTTGTTTGGTCGATCTTAGTTTTAAAGTGTGTGGCAAAGTCCTCAGCACAGATGAGGGAGGTTGGAGGGGGCAGTGGGGGGCGGAGGAGGGAGTTAAAGGTTTTGAATAACTGTTTGGGGTTGGAGGATACGAGGGTTGTGAAGTAGACCTGTTTAGCAGAGGTGAGAGCCGATTTAAAAGCGAGTGTTGCCTGTTTTAATGCAGTGAAGTCGTCTTGTGAATGTGTTTTCTTGAAATGCCACTCTGCAACCCTGGAGAGTTGCCGGAGCCTTTTAGTGGTGTTATTGTGCCAGGGTTGTCTATTGATATGTCGCACTCTGCCATGAACGAGAGGGGCGACCGTGTCAATAGCTGATGCGAGAGTGACATTGTAGAAAGCAGTGGTGCTGTCTGTTTCATGGAGTGAGGATATGGATGCCAGTGGAAGGATAGAGTCAGAGAGCGTTTGGGAGTCTAGGTGTGCAAGGTTTCTGTGGGGGTGCGCATGTTGTTGGACATGGGTGACAGGTGAGGAGGACAGGGATGAAAAAGTGAGCAGATGGTGGTCGGATAGAGGAAGAGGGGAGGTGGTGAAGTTAGATAGAGAGCAGAGACGGGTGAAGACCAGGTCTAGTGTATGTCCGTCTGTGTGGGTGACTGAGGAGGACCACTGAGTACGTCCAAAAGATGACGTAAGGGACAGAAGTTTGGAGGCTGTTGACTGAAGGGTATCAGTGGGGATGTTGAAGTCACCCATGATGATGGTGGGAATGTCAATAGAGAGAAAGTGAAGAAGCCAGGTGGAGAATTGGTCAATAAGGGCAGTGGCCAGGCCCGTAGGTCGGTATATGACGGCCACTTGGCGGTTGGAGGGAGAGTGGATGCGGACTGAGTGGACTATTTAAGTCACATGCTGTCCATTTCCTTGTGATTCTCCTTGAGATGATTCTACTCCTTCATTGGAGTCCAGCTGTGTTTAATTAAACTCATAGGATTTGATTTGCAAAGGCACACACTTGTCTATATAAGACCTCACAGCTTACAGTGCATGTCAGACCAAATGAGAATTCTTTGGGTCAGTACGATTGCACTGATACCACATTTATATATATTTTTTATGTTCTGGCACTTTTCCGTGATAAAAACTTTTATAGAAAAATAATTATTTTTGCAACACTTTATTCTGAGAGCTATAATTTTTCTATTTTTCCACTGATGGAGCTGGAGCTGTGTGGCAGATTATTTTTTGAGGGACAAGATGACGTTTTAGTGATGCTATTTTTATTTACATTCTTCTTTTTGATCGCCATTTATTCCACTTTTTGGTTAGCGGTAGGATGAAAAAGAATAGTTTTTTGCCCCGTTTTTAATTTTTTTTTATGGTGTTCACTGAAGGGGTTAACTTGTGGTACAGTTTTATACCAAACGTGTACTTTTTTTTATTTTACATAAAAATAGAAATTTATCACTACAATATATTTTTATTTTTTTCTGCTTTTTTTTTAAAAAAAATAATTTTTAAAAATTTTTTGTATTTCTTTTAACTTTTTTGCTTTGTACCACTATGGGATTTTCACTTTTAGTAGCCTAATCGCTGTTATATACCATTGGAATGCACAACCATTGCAATGGCTTATAACTGTCAGTTATGCACTGACACAAGCCTCTTAGGCTCCTGCAATAAGTGCTGGGTGTCAGATGTGATATCAGCTTCCAAGGTCGTGATGGGGTTAAATGCTGCAATTATTTAGCAAAAATGTATTGCCTTTTGTCATTTTCACACTAATTTCTACCAGCTCTGCCAAAATGGGTGGAACTAGGGAAGGACAGGTGCACATCAGGGGCACGGAGTAAGATTTCTGGTGTGGCGCATGGAGGCACATGCCACTTGTGAGACAATCCTGGTTTATTAAGAGATGTATGCCTCTTAATTAATCATAAGCTACAGGACAGCTCATTAATAGCAAACCGATACGGGTCCGACACCCAGGGCCCCTACCAATCAGCTGGGTTTTGGTCCTCCAGCAGCTGGATTCAAACAGTGTAAAGTGTTGCAGCCGCTGTCGGCCATTGCTGGCTATTACACCATAGCTCCGGTAATTTTGAATAGAAGCTGTACTTATAACAGGAGACAGCTTGATAACATCTCTTTAACCTAATCTATAAAATGGCTTTAAAGATTTTCAGTGAAATATTACATTGAAAGTCTCTTATACTATGACAAGAATAATGTTTATATTGGCACATGGCTTACAAGTTTAGAGGTCAGTTCCATGTATTACATTCAATAACACATAACCGAAAAACTAAGCATCAGTGAGTTTTTGAATTATGATATTGCCTCTATAACACATTAGCATAATGTTATATATATCTGCATAAAATAATATACTTATTATCCCAATTTCCTTAAGTAGGACACTCCAAGTGAAGCCAAAGAAATATCCAATACTGATTGGAAAGGACGGATTTATATATAGAGGTTGGTACTAACATAGCATTTCTTTACAAGTACTCTGCACAAAGTTTGGCACACAGTAATGGAAGCGCTGGCAGCATCAAACCATCAGTTTCACATGATCAAATGCATCATGACATATTATTTCAACCCAAATTTATGCTCTTACAAGAAGGTCAAGTCACTTATGAGGACTTAAACAAAATGCATTCAAGTTGCATACAGTACGTGAGTTATACATTGTAAGCAAATGACTTCACTACATTGGCCATTAGTGGTTAACATCTGTTCCTCCAGCTGTTATTAGTCTCTAAATCCCAACATGTTCTTGGAGGAATGATCTAAAACTCCAAGAGAGTTTTCAGTCAGTGGTCAGATATCAAAGCACCCATTGTGGGGAATTTACAAAGGCTGGCATCTCTTAAACCATTCTTAATCTTAAAGGGAATCTGTCACCCCTGGGAAGTGTATAACCTATTTTATATGGGCATACAGGTGATAGAATTGTTACACTAGTCCTACCTGTATGCCTCATATTAGCGGTCTTGCTGTTGAGAAATCCTGCCTTCTGTCTTCATTATAATATCACCCTCCTCCCATGCATGTCACAGTGCCCTGTGACGTGCAGCTGTGGTGCCGGAATCCAGCGCATGTGCCTTACACTCCCCTCCACATTTCGTACTTTTCCCTCCCTTCTATGAGCAGTGTATTCAGGGGTCTTCTGTGCAGACGCTGGCAAGTCACTATGACTTCTGCTCCAGTGACCTCCGGCGTGCAGGACGATAAGTTGTTCATCCCACCTCCTCCATGCATTGTCATTGCTAGAAACTATGTGTATATACTTCCCATTGAAGGAAGGAAAAGGTATGGATTGTGGAGGAAGAGCAGGGTGTAGGTGCAGGATCCCGGGGCCATAACTGACGTGCGTGGGATTGAGGTGATATTATAATGAAGAAAAGAAGCACAGATTTCTTACAGGCACCGTACTCCCCGGAGCCTGGAAGAAATCATTAGCATAAGGAAAATATAAATTTCTCAGCAACAAGACCGCTAATCTGAGGCATACAAGTAGGACTAGTGTAACATTTCTATCACTTGTATGCCCATATTAATAGGTTATACATGTCCCAGTGTGTGACCGATTCCTTTTAAGTGTTGTCAAGTATAATAGGGCAAATTCATAAAGCGGAACATCTTAAAGACAGTCTGTCAGAACTAAATGCACAGCACCTTGTAAGGAACATAGCCCTTATTAAAATCATATCCTAAATGTATAAATCTTTTGCTCCGCTTATTATCAACAATCCTTTATTCAAATACACTAATGAGGTGCTCTGTGCACCCTTGGTGTGGCAGAGGATACAGCATGGAATTCATCATATAGCATTACTGAGCTGGTAGCTGTGCATCCAGCCCTGGGATGAGATAAACACGCACTAGAAAGCAGCAGCATTCTATATGAGTCCTTTATTTTTCTCTCTGCTTCATATTCCATTCCTCTATCCTCAACATCCTCCCCAACCCCTACTTGATAGGTTTCATTAAGCACAAGTGAGACTTCACTGCAATGTCAGTCCATCTTGTTTTGACAAGGACTACCGTAATTTTGGCTGCTTGAATGATAAGTTTGGGATGCAGTGAGTGGGTGAGAGAAGTGGCTCATAAATAGAGTAAGAAATATACTTCTGTGCTAAGATACAATTGATTTATGCAAAATTTGTTGAAATGACAGCGAACACTTAAGCCTTGCAAATGTGATGTAAGCTTAGTCTAAGTTTCAGGCAAGTTGCACAACCAGAAACATTTGTGAACTTGTTTGGAACTTTTTCTCTCTTGACTCCATTAGATCTGAAAATTATCTGTTCAAACACTCAAATCATAGACAGGTCACAAGGAAGTTGCAACTTGCAAGGGACTTGCATTGAAATGAATAAGTAAAGTTGCATATGACAAGATTAATATTGCAAGGGTTAGACTCTTTGCAATGCTGCACTTGAGTTAGGTTCAGGGTTACAATGACATCCCACTGACAACCAATCCAACATTGTCATGTTGTGCGACAAAAGTCATGTGAAAGTTGTTTTTAAAACAATTGTAAAAAACTATTGCTAAATAATTATAAAGTAAAAGTAATACACTATGGATTTAAATGCACTGGTGGCTCCACTTCAAAGTAATCTGCAGCTCTAGTTCAAACGGACACCTGTACTCTGTTTACCTGTACACCTTTATAAAATCAATCTGTGCACTTGGATATCAAACATAACTTACCCTGGATATTTGTCTATAGGTGGACCAATAGTGTTGTATCCACAAAATAGGCAACATCCACAAAAAACAATGGATTTACAAATGCACTACCAGATAGTTCAAAGATTGGTGACTGATTGGACTTAGACATGTGGTTAATACGACTTACCAAGCGAGTGGTCCGATTCAGTATGAATTGTCCACTGTAGGGGTTAATGGATGACGTGTAAATCCAATGTAGATCTACTGGCTCTGTAGAACCAAGGCTCCAATAGAACATGGACAACTATAACTGGAGAACATTTCCCAGACGGTGACGCCACATGCTAGAAACTTTCTTCTTGATCCCACTCTTTGACAGGTGCAATACCATCCGAAGTACGACTATGTATTGTTGATGAAAGTGAACTTTTCTTTAATGATTGTGATTGATATACTATTGGACTTTTGCTTCTACTGAGGTTCTACAGACCCAGTGGGTCTACATTGGACCTCAAATTATACCTGTCACGCACAGTGTAAGACAGACTAAGTGCAATACAAAGGGATGAAAGGAAGAGGGCCCAACACTAGGGAAGCAGGGAGTGGAGACCCCTAGACAGATCTAATGTCACTCTGTCTGCCGTAAGAGACCCTAAATAGGTTCCGCACCCTCTAGCCGAGCAGGATACCAAAACCCTGCCAGACTATAGCGGTAAGCCATGCTTAAGGAAGGAAGGGGTGAACGCTGGTCGAACCCCGATAATACTAAAGACAGCTAGGATAAATGAAACAAGGGAGACACTTAGCTTGAGTTAGTGAATGGTCTTTCTTGAACGATCCGAGACAAAGAGCCAGCTCCCTGCTGTGAGCAATGGGAGCCAGCACCCCAGTGAGAGCCACTGAATTCTCTAAATGACTCTCACTGAGCGAAAAATTCCAAAGTTCGGCAGACATAACCCCGCCCACCTGAGATAAACCCCACCCATTAATCAATTTCATTGGCTGGGGTAGATGGGCGTGGTTTTGAATGCTGGTGGGTGGATTTTAAGCCATATTGACATCATCTTAAATATGTGTTCACCTATGGTGAACACATTTAATAGGGATCCATTTAGGATCCAAAAAGAGGTGTCTCTTTTTGGTGAGCGGAGCCATGAGAGCCAAATCACTTAAAAGAGCCGGACAGCCCATCACTAGCTTGAGTAGAATCAGAGAGAAACTCCGACGCCCTCCAAACTCCAAAGAGGATGCTAGCAGACTAGACTGCTACAGCTCCAAGCCTCAACAGGAAGTGTAAATAGAAAATACCACCCGCAACTATAAACACCCAAATCCAGGTGTGACCATTAGAGCCTGGAGAGGTGGCTACTGGGTCCTAGCGACAGAAGGACCAGGCAGTAGTCTGCAAAGCAAACTGCTAAGACCACCTGAATAGCCATGGACATGGCAGCCTCCAGTGACACAGGAGTTTCATAAACTGCTAATGTGTCCTTTAACCTTTCAGTGAGACCCTGAAGGAATTGGCTTCTGAGAGTGGGGTTATTCCATTTGGTGCCAGTTGGCCACCTGCGGAATTCAGAGCTATACGTTTCTACCAAGCGATTTCTTTGTTGAATGCGACGCAGCCTGGATTCAGCCAAGGAAATACGGTCAGGATCAGCATAGATAAGGGCTAGGGCCTTAAAAAACTCTTCCACAGACTGCAGACACATATTATCCTGTGGTAGAGAAAACGCCAAGGACTGAGGTTCCCCTGCAACAATGAAATAACAATTCCTACTCACTGCTCCTCATCTCCAGGTTAAAGTACAATTTGCATGCCTCTTTAAACACAAAAAAATGTGTCCCTACATCCAGAAAACCTGTTTGAGAGGTTTTGGGTTCAAGCTTGACCCGCCTACCTGCAGTGTCCCCACAATAGGAGCCTCCTGTCGCTGCCGTTGCTACTGAATCTCAGAACGAAGGTCAGTCACTTCCAGTGTCAACCTCTGCAGCTGCTCTTCCAGCATAGAAACGGGATCCATGAATCCAGCAAAACGGAATAGAAAACCCGCACAGAAAAAACACAACAACAAAAAAAAACAAGTGCCAGTTGTTTTTTTCTTTTACAAACATGAACGGCGGATGATAATGTCAAGCACAGTGTAAGACAGACTAAGTGCAACACAAAGGGATGATGGGAAAGGGGGCCCAACACTAGGGAAGTGGTAAGTGGAGACCACTAGGCAGATCTAACATCACCTTGTCTGCCCTAAGAGACCCTAAATAGGTTCCGCATCTATCGCCGAGCAGGATACCTAATCCCTGCTAGACCCTAGTGGTAAGCAAATAAACAATATCCTCCGGTTCGCAGCCGGGACCTCATAAACAGTCCGGGTTCAAACCTGTTGCTGTAGGCAATCGCACTTCTGTATCCCTTGGGTGCCGCAGCCACTTTGAAGTACCTGGCTCTGTGTTAGCTCCACACAAGCCTGGGCAGCACAAAGCCTCCTGCTCTGCAGCTTGCAAAACAAAAACCTGACACCCCCAAGACAAAACTGAGAGTTGAAATGGGAATTGAGGACATTGAGCCACTCCCAAAACCCATAGTGGAGGGAGGGATTTGCACAACTACCAAACCTGAAAATCCCTCCAAAAATAAAAGCCCATGTTGGGCTTTCCTAAAATTTGACTTGGTCAACTACTTTGACAAACTCCACACTTACTTTTACTTTGCCTTGTAATCACAGACGTCTTGCTGGAAACACAATGCGCTCCAGTGGGTTTAATATGTCTCTAAACGCATCCTGGGGGACACATACCGGCCCTCGTATATGATCCCCCTCCCTGCCTCACATATATTTAACTTGAATAAAATACCTAATATAGTTTGATTAATTGACATTGGCTGACATTTTTCTTTTCAAAAACATAGCCCGTTGAATTAATTGTGCCCTCCGAAACTAGGTATTCCCAACAGAGAACTGATATAACACAAATCAACACTTCTTGACAGTTCCTACAAGAAAAATTACGGTACTGCAAAACAGTAAAGTGACCACACTAACAGATGTATGAATAAGAATTCTTATGTTAGCATAATATTCCATCTGGATCTTAGATATTCTTTCCGAGAAAAATACAGATGATCGAATGATGAAATCAAAAGGTATTTGGGAAATGTGGTCTACAACATTAGAGCATACATGATTGTTTTAAAGGGGGTGTTCAAATTTGGAGTCAATTTTTTTGTTAATTAAATGTACATAATTTTGGTAAAACCATTTTTTGCAATTGGGTTTCATTAAACATTATTGACTGTTTCTATGCTGCACTGTCTATTGCTGGCTGCAGTATGGATTAATTGAGAATCACTCAACACATCCTGACAGTCGAAGAGAGTTTCTAGCACTGTTATCTGTCTTTTTGAGCTCTACCAGCTGATTTATGTCTACAGAACACATCAAAGTTGAATATGTAGGAAACAGATATTATAAAAGTCAAACACTGCAACAGTTTTAATGAAACCAAATGGCAAAAATAAATGTCCTCATAGGCGACAAGCACTGCTCAAGAGAAAGCTGTAGCTGCATTCAGAGTTTGATCCGATTAGAATAGCAAGCGGCCATGCAAGTCAATAAGTGTGTGGGAAACATCAGATTGCACTTGAATGAAATCTGAGTGCAGTCTGATTTCCACAAACTCAAACAATGGAGAAAATAGAGAAATTTTGTTCTCTATCTTCCCCCTCACAGTGTGATCCGATTCTCTCATCCGAGAGAATCAGATTACACTACGTTGACACTGATCAAACTCTGAGTTTGATTAGTGTCATTTGCATAATTGACCCAATTTTCTAGAATTAGAGAAACTATGGTGGTCTGCACCGGCCTGAATAGGAAGAGAAACAATGCTAGCATCCAAAATGGAATAAAATCAATTATGTTTATTTAAATCTTCTTAAAATAGCAGTAAGCCATAAGAAACATGGAGGACAAAAAGAGAACCATCCGATCACGCGTTTCGAGCCATTGTGGCCCTTAGTCGTGTCTTATCCAGATAGATAGAATGATTGATAGAATGGTTCTCTTTTTGTCCTCCATGTTTCGTATGGCTTACTGCTACTTTAAGAAGATTTAAATAAACATCATTCATTTTATTCCATTTTGGATGCTAGCATTGTTTCTCTTCCTATTACTTTGGCTCCGTTGCTGACTGTGCGTTCCTTGTTTCCAGCAAATATTTGCAACATTCTGACACCGGAAATTTCGTGTTAAAACAAGTGAAAAATCCACCCCTCCCACCTATGTGTCTAATGTGACTGAAACCCCAATTTGCTGTTGTAGTGATGTTTCTTTTTTAGAAAAGTGGACCCCAAATATTTCTTGTAATGTAAGATAAAATTAGATGGTCCAGTCCAGGCTCTCCACTGCTATGCTGGTGTCAATGTTCTGGCTTTAGCAGTGTCATTACATTGACAGCTCACATCCCCAATGCAGCCAATCACTGATCTCATCGGCTAAGTCACTGAGGATTGTGATTGGCCGCAGCGGTGATGTGATCTATTCACATGACTAGTGCAACGGTCATCATTGACCAAATCTTAATTGTTCTGCTGATCAAGAGTGAACCAAAGTATGACCACTAGTGATGAGCAAGTATACTCGTTGCTCAGGTTTTCCCGAGCACGCTTGGGTGGTCTCAGAGTACCGTATTTGTTAGTGCTTGGAGATTTAGTTTTTGTTGATACAGCTGCACGATTTACGGCTGCTAGCCAGCCTGAGAACATGTGGGGGTTGCCTGGTTGCTAGGGAATCCCCACATGTATTCAAGCTGTCTAGCAGCTGTAAATCATGCAGCTGCATCAACAAAAACTAAATCTCCAAGCACTAACAAATACTCGGAGATGACCAGAGCGTGCTCGAGAAAACCCGAGCAACGAGTATACTTGCTCATCACTAGTGACCACCAAAGATGAAAAACAAATGTCACTGGAGATCACAAATAATGTAAAGGGTATGGCTCACAGAAAAACGTATCAACTGTCCAAAGGATGAGTGATACATCTATGATCGCAGGGATCCTACTGAACACCAATCACGAAAACAGACATCTGAGTGTCCCAACTGAATAGAGCATTGGTCCCGCATGTGCAATGGAGCTCAATTAACTTCGCTGGAACTGACAGATAGACAAGTACAGGCTCAGTAGTCTCCATCAGTCCATTAGACAGCTTATAGCTTTGGAAACATTTGCATGGTCGAGACAGTTACACAACATTATTGGCAACCATATTTATCAGGGAGTACTGGCTGTAAGTATACTGCTTATTTTGTATTGTGTGGTCGTTTTTGTTTGTTTTTCTTAGTAACTATTTATTTTTCTGCACTAATCTATGACCCACCAAGATTTGTATTTTGTCTCGAAACCTGAAATCACACAAGCTGATACACTGATAAATTACATTTTCCATCACAGCATCCTGCCAAATATATAGCCTGGACAGCTTTATGACCCCAGGATATATCAATATTATTAGCTCATGCATCAGCTTAACACTCCATGTTTCTGTGTATATACTGTACAGGCACAGAGGGCACATCAGAATCACCTATAATGTTGCATTAGTGAAACTTTTTCATGTAATAAGATTTTGTGGTGAAACGATAAGGGGTGTATTTATTTCTAAATCTATTCTTGAACAGATGTGATATTTTTGTTTTGAAAATGCTTATTTTAAAATATAGTAAATTTTCAATGAGCACATGTGCTGCTGTATGGCTGTGTCTGAGCTTTAAGGCCCCTTCACATTAAGCGACGCTGCAGCGATACCGACAATGATCCGGATCGCTGCAGTGTCGCTGTTTGGTCGCTGGAGAGCTGTCACACAGACCGCTCTCCAGCGACCAACGATGCAGGTAACCAGGGTAGACATCGGGTTACTAAGCGCAGGGTCGCGCTTAGTAACCCGATGTTTACCCTGGTTACCTTCCTAAAAGTAAAAAAAAACCAAACACTACATACTTACCTACCGCTGTCTGTCCTCCAGCGCTGTGCTCTGCACTCCTCCTGTACTGTCTGTGAGCACAGCGGCCGGAAAGCAGAGCAGTGACGTCACCGCTCTGCTTTCCGGCTGCCCGGCGCTCACAGCCAGTACAGGAGGAGTGCAGAGCACAGCGCTGGAGGACAGACAGCGGTAGGTAAGTATGTACTGTTTGTTTTTTTTACTTTTAGGATGGTAACCAGGGTAAACATCGGGTTACTAAGCGCGGCCCTGCGCTTAGTTACCCGATGTTTACCCTGGTTACCAGTGAAGACATTGCTGGATCGGTGTCACACACGCCGATCCAGCGATGTCCACGGGAGATCCAGCGACGAAATAAAGTTCTGGATTTTCTTCAGCGACCAACGATCTCCCAGCAGGGGCCTGATCGTTGGTCGTTGTCACACATAACGATTTTATTAACGATATCGTTGCTACATCACAAAAAGCAACGATATCGTTAACAATATCGTTATGTGTGAAGGTACCTTAATACTAACCCAAGTATGCACAAAAGTGATAGTGACAATATACACAGGATTGACAGACACTATCACGGCAGCATCCAGGAGGACATGCGATGGTATGGATGTACACAAATAAGAAGATTATCTCATTAAAGCCTATCGAGTAGTTGGATAAATTAGGCAAATGGACCATCAGTTCCTAAACTCTATGCCAACTGGTAATGGCTAGACAACTGGGTCAGAGCATCTGTTAAATGTCAGGTCTAATGGGGGTGTCCCCTGGTGCAATGGCTGGTATCTACCAAAGTGATCCAAGAAAGGACCACAGTGAATTGGTGTCATGGGCATCAGAGGCACAGTGATGCAAATGGGGAGGGAAGGCTAGTCCATCCGCTCCAATCCACAGCTGGCTATGATAAGTGGAAGAACACAAAATGCAGTGCTAACATTTAGCATAGACTGCCTATGCTATCCCTGTTCACCATCAAAAGCAACATGTGGATAGCAGAACTGGACCATGAAGCAATGAAAGAAGGTAGACTGATAACCATATTTTTTTACCGTTTTGTATCTGAAGGATGTGCTGGGAAACAAGTCCGATCCGTGGTACACCTACACATTACAACTTAAAGGGCATCTGTCAGCAATATTAACACACCTAAGTTGTCGATATGGGCATGCATGTCATAGGAAACTGATTAAATTGACACCTTGATATCTGCAATCTGATGTCTTATTCCTGGGAAATTCACATTTTTCTTATATGTAAATGAGCTGTTTAGGACTCTGGGCCGGACCCTGATCTGCATGAGAATCTGCCTCCAAAGCCTATTTTAAATGAAAGGGGTGAGACATGTAATGGACGCTTTTTGCTTTTCTAATCCCACTGCAGAGCTGTGTGTGATTATAACTGACACATCTGCAGGTTCCACTGAGCTTCAGCTTCCATCTCACAGGCAGTCAGTGTTGCAAAACTGCAGAGCTGTGAGAGCGGCAGCAAATGCGTTTGTAAAAAGACAAAATTTAGTTCTGCTGTACTGTGTTACTGACATGCTTCACACTGGTAACACCCTCATTTACAATAAGCCCTGGAGGCAATAAGCTCTTAACATGTCAATTATATATAACAGGGATTTCTCTGAAATAAGACTTAAGATCACGGATATCAAGGTATCATTTTATTCAGCTTTCTATGACCTACAAGCCCATACAGGTGACTTAGGAGGGTCGATCCTACTGACAGATTCTCTTTAAAGGACATGCAGATAAAATTACGGTGCCATAATCCAGAGGACAAAATACTAAGAATGGTATTAATATTATGGTTGGTCAATGTAAAGCTTAATAATATGTTATTTTCTTAAGAATACCTAACTTTAACTTTACTACCTATTTAATTAACAAGTTTCACATTCAGCTTTTGTGGTGCATCTAGTAGAGTGATTGAGTAAAATATGGTAGAAACCACCAGGGTTAAAGGCATGGGCGCTACTCTGGGGCCCAGGAGTCAAGACGGCTTGCCTCTGCTCAGAGATTGATCCACATCTATGAAGGAGGAAGAGGGAAAGACACAGGGGATACCCTGGAGACCACAAATCAAAAGCATTTCATGTCGTAAAACTGTAGTAATGGTTATGATGGAGTGGCCCTATTCCAATTAAGGCTATACGCTTGTATACTGTACATTGGGCACACAGTTACAAGAAGGTCATAGAAGGAGGTTTATGTCACATTTCATACTTCTTTTTTGTAGTAAAGATAAAATCGTAGGTGTCTGTGATAATGATAAAAAAAACTGTTACCATGTCCACTTCTGATTCTAATCTGATTTCACAGTGCCCTGAAAGCGAGGATACAATTTTTCTGTTGTCAGTAATTCCAGGTGCTAAGTGTCTGACAATGCCATCATCCACTATATGTGCAGCGGAGCGCTTGCCTGGCACAGAGACAACATCAGACTGTCAAATACAAGCTGCTACTTTCTGCAGGCTGATGAAGGGCACTATTCATAGAAAAAAAATCCTGATTATTTAATGCCAGTGTTTTTCATCCATGATGTTTCTGCATCATGATCACCCCATGTACACTGCGACAGTGTTGTGCTACACGTCAGTGCCCAGTGTGAAAGCTGTAGCCTGTGCAGAGCGGGCTGGGGATTCTGTACAGAACTCAGTGCGTCCACTATATTTGCGGAGCGTTACTTAGCTTGACCGTGTTTTTATTTACTTAGATTTGTTTTCTTTTTTTAGTCCAGGCAGTCCATGCGGCACATAGCTGGCTTACAATAAGAGTACAGTGAGGCCGCATTACCACGCTTACAAAGTGCTTCCTTCATGAATGTTATTTTACAAGCCTTCACTTGAGATAATGCATGCAGAATATATTTACTGCGCCCAGGGGCACGTCATAATACTGTATTGATGAAGTACTAGAGGATGAGACTCATTTACACCTTTTCTTGCAGCAGGTACACTGTAACCAAACAGCCTGATAGACCGGACTCGTCATAAGGCCACTGACAATCACCAGGATCGCCTCTTCCTCCAATTTTTAGAAATAAAGTCTTCCACACGGGCATGAATTGTGCCCCCCTTTCATGGTAGATAAGTACTGGTGTCACCAAGCTTAATAGCTTCCTATTACATGGCATAGTGGTGTTGGAAAGCTATCTTACAGGGAAGCTGACAGCAGGTTTTTGCTATGCTGTCTAAGAGCAACAGTGTAGTGGAAGAGAGCCTGATTCCAGGGATGTGTCACTTATTGGGCTGTTTTCTGTTTTGATTCAATCAGTGTTTTATCGGTAGGAGATTATCACTACCGGACAACTCACCTAGCAGAATAGCCAAAACAAAAATTGGAACAGGATCCTCAGTTTCCACTCAATTACATTACCCATCAGTTTTGAGACCACCTTGACGTTGGTTGATGGGCAGGCATGAATTGGCCAAATTATGCGCTAAGCATCTAATTTTTTTCCTAGCATTCAGAAGCAGTATTGCTAGTCATATTTCATATATTTCACATTGACATGATTTAGAACAATAGAATGCAACTTTTTTTTGCATATTGTATATGGAGGTGGCAGCTCCTAGTATGCACATATTCACACTAGCTTGGATGTGCCAGTCAGTCTTTTGGTATTTCTATCATTCGTAACTGCTGAACCCAGTTAACTACGTGATACATCACTGGAAGCACAGTTTTTGCCCCTACATCATGCTGCTGTCAGATTACATAGCAAAACCTGCCAACGGATTCCCTTTAAAGGGTTTTCTCCTTATACCTTATTGATTCAATGTATGGGACAATGACAGTGATGCTAGGAAATTTATGGGCAACAATGATAATGGGCCGGTCATTATTTGTCTTGAAGCTGCACATAAACTCCTTGGGTGTAGCCATTGTTACTTTTCTGCAGCTGGTGAAAGGGGTAGGTCTTGCAGAATTCTCTATGTATGTAGCATGTTAGGAAAGGTACGTTTCAGCCTTAGTATGAAATTACTGACGTGCCTGACTCAACAAACACTGGAGTAAAATAAAATCAGAACATTTTTAGATGACATGGTCCAACTGACTATGCTAATCACAAGTAACAGTGGAGCGAGTTTTTATTTTGGATTTCTTGATAACATCTTTAAAGACCATGTTTTATGCTATTTTCACATTGCTATCACATTTTATATTTTGATTTTTACAGTTCTTATCCATTCATTCCAGAGGGGACAATGTCTGGATAATCTATATTTAATTGCTACAATCAAAAGTATTGTGCAAAAGTGAGGTTTGATCATGGAAATACCTAATTTATGACAGGTAAAAGGGAAAACTAGTAATAAAATTTTACACAATATGGAAGTGAAGAACAATCCAGATTAAAAATATTAGCAATTACAAATCAATAAATGCAATATAGGACAATTGATGATCATGTAAAGATTAGAGTCAGAAGAAGCTGTGAGCTTTAGTACAAGTATCAAACGTCATCTTTTTGAGGGTGAACTCATCACTAATCAGAATTTAGAAGATTTGAATGTTAGGCAGGCTATATGTTTGGGGGTTAAAGGTCCTCTGGTCTCTGTACACAGATCAACATGAATGATCAATTATTATTTTTCCCATTGGAGTCTTTGTAGGGCTAAACATTTAATAGAGCAGCTGAGCATTTTACAATCTTTTGGAAGATGTGAAAAAAAGGATGTGAACTCTAGCACACCCTGTAAAGCATAAATTTCTTACCAAAAGAATATGTGCTCTGTACATTAGGTCAATAATTACTCACTTTCTTTGGAAATCTACCAAGCTACTCCACCTTTTCAAATAGAGCTCACTGTTTCAATGTCTGACCAGGCCTATGTACAGCGGTGGTACTTGATATATACCACTGGCTAATGTCTTACCCCCAAAAGGATTTGGCAACAAAAGCTTGGATCTTGGATCTCAACATTTTTCAAAAGTTAAACAAAATAAAAATAATGTTTGCAGAAACGAAGTTACTAACTCATACCTTATGTAAATAGTAACGTGCTCTGGAATTTTTAATTAGTTTCAGTTTTTAAACAACCAAGTTAGTTAATGACAAGTTGAATAAACATCATGATACTAACGCCTCTCCAATCGGCACTTCCCTGTTGGAGTAATTCAACCTTTCAACAACTTTCAGAGCAGTAAAGCTTAAGCTGTAAACCATGAGCATTAAGAACTGGATGACAAGCAGTAATGGGCGGCCAGTGAAGATACCCACTGCTAGGACTGGGTGGGCACTAAGGAAATTATTTTCTTTACTACTGGAGTTGTGGTTTGGCCGTAGCTGTCTCTCAAATCAGCAAAAGGATTTTTACTTGGCAAAAACCTAAAAGGAGTACAGAAGGATTTAAATCTGCTAAGACTATCTTGGCCATCTTTATGCTCACTGTGCTTCAATAGTACTTTGGATAACCAAGTACGAGCAGGTTGGAGTGTCTCAGATGACCAAAGCCCAATGTACAAGGATAGTCTCAAATGACCAAAGCCCAATGTACAAGGATAGTCTCAGATGACCAATGCCCAATGTGAAAGGATAGTCTCAGATGACCAAAGCCCAATGTGCAAGGATAGTCTCAGATTACCAAAGCCAATGTGCAAGGATAGTTGTTGTGAATTCTGTGGCTGAATTCACTCCTGTGGTCACAAGTGGTACTGCAGCTTCTGAGCTTCCTCCCTCAGGTGTTCTGGTGAGCTCGTTAACTGCTTCATTACTTAACTCCGCCTGATGCTGCTATCCTTGCTCCTTGTCAATGTTTCAGTGTTGGATCTGAGCTTCTCCTGATTGTTCCTGTGACCTGCTGCTCTGTATAGCTAAGTGCTTTTTGCTTTTTTGTTGCTTTTTTTCTGTCCAGCTTGTCTTTTGTTTTGCTGGAAGCTCTGAGACGCAAAGGGTGTACCGCCGTGCCGTTAGTTCGGCACGGTGGGGTTTTTTTTGCCCCCTTTGCGTGGTTTTGCTTTAGAGTTTTTTGTAGACTGCAAAGTTCGCTTTACTGTCCTCGCTCTGTCCTAGAATATCGGGCCCCACTTTGCTGAATCTATTTCATCCCTACGTTTTGTCTTTTCATCTTACTCACAGTCATTATATGTGGGGGGCTGCCTTTTCCTTTGGGGAATTTCTCTGGGGCAAGTCAGGCCTATTTTTCTATCTTCAGGCTAGCTAGTTTCTTAGGCTGTGCCGAGTTGCCTAGGTAGTTGTTAGGCGCAATCCACAGCCGCTTTTAGTTGTGTTTAGGATAGGATCAGGTGTGCAGTCTACAGAGTTTCCACGTCTCAGAGCTCGTTCTTGTATTTTTGGGTATTTGTCAGATCACTGTGTGCGCTCTGATCGCTAAGCACACTGTGTTTCTGGATTGCCTTCATAACACCTGTCATTAGCAAACATAACAGTACAAGGAGCCAAACTAATGATTCTCAATAGAGGGAAAGAAAAAGTTCTGACATCATTTTTTTTTTTTTTTTTTTTCTGCTCTGTGTTCACTTTTTTTTTTCCCCTAGACATTTGGGTGATTCTGGACACAGGTGTGGACATGGATATTCAGGGTCTGTGCTCTTCAATGGATAATCTCGTTATAAATGTACAAAAAATTCAAGATACTATTGATCAGAAATCTATGTTAGAACCAAGAATTCCTATTCCTGATTTGTTTTTTGGAGATAGAACTAAGTTTCTAAGTTTCAAAAATAATTGTAAGCTATTTCTGGCCTTGAAACCTCATTCTTCTGGTAATCCGATTCAACAGGTTTTGATTATTATTTCTTTTTTGCGCGGCGACCCTCAAGACTGGGCATTTTCTCTTGCGCCAGGAGACCCTGCATTGAGTAGTGTCGATGCGTTTTTCCTGGCGCTCGGATTGCTGTACGATGAGCCTAATTCAGTGGATCAGGCTGAGAAAAATTTGCTGGCTTTGTGCCAGGGTCAGGATGATATAGAAGTATATTGTCAGAAATTTAGGAAATGGTCAGTACTCACTCAGTGGAATGAATCTGCGCTGGCAGCTTTGTTCAGAAAGGGTCTCTCTGAGGCTCTTAAGGATGTCATGGTGGGATTTCCTATGCCTGCTGGTTTGAATGAGTCTTTGTCTTTGGCCATTCAGATCGGTCGACGCTTGCGCGAGCGTAAATCTGTGCACCATTTGGCGGTACTGCCTGAGGTTAAACCTGAGCCTATGCAGTGCGATAGGACTATGACTAGAGTTGAACGGCAGGAATACAGACGTCTGAATGGTCTGTGTTTCTACTGTGGTGATTCCACTCATGCTATTTCTGATTGTCCTAAGCGCACTAAGCGGTCCGCTAGGTCTGCCGTCATTGGTACTGTACAGTCCAAATTCCTTCTGTCCATTACCTTGATATGCTCTTTGTCGTCGTTTTCTGTCATGGCATTTGTGGATTCGGGCGCTGCCCTGAATCTGATGGATTTGGATTATGCTAAACGTTGTGGGTTTTTCTTGGAGCCTTTGCGGTGTCCTATTCCATTGAGAGGAATTGATGCTACACCTTTGGCCAAGAATAAACCTCAATACTGGGCCCAGCTGACCATGTGCATGGCTCCTGCACATCAGGAAGTTATTCGCTTTCTGGTGTTGCATAATCTGCATGATGTGGTCGTGTTGGGGTTGCCATGGCTACAAACCCATAATCCAGTATTGGATTGGAATTCCATGTCGGTATCCAGCTGGGGTTGTCAGGGGGTACATGGTGATGTTCCATTTTTGTCGATTTCGTCATCCACCCCTTCTGAGGTCCCAGAGTTCTTGTCTGATTATCAGGATGTATTTGAAGAGCCCAAGTCCGATGCTCTACCTCCGCATAGGGATTGTGATTGTGCTATCAATTTGATTCCTGGTAGTAAATTCCCTAAAGGTCGATTATTTAATTTATCCGTGCCCGAACACGCCGCTATGCGCAGTTATGTGAAGGAATCCCTGGAGAAGGGACATATTCGCCCATCGTCATCACCACTGGGAGCAGGGTTCTTCTTTGTAGCCAAGAAGGATGGTTCGCTGAGACCGTGTATTGATTACCGCCTTCTTAATAAGATCACTGTTAAATTTCAGTATCCCTTGCCATTGTTATCTGACTTGTTTGCTCGGATTAAGGGGGCTAGTTGGTTCACTAAGATAGATCTTCGTGGTGCGTATAATCTGGTGAGAATCAGGCAAGGAGATGAATGGAAAACTGCATTCAATACGCCCGAGGGTCATTTTGAGTATCTAGTGATGCTGTTCGGACTTGCCAATGCTCCATCTGTGTTTCAGTCATTTATGCATGACATCTTCCGTGAGTATCTGGATAAATTCCTGATTGTTTACTTGGATGACATTTTGATCTTCTCAGATGATTGGGAGTCTCATGTGAAGCAGGTCAGAATGGTTTTTCAGGTCCTGCGTGCTAACTCTTTGTTTGTGAAGGGATCAAAGTGTCTCTTCGGTGTGCAGAAAGTTTCATTTTTGGGGTTCATCTTTACCCCTTCTACTATCGAGATGGATCCAGTTAAGGTCCAAGCCATCCAGGATTGGATTCAGCCGACATCTCTGAAAAGTCTGCAAAAGTTCCTGGGCTTTGCTAATTTTTATCGTCGCTTCATCTGTAATTTTTCTAGCATTGCCAAACCATTGACCGATTTGACCAAGAAGGGTGCTGATTTGGTTAATTGGTCTTCTGCTGCTGTGGAAGCTTTTCAGGAGTTGAAGCGTCGTTTTTGTTCTGCCCCTGTGTTGTGTCAGCCAGATGTTTCTCTTCCGTTCCAGGTCGAGGTTGATGCTTCTGAGATTGGAGCAGGGGCGGTTTTGTCACAGAGAGGTTCTGATTGCTCAGTGATGAAACCATGTGCTTTCTTTTCCAGGAAGTTTTCGCCCGCTGAGCGTAATTATGATGTGGGCAATCGAGAGTTGCTGGCCATGAAGTGGGCATTCGAGGAGTGGCGTCATTGGCTTGAAGGAGCTAAGCATCGCGTGGTGGTATTGACTGATCATAAGAACTTGACTTATCTCGAGTCTGCCAAGCGCTTGAATCCTAGACAGGCCCGTTGGTCGTTATTTTTTGCCCGCTTCGACTTTGTGATTTCGTACCTTCCGGGCTCTAAAAATGTGAAGGCGGATGCTCTGTCTAGGAGTTTTGTGCCCGACTCTCCGGGTTTATCTGAGCCAGCGGGTATCCTCAAGGAAGGAGTCATTGTGTCTGCCATCTCCCCTGATTTGCGGCGAGTGCTGCAAAAATTTCAGGCGAATAAACCTGATCGTTGTCCAGCAGAGAAACTGTTCGTCCCTGATAGGCGGACTAATAAACTTATCTCTGAACTTCATTGTTCGGTGTTGGCTGGTCATCCTGGAATCTTTGGTACCAGAGAGTTAGTGGCTAGATCCTTCTGGTGGCCATCTCTGTCACGGGATGTACGTACTTTTGTGCAGTCCTGTGGGATTTGTGCTAGGGCTAAGCCCTGCTGTTCTCGTGCCAGTGGGTTGCTTTTGCCCTTGCCGGTCCCAAAGAGGCCTTGGACACATATTTCGATGGATTTCATTTCTGACCTTCCCGTTTCTCAAAAGATGTCAGTCATTTGGGTGGTCTGTGATCGCTTTTCTAAAATGGTCCATCTGGTGCCCTTGGCTAAATTGCCTTCCTCCTCTGATTTGGTACCTTTGTTCTTTCAGCATGTGGTTCGGTTGCATGGCATTCCTGAGAATATTGTTTCTGACAGAGGTTCCCAGTTTGTTTCAAGGTTTTGGCGAGCCTTTTGTGGTAGGATGGGCATTGACCTATCCTTTTCCTCGGCTTTCCATCCTCAGACTAATGGCCAGACCGAACGAACCAATCAGACCTTGGAAACATATCTGAGATGTTTTGTTTCTGCAGACCAGGATGATTGGGTGTCCTTTTTGCCGTTGGCTGAGTTCGCCCTTAATAATCGGGCCAGCTCGGCTACCTTGGTTTCTCCATTTTTTTGCAATTCTGGGTTCCATCCTCGTTTCTCTTCAGGACAGGTTGAGTCTTCGGACTGTCCTGGTGTGGATTCTGTGGTGGATAGGTTGCAGCAGATCTGGACTCAGGTAGTGGACAATTTGATCTTGTCCCAGGAGAAAGCTCAACTTTTCGCTAATCGCAGACGCCGTGTGGGTCCCCGACTTCGTGTTGGGGATCTGGTTTGGTTATCTTCTCGTCATATTCCTATGAAGGTTTCCTCTCCTAAATTTAAACCTCGTTTTATTGGTCCGTATAGGATTTCTGAGGTTCTCAATCCTGTGTCTTTTCGTTTGACCCTCCCAGACTCCTTTTCCATACATAATGTATTCCATAGGTCGTTGTTGCGGAGATACGTGGCACCTATGGTTCCATCTGTTGAGCCTCCTGCCCCGGTTTTGGTGGAGGGGGAATTGGAGTATATTGTGGAGAAGATTTTGGATTCTCGTGTTTCTAGACGGAAACTCCAGTATCTGGTTAAATGGAAGGGTTATGCTCAGGAAGATAATTCCTGGGTTTTTGCCTCTGATGTTCATGCTTCCGATCTTGTTCGTGCCTTTCATGCGGCTCATCCTGGTCGGCCTGGGGGCTCTGGTGAGGGTTCGGTGACCCCTCCTCAAGGGGGGGGTACTGTTGTGAATTCTGTGGCTGAATTCACTCCTGTGGTCACAAGTGGTACTGCAGCTTCTGAGCTTCCTCCCTCAGGTGTTCTGGTGAGCTCGTTAACTGCTTCATTACTTAACTCCGCCTGATGCTGCTATCCTTGCTCCTTGCCAATGTTTCAGTGTTGGATCTGAGCTTCTCCTGATAGTTCCTGTGACCAGCTGCTCTGTATAGCTAAGTGCTTTTTGCTTTTTTGTTGCTTTTTTTCTGTCCAGCTTGTCTTTTGTTTTGCTGGAAGCTCTGAGACGCAAAGGGTGTACCGCCGTGCCGTTAGTTCGGCACGGTGGGGTTTTTTTTGCCCCCTTTGCGTGGTTTTGCTTTAGGGTTTTTTGTAGACTGCAAAGTTCGCTTTACTGTCCTTGCTCTGTCCTAGAATATCGGGCCCCACTTTGCTGAATCTGTTTCATCCCTACGTTTTGTCTTTTCATCTTACTCACAGTCATTATATGTGGGGGGCTGCCTTTTCCTTTGGGGAATTTCTCTGGGGCAAGTCAGGCCAATTTTTCTATCTTCAGGCTAGCTAGTTTCTTAGGCTGTGCCGAGTTGCCTAGGTAGTTGTTAGGCGCAATCCACAGCTGCTTTTAGTTGTGTTTAGGATAGGATCAGGTGTGCAGTCTACAGAGTTTCCACGTCTCAGAGCTCGTTCTTGTATTTTTGGGTATTTGTCAGATCACTGTGTGCGCTCTGATCGCTAAGCACACTGTGTTTCTGGATTGCCTTCATAACACCTGTCATTAGCAAACATAACAGATAGTCTCAGATGACCAAAGCCCAATGTGCAAGGATAGTTTCAGATGACCAAAGCCCAATGTGCAAGGATAGTCTCAGATGACCAAAGCCCAATGTGCAAGAACAGTCTCAGATGACCAAAGCCCAATGTGTAAGAATAGTCTCAGATGACCAAAGCCCAATGTGCAAGGATAGTCTCAGATGACCAAAGCCCAATGTGCAAGGATAGTCTCAGATGACCAAAGCCCAATGTGCAAGGATAGTTTCAGATGACCAAAGCCCAATGTGTAAGGATAGTCTCAGATGACCAAAGCCCAATGTGCAAGAACAGTCTCAGATGACCAAAGCCCAATGTGTAAGAATAGTCTCAGATGACCAAAGCCCAATGTGCAAGGATAGTCTCAGATGACCAAAGCCCAATGTGCAAGAATAGTCTCAGATGACCAAAGCCCAATGTGTAAGTATAGTCTCAGATGATCAAAGCCCAATGTGCAAGAATAGTTTCAGATGACCAAAGCCCAATGTGCAAGGATAGTCTCAGATGACCAAAGCCCAATGTGCAAGAATAGTCTCAGATGATCAAAGCCCAATGTGTAAGAATAGTCTCAGATTACCAAAGCCCAATGTGCAAGGATAGTCTCAGATGACCAAAGCCCAATGTGCAAGAATAGTCTCAGATGACCAAAGCCCAATGTGTAAGTATAGTCTCAGATGACCAAAGCCCAATGTGCAAGAATAGTTTCAGATGACCAAAGCCCAATGTGCAAGGATAGTCTCAGATGACCAAAGCCCAATGTGTAAGTATAGTCTCAGATAACCAAAGCCTAATGTGCAAGAATACTCTCAGATGACCAAAGCCCAATGTGCAAGTATAGTCTCAGATAACCAAAGCCTAATGTGCAAGAATACTCTCAGATGACCAAAGCCCAATATGCAAGAATAGTCTCAGATGACCAAAGCCCAATGTGCAAGAATAGTCTCAGATGACCAAAGCCCAATGTGCAAGAATAGTCTGAGATAACGAAAGCCCAATGTGCAAGAATAGTCTCAGATGACCAAAGCACAATGTGCAAGAATAGTCTCAGATGACCAAAGCCCAATGTGAAAGTATAGTCTCAGATAACCAAAGCCTAATGTGCAAGAATAGTCTCAGATGACCAAAGCCCAATGTGTAAGTATAGTCTCAGATAACCAAAGCCTAATGTGCAAGAATACTCTCAGATGACCAAAGCCCAATGTGCAAGAATAGTTTCAGATGACCAAAGCCCAATGTGCAAGGATAGTCTCAGATGACCAAAGCCCAATGTGCAAGGATAGGCTCAGATGACCAAAGCCCAATGTGCAAGAATAGTCTCAGATGATCAAAGCCCAATGTGTAAGAATAGTCTCAGATGACCAAAGCCCAATGTGCAAGGATAGTCTCAGATGACCAAAGCCCAATGTACAAGAATAGTCTCAGATGACCAAAGCCCAATGTGTAAGTATAGTCTCAGATGACCAAAGCCCAATGTGCAAGAATAGTTTCAGATGACCAAAGCCCAATGTGCAAGGATAGTCTCAGATGACCAAAGCCCAATGTGCAAGAATAGTCTCACATGATCAAAGCCCAATGTGCAAGAATAGTCTCAGATGACCAAAGCCCAATGTGTAAGTATAGTCTCAGATAACCAAAGCCTAATGTGCAAGAATACTCTCAGATGACCAAAGCCCAATGTGCAAGTATAGTCTCAGATAACCAAAGCCTAATGTGCAAGAATACTCTCAGATGACCAAAGCCCAATGTGCAAGAATAGTCTCAGATGACCAAAGCCCAATGTGCAAGAATAGTCTCAGATGACCAAAGCCCAATGTGCAAGAATAGTCTGAGATAACCAAAGCCCAATGTGCAAGAATAGTCTCAGATGACCAAAGCCCAATGTGCAAGAATAGTCTCAGATGACCAAAGCCCAATGTGAAAGTATAGTCTCAGATAACCAAAGCCTAATGTGCAAGAATAGTCTCAGATGACCAAAGCCCAATGTGTAAGTATAGTCTCAGATAACCAAAGCCTAATGTGCAAGAATACTCTCAGATGACCAAAGCCCAATGTGCAAGTATAGTCTCAGATAACCAAAGCCTAATGTGCAAGAATACTCTCAGATGACCAAAGCCCAATGTGCAAGAATAGTCTCAGATGACCAAAGCCCAATGTGCAAGAATAGTCTCAGATGACCAAAGCCCAATGTGCAAGAGTAGTCTCAGATGACCAAAGCCCAATGTGCAAGAATAGTCTCAGATAACCAAAGCCCAATGTGCAAGAATAGTCTCAGATGACCAAAGCCCAATGTGCAAGGATAGTCTCAGATGACCAAACCCCAATGTGCAAGAATAGTCTCAGATGACCAAAGCCCAATGTGCAAGTATAGTCTCAGAAGCTTCCAGTAATTTTATAAAATAAGGAGGGCTGAGAATCAGAGGCACTACACTAAAAGGAAAAAAAAGGAGGGCACCAAGTATTTTAACATTGCATTGCTTGTGCTTTTTTTCTGACATAGACATTAATTTATGTAGAAAATCAAAAAGACAGCATACAGTAGAGGAAAGGAAAAAGACAAACAAACATTCATATATCTACTATTACTCTACATAAGCAATTCTTAGCATAACTGTCCACCTTTAATTTTTACCTTACTCTTGCCCTCACTCTAGACCCATGATCACTGGACTATTTAACATTCTATCACCGCATCATTCTGATTGGTTTAACACTATTTCAAGGGGTTACTTCTTTGGACAAACCATACTTGCTAAAAGGGTTCTCATTAGGCAGGTCATCATGTGCCCACCTGTTATGAACTGGTGATTCAGAACCACAATGGACCTGGTGGTTACGAGCACAGAAAATGACCTGAAAGTTACTAATCACATAGGACGAGCTCTGAGACGTGGGAACTCGGCTGACCGCAATCCCTAATCCTATCACACCACACTAGAGGTAGCCGTGGAGCGCTCCTGACCAGACCTTGGCGCCTCGGGCACAGCCTGAGAAACTAGCTAGCCCTGAAGATAGAAAAACAAGCCTACCTTGCCTCAGAGAAATTCCCCAAAGGAAAAGGCAGCCCCCCACATATAATGACTGTGAGTAAAGATGAAAATACAAACACAGAGATGAAATAAATTTTAGCAAAGTGAGGCCCGACTTACTGAATAGACCGAGGATAGGAAAGATAGCTTTGCGGTCAGCACAAAAACCTACAAACAACCACGCAGAGGGCTCAAAAAGACCCTCCGCACTGACTAACGGTACGGAGGTGCTTCCTCTGCGTCCCAGAGCTTCCAGCAAGCAAGACAAACCAATATAGCAAGCTGGACAGAAAAAAATAGAAAACAAAAGTAACACAAGTAGAACTTAGCTTATGCAGGGCAGACAGGCCACAAGAGCGATCCAGGAGAGAGCAAGACCAATACTGGAACATTGACTGGAGGCCAGGAACAAAGAACTAGGTGGAGTTAAATAGAGCAGCACCTAACGACTTAACCTCGTCACCTGAGGAAGGAAACTCAGAAGCCGCAGCCCCACTCACATCCACCAAAGGAAGCTCAAGGACAGAACCAGCCGAAGTACCACTCATGACCACAGGAGGGAGCTTGACCACAGAATTCACAACAGTACCCCCCCTTGAGGAGGGGTCACCGAACCCTCACCAGAGCACCCAGGCCGACCAGGATGAGCCAAATGAAAGGCACGAACCAGATCGGCAGCATGAACATCAGAGGCAAAGACCCAGGAATTATCTTCCTGACCATAACCCTTCCACTTAACCAGGTACTGGAGTTTCCGTCTCGAAATACGAGAATCCAAAATCTTCTCTACTATATACTCCAACTCCCCCTCAACCAAAACCGGGGCAGGAGGATCAACGGATGGAACCACAGGTGCCACGTATCTCCGCAGCAATGACCTATGGAATACATTATGGATGGAAAAAGAAGCTGGAAGGGTCAAACGAAAAGACACAGGATTAAGAACCTCAGAAATCCTATACGGACCAATGAAACGAGGCTTAAACTTAGGAGAGGAAACTTTCATAGGAATATAACGAGACGACAACCAAACCAAATCCCCAACACGAAGTCGGGGACCCACACAGCGCCTGCGGTTAGCGAAACGTTGAGCCTTCTCCTGGGACAATGTCAAATTGTCCACTACATGAGTCCAAATCTGCTGCAACCTATCCACCACAGTATCCACACCAGGACAGTCCGAAGACTCAACCTGCCCTGAAGAGAAACGAGGATGGAAACCAGAATTGCAGAAAAACGGCGAAACCAAAGTAGCCGAGCTGGCCCGATTATTAAGGGCGAACTCAGCCAAAGGCAAAAAGGACACCCAATCATCCTGATCAGCAGAAACAAAACATCTCAGATATGTTTCCAAGGTCTGATTGGTTCGTTCAGTCTGGCCATTTGTCTGAGGATGGAAAGTCGAGGAAAAAGACAAATCAATGCCCATCCTAGCATAAAAAGGCTCGCCAAAACCTCGAAACAAACTGGGAACCTCTGTCAGAAACGATGTTCTCCGGAATGCCATGTAAACGAACCACATGCTGGAAAAACAATGGCACCAAATCAGAGGAGGAGGGCAATTTAGACAAGGGTACCAAATGGACCATCTTAGAGAAGCGATCACAAACCACCCAAATGACCGACATCTTTTGAGAGATGGGGAGATCCGAAATAAAATCCATAGAGATATGTGTCCAGGGCCTCTTCGGGACTGGCAAGGGCAAAAGCAACCCACTGGCACGAGAACAGCAGGGCTTAGCCCGAGCACAAATCCCACAGGACTGCACAAACGAACGCACATCCCGTGACAGAGACAGCCACCAAAAGGATCTAGCCAACACCGAACAATGAACCTCAGAGATAACTCTACTCGTTCATTTATCAGGGACAAACAGTTTCTCCGTTGGGCAACGGTCAGGTCTATTAGCCTGAAATTTTTGCAGCACCCGCCACAAATCAGGGGAGATGGCAGACAAAATCACCCCCTCCTTGAGAATACCCGCCGGCTCAGGCAAACCCGGAGAGTCGGGCACAAAACTCCTAGACAGGGCATCCGCCTTCACATTTTTAGAGCCCAGAAGGTACGAAACCACAAAGTCAAAACAGGAGAAAAACAGCGACCGACGAGCCTGTCTAGGACTCAACCGTTTGGCAGACTCGAGATAAGTCAAGTTCTTGTGATCAGTCAAGACCACCACGCGATGCTTAGCTCCCTCAAGCCAATGACGCCACTCCTCGAATGCCCACTTCATGGCCAGCAACTCTCGATTGCCAACATCATAATTACGCTCAGCAGGCGAAAACTTTTTGGAAAAGAAGGCACATGGTTTCATCACCGAGCCATCAGAACTTCTTTGCGACAAAACAGCCCCTGCTCCAATCTCAGAAGCATCAACCACGACCTGGAACGGGAGCGAAACATCTGGCTGGCACAACACAGGGGCAGAAGAAAAACGACGCTTCAACTCCTGAAAAGCTTCCACAGCAGCAGAAGACCAATTGACCACATCAGCACCCTTCTTGGTTAAATCAGTCAACGGTTTAGCAATACTAGAAAAATTATTGATGAAGCGACGATAAAAATTAGCAAAGCCCAGGAACTTTTGCAGACTCTTCAGAGATGTCGGCTGAGTCCAATCATAAATGGCCTGAACTTTAACAGGGTCCATCTCGATAGTAGAAGGGGAAAAAATGAAACCCAAAAATGAAACCTTCTGAACACCAAAGAGACACTTTGACCCCTTCACAAACAAAGAATTTGCACGCAGGACCTGGAACACCATTCTAACCTGTTTCACATGCGACTCCCAATCATCCGAGAAGACCAAAATATCATCCAAGTATACAATCAGGAATTTATCCAGGTACTCTCGGAAGATGTCATGCATAAAGGACTGAAATACTGATGGAGTATTGGAAAGCCCGAATGGCATAACCAGGTACTCAAAATGGCCCTCGGGCATATTAAATGCTATTTTCCATTCATCGCCCTGTTTAATACACACAAGATTATACGCACCACGGAGATCTATCTTGGTGAACCAACTAGCCCCCTTAATCCGAGCAAACAAATCAGACAGCAGCGGCAAGGGGTACTGAAATTTGACCGTGATTTTATTTAGAAGGCGGTAATCAATACAAGGTCTCAACGAACCATCCTTCTTGGCCACAAAAAAGAACCCTGCCCCCAATGGCGACGACGACGGGCGAATATGACCCTTCTCCAAGGATTCCTTTACGTAACTCCGCATAGCGGCGTGCTCAGGTACAGACAAATTAAACAGTCGACCTTTAGGAAACTTACTACCAGGAATCAAATCGATAGCACAATCGCAATCCCTATGCGGAGGTAGGGCACTGGACTTGGGCTCATCAAATACATCCCGGTAATCTGACAAGAACTCTGGTACCTCAGAAAGGGTGGATGATGAAATAGACAGAAATGGAACATCACCATGTACCCCCTGACAACCCCAGCTGGACACAGACATTGATTTCCAATCCAATGCTGGGTTATGGACTTGTAGTCATGGCAACCCCAACACGACCACATCATGCAGATTCTGCAACACCAAAAAGCGAATATCCTCCTGATGCGCAGGAGCCATGCACATGGTCAGTTGGGTCCAATACTGAGGCTTATTCTTGGCCAAAGGCGTAGCATCAATTCCTCTCAATGGAATAGGATGCTGCAAGGGCTCCAAGAAAAACCCACAGCGCCTAGCAAACTCCAAGTCCATCAAATTCAGGGCAGCGCCTGAATCCACAAATGCCATGACAGAATAGGATGACAACGAGCAGATCAAAGTAACGGACAAAAGAAATTTCGACTGTACCGTACCAATGGTGGCAGACCTAGCGAAACGCTTAGTGCGCTTAGGACAATCGGAGATAGCATGAGTGGAATCACCACAGTAAAAACACAGCCCATTCCGACGTCTGTGTTCTTTCCGTTCAGCTCTGGTCAAAGTCCTATCACATTGCATAGGCTCAGGTTTATGCTCAGATAATACCGCCAAATGGTGCACAGTTTTACGCTCACGTAAGCGTCGATCGATCTGAATGGCCAAAGACATAGACTCATTCAGACCAGCAGGCATAGGAAATCCCACCATGACATCCTTAAGGGCTTCAGAGAGACCCTTTCTGAAAATTGCTGCCAGAGCACATTCATTCTATTGAGTGAGCACAGACCACTTCCTAAACTTCTGACAATATATTTCTACCTCATCCTGACCCTGACACAGAGCCAGCAAGATTTTCTCTGCCTGATCCACTGAATTAGGTTCATCATAAAGCAACCCGAGCGCCAGAAAAAACGCATCAATATCACATAATGCAGGATCTCCTGGCGCAAAGGAAAATGCCCAGTCTTGAGGGTCGCCACGTAATAAAGAAATAATGATCTTTACTTGTTGAACTGGGTCACCAGAGGAGCGGGGTTTCAAAGCCAGAAACAGTTTACAATTATTTTTAAAATTCAGAAACTTAGCTCTATCTCCAGAAAATAACTCAGGAATAGGAATTTTAGGTTCTAACATATGATTTTGAACCACTAAATCTTGAATGTTCTGTACACTTATAGCGAGATTATCCATCAAAGAGGACAGACCTTGAATGTTCATGTCTACACCTGTGTTCTGAACCACCCTGATGTAAAGGGGAAAAGAAAGACAAAACACAGTGCAAAGAAAAAAAAATGGTCTCAGAACTTCTCTTTTCCCTCTATTGAGAAGCATTAGTACTTTGGGCCTCCAGTACTGTTATGAACTGGTGATTCAGAACCACAATGGACCTGGTGGTTACGAGCACAGAAAATGACCTGAAAGTTACTAATCACATAGGACGAGCTCTGAGACGTGGGAACTCTGCTGACCGCAATCCCTAATCCTATCACACCACACTAGAGGTAGCTGTGGAGCGCTCCTGACTAGACCTAGGCGCCTCGGGCACAGCCTGAGAAACTAGCTAGCCCTGAAGATAGAAAAACAAGCCTACCTTGCCTCAGAGAAATTCCCCAAAGGAAAAGGCAGCCCCCCACATATAATGACTGTGAGTAAAGATGAAAATACAAACACAGAGATGAAATAGATTTTAGCAAAGTGAGGCCCGACTTACTGAATAGACCGAGGATAGGAAAGATAGCTTTGCGGTCAGCACAAAAACCTACAAACAACCACGCAGAGGGCGCAAAAAGACCCTCCGCACCGACTAACGGTACAGAGGTGCTTCCTCTGCGTCCCAGAGCTTCCAGCAAGCAAGACAAACCAATATAGCAAGCTGGACAGAAAAAATAGAAAACAAAAGTAACACAAGCAGAACTTAGCTTATGCAGGGCAGACAGGCCACAAGAGCGATCCAGGAGAGAGCAAGACCAATACTGGAATATTGACTGGAGGCCAGGAACAAAGAACTAGGTGGAGTTAAATAGAGCAGCACCTAACGACTTAACCTCGTCACCTGAGGAAGGAAACTCAGAAGCCGCAGCCCCACTCACATCCACGAAAGGAAGCTCAAGGACAGAACCAGCCGAAGTACCACTCATGACCACAGGAAGGAGCTTGACCACAGAATTCACAACACCCACCAGTGACTATAAACTATGCAGACAAGTGGTTAAGTCTTCGATTTCGCTATAGTGCCCAACAGAAGGGAAACTTAGAATTACACCGTGCACATTCAAAAGAATAGATTGTCTCTGTAATAAAGGCCATGACAGGTCATCCAGAAGGGCAAACACTGTTTGTAACTGTTCTTTACTCTGGTCAAAAGATAAAGATCCTGAAAAAAAAGGTTCCTCTAGTTTTATTTTCCTTAAACAAAAGTAATAAGGCTATTTTTTCAGATAATAATACATTTATTTATTTCTACTATAAAAACTTTTTCTTTTTGGTATCTGCAACCTTTTGGCAGGGTATTGGGATAAGAAGGTAAAAATCATGTTGAAAAATCCTATGATTTTATGATTTTTTTAAAATTACTCTGCTATTGTAGGAAGTGATTTAGAGATTGCCATGCTTAAGGGAATCTGCCAGTAGTTTTTTTCTAAATAATCTGATAGCATGAGGTAGGGACATAGATCCTGATTTCATCGATGTATCACTTATTATACTGAACTAGATGGTGGCCCGATTCTAGCGCATCGGGTATTCTAGAATATGTACTGTATGTCCACGTAGTATATTGCCCAACCACGTAGTATATTGCGCAGCCACGTAGTATATTGCCCAGGCACGTAGTATATTGCCCAGCGACGTAGTATATTGCCTAGCCACATAGTTCACGTAGTATATTGCCCAGTCACATAGTACAGTTATATGAAAAAGTTTGGGCACCCCTGTTAATCTTAAGCTTAATGTTTTATAAAAATTGTTTTTTTTGCAACAGCTATTTCATATATCTAATAACTGTTGGACACAGTAATGTTTCTGCCTTGAAATGAGGTTTATTGTACTAACAGAAAATGTGCAATCTGCATTCAAACAAAATTTGACAGGTGCATAAGTATGGGCACCCTTATCATTTTCTTACTTTAAATACTCCTACCTACTTTTTACTGACTTACTAAAACACTTTTTTTTTGTTTTCTAACCTCATTGAGCTTTGAACTTCATAGCCTGGTGCATGCAATCATGAGAAAAGCTACTTAGAGTGGCCACTTGCAAGTTGTTCTCCTGTTTGAATCACCTCTGAAGAGTGGCATCATGGGCTCCTCAAAACAACTGCCTAATGATCTGAAAATAAAGATTATTCAACATAGTTGTTCAGGGGAAGGATACAAAAAGCTGTCTCAGAGATTTAACCTGTCAATTTCCACTGTGAGGAACATAGTAAGGAAATGGAAGAACACAGGTACAGTTCTTGTTAAGGCCAGAAGTGGCAGGCCAAGAAAAACATCAGAAAGGCAGAGAAGAAGAATGGTGAGATCAGTGAAGGACAATCCTCAGACCACCTCCATAGAGCTGCAGCATCAACTTGCTGCAGATTGTGTCACTGTGCATCGGTCAACTATACAACGCACTTTGCACAAGGAGAAGCTGTATGGGAGAGTGATGCGAAAGAAGCCGTTTCTGCAAGCACGCCACAAACAGAGTCGGCTGAGGTATGCAAAAGCACATTTGGAGAAGCCAATTTCTTGGTCCTGTGGACTGATGAAACCAAGATTGAATTGTTTGGTCATACAAAAAGGCGTTATGCATGGCGGCCAAAAAACACAGCATTCCAAGAAAAACACTTGCTACCCACAGTAAAACTTGGTGGAGGTTCCATCATGCTTTGGGGCTGTGTGGCCAATGCCGGCACCGGGAATCTTGTTAAAGTTGAGGGACGCATGGATTCCTCTCAGTATCAGCAGATTCTTGACAATAATGTTCATGAATCAGTGACAAAGTTGAAGTTACGGATCTTTCAGCAAGACAATGATCCAAAACACTGCTCCAAATCTACTCAGGCATTCATGCAGAGGCACAATTACAAAGTTCTGGAATGGCCATCCCAGTCCCCAGACCTGAATATCATTGAACATCTGTGGGATCATTTGAAGAGGGCTGTCCATGCTCGGCGACCATCAAACTTAACTGAACTGGAATTGTTTTGTAAAGAGGAATGGTCAAAAATACCTTTATCCAAGATTTAGGAACTCATTAAAAGCTACAGGAAGCGACTAGAGGCTGTTATTTTTGCAAAAGGAGGATCTACTAAATATTAATGTCACTTTTCTGGTGGGGTGCCCATACTTATGCACCTGTCAAATTTTGTTTGAATGCATATTGCACATTTTCTGTTAGTACAATAAACCTCATTTCAAGGCAGAAACATTACTGTGTCCAACAGTTATTAGATATATGAAACTGAAATAACTGTTGCAAAAAAAAACAATTTTTTATAAAACATTAAGCTTAAGATTAATAGGGGTGCCCAAACTTTTTCATATACTGTAACTGTATATTGCCCAGCCACGTAGTATATTGCCCAGTCACGTAGTATATTGCCCAGCCACGTAGTATATTGCCCAGCCACGTAGTATATTGCCCAGCCACATAGTATATTGCCCAGTCACGTAGTATATTGCCCAGCCACGTAGTATATTGCCCAGCCACGTAGTTCACGTAGTATATTGCCCAGTCACATAGTATATTCCCCAGCCACGCAGTATATTGCCCAGCCACGTAGTATATTGCACAGAGCCACGTAGTATAAAGCACAGAGCCACGTAATATACTGCCCAGTCACGTAGTATACAGCACAGTCATGTAGTATATTGGTCAGTTACGTAGTATGCACCATATCCCTGTAAAAAAAAGAATTAAAATAAAAAATAGTTATATACTCACCTCCTGGAGCCTCCGGATCGAAGCGGGCGGTTCCCGATGCTTGTCACGTGCTCCGGTCTGAAGATTTGCATTGCGGTCTCGCGAGATGATGATGTAGCGGTCTTGCGAGACCATACGTCATCATCTCGCGAGACCGCAATGCATGCAGCGGTCACCGGGGCGTCGCGCGGAGCGGGAAAGGCCGGTTCCTGATCCGGGGGGGGGGCCACCGGAGGGTGAGTATGTAACTATTTTTTATTTTTTTTAATTATTTTTAACATTAGATATTTTTACTATTCATGATGCATAGGCAGCATGAATAGTAAAAAGGTGGTCACACAGGGTTAATAGTTTTAACCGAGTGCGTTACACCACGGTCAACGCTGCCATTAACCCTGTGTGAGCGCTGACTGGAGGGGAGTATGCGGGCGCCGGGCACTGACTGCGGGGAGGAAGGAGCGGCCATTTTCTTCCGGACTGTGGCCGTCGCTGATTGGTCGCGGCAGCTATGACAGGCAGCTGCCGAGACCAATCAGCGAATGAATAACCGTGACAGAAAGAAGGACAGACAGACAGACAGAAAGACGGAAGTGACCCTTAGACAATTATATAGTAGATGAAGCAGTAATGATAGTCACAGTTTTCTCTGCTACCGTTCTAGCAGAGCTCAGGTCTCAGGTATTGAGATGTGTATAACCGCAGCCACACCACAGCTTTGTGACACAGAGCTGCTAATAGGTGCTGATCGTGGTTGGACAAGGAGGCACGAGAGCAGGCTTCCTGTACTGATAATCTCCTGCAGATAAAATGTTGATGGTATTGAAACTTCAAAAACAACCCAGTAACTGACACATCCCACTAATCATAGTCTCTGTTCCTCCATTATGGTGCTTTCATATTACACAGCAAAAACCTAGTGATAGATTCTAAGGGATAGCCACAATTTCACCAATTTTACAATTTTTAGAGTCCATAGTTTCGACAACTAATGGAGCTCTCAGAAACTTCACAAGTCATGACACCCTCAACACTCTGCTTAGAGTTCCAATATGACCAACATAGTGCACTTTGTGTTTTTTTTAAATAAAAAATAGGCTATCATTTGTTATAGAAATCAAAGTTTCTGCATCTAGCTTGCAGCTTTCACTTTGTAAAACCTCAGTGCATACATGCGCAATGTGCAGCCAGCAGACCACATCTGTCCCCAGAACTACTGTCCAAGAATTGACTTTGTCCAACCCAGGGCTGAGTCCAAACAATGATGTACTACATATTAAGTCACTCATGAACAGATGCTTGAGATGGGTGGCAGGAAAGAATGCAGCGTGATATTTCCAACAGTTTAGAGAGTACGCACATAGCTACCGTAGCACTATGTAAATCATCTGATTGACACCACAGTGACACTAACCATTTGTTTCATGAACATAAATATGCTCCATGGATATGAAGGTCATTACTCAGCTGTAGCAACAAAGCACAAATATTTAGAAGGAAGCAACGTGAAGACAGATGTTCTGCTATACTGATCTTTACTCCAAATAATTCCCTAAGTCTTCTGAGTCCTATGGAGTATGGAGTCCTAAGTCCGCATATAGTAACAGCAACAAGGATGAGAAATTCTTCAGTAACAAAATGTTTCTATGTCTTCCTGTTATTACAGTTCAACCTGATAATTAGACAAATAAAGAACATCACGATATTCGAACAGTACATGCAAGAGTAAACCACTATGATCTGTCATATAAAAACAGGACATGGTCACAAATCACTCCAGTTTCATAATAAAAGCTATATAGAGACTATGGGACACGTCAAGAAGTCCCCAGAGAGACGATGGGACACCTCAAGATGTCAAACGAAACTATAGGACACCTCAAAACATCCACAGAAACGATGGGACACCTCAAGATGACCAGAGAGACTAGGGGACACCTCAATAAGTCAACAGAGACTATGGGACACCTCAAGAAGTCCACAGAGACTATGGGACACATGAAGAAGTCAACAGAGACTATGGGATACCTCAAGAAGTCCACAGAGACTATGGGACACATGAAGAAGTCCACAGAGACGATGGGACACCTCAAGATGACCAGAGAGACTAGGGGACACCTCAATAAGCCAACAGAGACTATGGGACACATGAAGAAGTCCACAGAGACTATGGGACACATGAAGAAGTCCACAGAGACTATGGGATACCTCAAGAAGTCCACAGAGACTATGGGACACATGAAGAAGTCCACAGAGACTATGGGATACCTCAAGAAGTCCACAGAGACTATGGGACACATGAAGAAGTCCACAGAGACTATGGGATACCTCAAGAAGTCCACAGAGCCTATGGGACATATGAAGAAGTCCACAGAGACTATGGGACACCTCAATAAGTCCACTTCGGCATTAGTCATTGGCAAGCTTTACCATATGACTAAGCCGACTCTGCAAAAACACTCTTCAGTTATCTCCACCGTTTTCAAAATATACATAAAAATATTTGTTTTTGTTTTCTACAAGAATGGTTCTGACATTAGATTATGTCTAAGTTCTGAACAATGATTACTCCATTTTTATGACACTTTTCATATTGGAAAAAATAGAATATAGAAGTTAGAATTATTATCTTACTCAAAATAAAATCTCATTTTAGATGAAATCTCCGAGCAACAAGTGGTCACTTAGCTGGAAAAGACAATGGGAGAGATTTATTAAGTTATTTGCACCAAATAAACCTGTAGTTTATGACTTACACCATATTTTTATGTCTTTGGTGCACATTTTTGGCATAAAGTAAACTAGTCAACTTGTAGATGGTGTAATCTTAGAATACACAGTCTAGACATGTGACAAATTTATCAAACAGCAAGGACCACTGTGATAAATACTGATTTGTGAGTGCAATCAGCATGCGATGGCATTGTGACGATACTGCATCTCACCAGCTGATTGGTGAGCATGCATGCATCTCCAGCAAAGTCTACAACTAATGATGCTATTAGATGCCACTACATTAAGTGCTGTAATGCAGCAACATATTTAGCACTATGATTAGCCATGTAATGCCAAAACATCACAAGAGATAGTTGGCAATTAAAAAGCGCTATTACCCTTTACCCCTTGAAAACGCCCAAACAGGTGAAACATGCTGTGATTAGATTTTAATAAGCTATGAGAGCACAGCTTTATATATATACATGAAATGAGCACTCTGCAGGTGCACACCTCATTCATAATTATAGTAGCAAGTGACCTGCATTAAGAGAGTGACTGCAGATAGCACTTCTGTTTGTGAACTAAAGGAAACCTGGCACCTGAAAAAACAGATTTGGGATTATTCTGCAGGTTGATAGCGTAATGAACTTGCCTGGGACAGGTACTTAGATCCCTACTTCCAGGAGGAAATGAACTTTATTTCTCTCTGTAATGTTCGGGTTTCAAGAGTGGAGGCGGCATCGGCACGGGTTCAGTCACTGCTCTGAGTGTTGAGAGAAGCAGCTATAATTGCACCCCTGGCACTGACTGACAGCAGCTGAGCATTAGGACCAGCTCTCAGTCAGTGCCGGTGGGGGCATTCTTACAGCCACCGCTCTCTATACACAAGAGTGGTGACTGAAACCTCACCGACACCGCCCTTGTGACTGAAACCAGAACATGCAGAGGGGCCAGGGAATCACAGACAGGCAAGAGAAGACCCACTACACAGTCCGGACCAAAATCTTTAGAAAACTTCAAATGGTGATTAAAGAAGAATCACAAAACAGATTTATTCTCCAAAGATATCAGTGTAATCAGTATGACAGCACCATTACATACCCAATTGAGCCATTTTATGTGTCTGTACTTCCAATTGTCATTTTATTTTTCAATTAAACAGATTTTGGTAGAAAGTAGTCACAGACATATTGCAAAAAATTTGCAAGAATTTACTTCTTTTTGGATTTAAATGAGCAGTGACTGCTAGCATGCCAAACTGTTATCATAACCCTAGCTAAACAGGAACAGACCTAAAGCAGGGTCGATTTTCATGCTTGATGCCCTCAAAAAATATTGTCTTGCCCCCGGATCCTTAGATTTTGAAATTAAGTATGCCTGTGTTGTAAGTTTTAGAACAAACTATTGTGATTTACCAACTAGTCTATTGAGAGACAGGTATGTATCGCACAGACAGAAGTATGATGCTATCTGAATCCAGGACAGGTGGCTGGGTCTTGTTGTCCCACAAACCTGTATATTTAAAAAGGGCTGGATTTAAGGGTTAACCAGGAAGTGATGGGCGGGACTGGTTAACCACATACCTTCCAGGGGGTGTGTTCATGTGATGTCAGAAAGGTCCTATATGCTTTGTGGTTGCAGTACACATGGAGGGAAGAAAAGGCCATGTGGGAGTCTGGAGTGGGCTGGTGTTTCTGGAAGTCCAGGAAGATACTGAGGGTCTGGAGTAGGGACAGGACCCATGCAAAGCCAGTTTGTGAAGCCTGAAAAACTGTTAAACAGGTAACCCAGAGCATGGGGAATTGTATGCACTGATTAGTGTCAGTTATTGACCTGTGCGGACACAACCGCAGGTGAAAATGGACTAATATGGCAGATACGTTTCTGTAAAGCGTAGAGATGTATCCGCTGAAGAGAATGGACTGACTGTCGGTTATATGAGGGGTACATGGCATATAGTGGTTTATGCTTGTATAATAAACCAGAAATGGACTTGTTAAAGGGAAGACACTGTCTGTCATCACAATTTTAGATTTATTTGCATGTACTTTTGGTATTTTTGGAGGCAAAGAGAATTTCTGATTACTTTAATGAGGGGGTATGACTTACAGTAGTTTGAACCCATAAAAATGTATCATACAAGAAAAGGTAGATATTGAAAGTTGGACCTCCAGAACAATAGTACTGATATCTACTTAACACTCTTTTAGGGTCTAAGTGCTGAAGAAATTATTAGGTATCATGGAGGCTAGTGTGAAGGAAAGCTGTCACCTCAAAACCCACTACCATTTAACCAGTAAGAAAAAAACCACCGTATATGTACAATGGCCATGCGCTATCAGTGTATGGTTCTGTAACTGAACCAACAGCATACAACATGGGAACTGACTGTATTACCTAGCCGACACCTGACAATAACTGGTGCAATCAGATCTAGGTTCAATCCAACTAGTTTAACTCCTAAATGCCACTGTCAATCGTGACAGTGGCATTTATAGGTCTTCAAGATGGCAACTGTCACTTGATTGCAATATGCAGATTGAATGCCATAGCAGGTGTGGGCCTTTTGATGGCCTCCATGTTTGCCATGTGAGATCTGCTATGTGAGATCTCCTCCTATGTGGTTGGTCTTCATAGATGAACATCTAGTTCACAGTTCACTGCAATACTACTATAATATTGCATAACCGATCAAGAGACTGTAGGTTAATGTCCGCAAAGAAGAAGAATTAAAAATGGAAAATTATTTAAAATACTTTCCAAATGCTAATTTCTCAGTAAGAGGCCATGTAAAGGTATTGCTGGACTTATCTTTGAATACATGTGCATATAAATCTTGCTGACAGAGTCCCTTTAAGGGATTAACTAAGCTATAGGCTATGTTAATGGATAGAGCTTAGTATCTTACTTCTAAATAATGTAATAGAAAATATCTCTCGTTCATCTGAACAGTATCACCTTGCCAAAATGCTATCAATCTGACATTGGAAGACTTTGTTCTTAAAGGGAACCTGTCACCTGAATTTGATGGGACCGGTTTTGGGTCATATGGGCGGAGTTTTCAGGTGTTTGATTCACCCTTTCCTTACCCGCTGGCTGCATGCTGGCCGCAATATTGGATTGAAGTTCATTCTTTGTCCTCCGTAGTACACGCCTTCTCAATTACTATATTTCCCCCAAGTAAAATAATAACAGCTACAGTCACCGCCAATGTGCTCTCCTGGGGCTGGTGTGACATTGTTACGTCAACCAATCAGCGGCCGCTTCTCTCTCACTTCCTTTTGATGAAACTGACACCCAGAAGATGTGAGAGCTACTGCTGCTTTCTGACCTCCTCTGGATGAAGTGAGACTGAAATGGCCACTGATTGGCTGCAGGGCTTACGTGACATAACAATGTCACGTGAGCCCCAAGAGAGCTGGCGCCAACATTGCTGGAATGGTGCCGACACCTAAGGTGAGTGAATTACTTTACATGGGGGAATTTAGTGATTGGGGTTCTCCGAGTAGTGGACAACCTCTGTAAAATCACCACCAAACAAACTGCAATTTCCATATACTAGTTCCCATAAGATGGTTATCCTAGTGGAAATGCCAATGAAATGTCTTCTATTGCTTGTAATCATTAATTTTAATAATTGAAATGTTATATATCACGGTAATTCTTATCTCTGATTTGTCCGTGTGTTCATGGCTAACACCCACTGTCAGATTCCTTTGCAATTAATGATTTTTTTAGGCTTCTTTTATACGGTTTCAATTTAGATTTTTGACTTTCATGGCACTGCATATTTTACTGCATATGGTAAGAAACATAAGGCATATTTTACTCTATCATAAATCTCTATAGATTTGGCAATTTGCCTGGCGAGCGTCCATTCCTAAGGGGAAAACAAATCTTCCCCAGCTGAAGATTCATTGGTGTATCAAACATATGAATTTCATGTATGCAGGTCATAAATTTAGAGCAAAAGAAGACACTACTTGACCAGATTGCTCCCAGACCATAAAAAGATTACTTATATAAGATGTACAACGTGTTAAATGCAAGGACTTACACTTTGTATCTGACATTTGTTGAGAGGGGGCTCACAGAAAGGTTATAGGGGTTACAATCATTTTAAAAAGGAAACGCTGAAAACATCCCACAATTGTAAAGGAGCCAAAGTATTATTATTATTGTCCAAAACTGATCAGGGAAGTGAGGAAGCAAGAAACTTCTAGATCTTACACTTCTAGCATGACCAGTGCTGTTCCTCACTATACTGCATATACTCATACACAACACCTGGATTTCCAGATGATCTGGCTAAGAAGGAAGATAGCCACCTGTCCCCCAGTGCTGCAGCTTGGATTTCTAGGAACGTAATTACAGAATAATTCATTTAATCTGTGATACAGAATATTTCTGTCACCAATTGGTAATCCAAAATATCTTACTATCTAGCATTTCTATCATCCCATTTGTGACAGAATAAATGGCATTTATTTTTTTTTAACTCTGAGAGTTGAATAAATAATGGATGAAGATGGCAGTAGACACACAATTTTCCACATTTTTAAACAATCGCTAAAATGTCCTATTTTTAATAATCATTTTTTTAATATCAGCATGGTTAGATTTCCCAAGATCTAAAATGTTTGCTATTACAATGGACATTTAAATGACCCACATAGAAAGAAAAGATAAAAGTTCCATGCAAGAATACAGTACAGCCATTATCTACTTAAGGGTCATTCCCAACATTAAAGAGGACACATTTTTTTCATTTTCAACTGTACACCTTGTAATCATGGCTGCAGAGAAGAATAAAGTGTTTCTTTTGGGTTTTTTCTAATTTGCCTTTCCCTTGTAGAAATGTTATAACCCAAAGTACTTGTCACCTAAACAGTTGGCTTAGTCATAGTGGGTGTTATCTGATAGTTTTCACTGGAGGCGTGTACTGATTCTCTTTGTATGAGTTGCTATCTGATAACTTTTCCTAGAACCTGTCACCAGGTTTGGCCAATACAAGTTATGGCCACCCTCTTTCAGGGCTTATATACAGCATTATAGAATAAGCCCCCGATCCGACCTGTAAGAGAAGAAAAATACATTTTATTATCCTCACCTGTGGGTGGTCCGGTTCGATGGGCGTCTCTGGTCTTGGTCCAGAACCTCCCATCTTCTTGCGATGCCATCCTCCTGCTTGATTCGTGTGGATGACACGTCCCCACGTCATCCACAGACTCCCTGGTATCGCGCTCCTGCACAGGCGTACTTATCTGCCCTGTTGTAGGCAGAGCAAAGTCCTGCAGTACGCAGGCGCTGGGCCTCTCTGACCTCTCCTGGTGCCTGCGTACTGCAGAACTCTGCTCTGCCCTCAACAAGGCAGATAACTACGCCTACGCAGGAGCGCGATACCAGGGAGCCTGTGTGGATGATGCCGCGACACTTCATCCACATGAAGCAAGCAGGAGGACGAGGATCGTAGGAAAATGGGAGGCGCCGGACCAAGACCAGTGATGGCCATCAGACGAGACCGCCCCGCAGGTGAGTATAATAAAACTTATTTTTCTTATCTTTCAGGTCAGGCCGGGGGCTTATATACAGCATTATAGAATACTGTAGATAAGCCCTGAAAAGGGGTGGCCCTAATTCGTATTGGCCAAACCAGATGACAGGTTCCCTTTAAGTCCAAGAGGGTGTTAACTAATTTTGTGATAAATTCTTTAATTGCTAATATAGCCCCAAAGAGGAGACAAAATAAAAAAAAAATAACAAAAATGGTTTATTCTGCTCTGCAGCCACAATTATATGGTGTGTCCAGTTCAACATGAAAAATGTGGTGAAAGGTTCTCTTTAAAAGTTATTCCCAGTCCCTAAGTGATAACTTTTAATGTCAGGAATGGCCTTTTATATTCAACCCTATGCCTACTATACAGTAATGCAGTAGCAAGAAGGTGGTACCTCGGTTGTTAAGGAGGGTCTTCCGTTCAATTCTTGGAAACAATTAAAATGCTTTCCAGAAGGCACCAGTAAGCACAGAGAAGAACGAAAGAGGCAGAAAGGAGGATAGCTATATATAATAGTGTGAAAAAGAAACACAGAAGTCAAGTAATTAGTGGAAAGTGATATTTAGAAATTTGATGAACAAAAGGTGACACAACATGGATTTTGGAAATGAGAAACAGTGACATCAGCACAAGTTGCCATAAAACTTTTAAATTACATTATGTGGTGTATATTATTGTGATATGTCCACGTTTAATTTGCTTTATTTTCTAATGGCAGACTGAAACTGGCCAAAATAATGAATATGGGCTAACTACTATGAATGAATTGATCTGGTGACATCAGTGTGCCTACTTATTTGTCATCTTTAACATCACTTACCTCTTTCACACTGGGGTCCTGTAAAACCATATGTGCAAGCGCACCGATTTGGAGCCACACATCGTCCACCATTTAGACACCCATGTTCACAGACAGCTGTAAGGTACAAGGTTTTAGATTTATATCCTTAAAGAATACATTGAAAAACATAAAAGTAATGGAACTGAGCATAATTTTTAAAACACATTATATATGGTGTTCTGGATAGACACTATATTCATATTTATGCATATATATATATATATATACGGTACATATATATGTATACGTTGTATATATACACATATTTCTAAGCTCACTGAATATTTCATCACAATTTAATTACCGGTATATCCCAAATTGTATACAAAATGACATTTGTCCTCTAACACTTAGTTCAGGTCAGATCTCCACTTCTTGAGTAACTTTAGGAATATTTCCATTTCCCTCCCTAATGAATGTGTTTGGACGTTCGTGGAACAAACACTAAGGCTCAGTTTCCAGGATGAGTATTTGGTGCATTTCCGATGTTGTGTATTTTCGTTATACAAAAATTGCAGCAAATTACAATTCCAGGAATTTGGAGGGGATTTATAGAAATTTAATGCCCACCGTGCTGGTTTTTTTTAACAAAGAGTAAAAAAATTGTGTTTTTTTTTTGCGGATTCTCTCTAAACAGTTGAATGTTATGAACAAAATCCACATGTAAAAAATCTGCATTTTTTTTTACCTTACTGCTGCAGAAACACACTGAAACGCATGTAATCCGCATAAGACCTTATTAATAAAGTTTCACCGAAGCGAATTAAGTGCAAGTTTCCAAAACAAAGCAGTTTTATTTAAAAAATGAAAGATAAAATAGTGCCAAAACCATATCTGAAAGAAGCATGTAAAAAAAAAACCCGCAAAAAATTTTTTTTTAGCTAATTGGTGCAGAAGTGCTGCTGAAAATTAGGAACATCAAAACACACCAAATACTCATTGTAGGAACTTGCACTACTTTGTAGACTTTGGGTTTGTGCACACGGCATTTTTTAAACTCTGGAGAACCCACTGGGTTTTTAAAGCCGAAGACACTTCAGGAAACTTTGGGTTTTTTTTCCAGAAGCTTGTATTGTCAGTTTCCTGAGAATTTTTCTAATGGTTTTGGCCTGGGATTGTTTTGGAGGGTTTTCCTATGGTTTTTGTCATGCCTTTTTTCCCTGTTGTTTTTTTCCCACTTCATTGAATAATGAAGCACTGAAAGAATTCTTTTACGAAAAAACAATGGCCAAATGCTCCAAAAAAAGACTTTTTGCTGAGCTTTTGAAAAGAAAACTCCAAGTTTTTAAGGAATTTATGTTTTTGAAAAGGGTTTATAATTAGTGATGAGTAAATATACTCATTGCTCGGGTTTTCCCGATCACGCTCGGGTGATCTCCGAGTATTTGTTAGTGCTCGGAGACTTAGTTTTCTTCTCCGCAGCTGAATGGCTTACAGCTGATAGACAGCTTGATTACATGTGGAGATTCCCTAGCAACCAGGCAACCCCCACATGTACTCAGCCTGTCTAGAAGCTGTAAATCATTCAGCTGAATCAACAAAAACTAAATATCCGAGCAGTTACAAATACTTGGAGAGCAACCGAGCGTGCTCGGGAAAATCCGAGCAACGAGTATACTTGCTCATCACTATTTATTATCCAAAAGCATAGCAAAAATTTCTCAAGTTGTTTTATTCACGAGAACACCGCTCCCAGCCTGACTTCCTGTATTTTCAGGTGGCAGTGCACTCCTGAAGATTGACAGTTCGATCTTCAATCCGGTCTGAAGAGAGCCCTCTCCCAGGCTTCCAGCAGAGGCGGTTTTGCCTACGGAGCATTGGGGAAGTGCAGGAGCACTAGGGCTGATCAGATACCTAGATATGAGACCACAGGTTGGTCGGTAACTTAGGCAAAGACCTTTACACTACAGAATTAAAAAATAATCTATTATTGAGGATTTTTAATAGGTTGCTTGTTTTTAAAAGCACTTTGTGATTTTAATCACATAAGAACTTGAGACAAGCCCTTTGATGGAAAAAACAACGGTTGTCCATGACTGTTAACAATAACTGGAAACTACGGTAGATGTAGCCCACAATGCTCTTTTGTTTGGATCTGTGCATGACTGCCACAGACAGTGCCAATATTCTTGTCCCATCTCCCAATGAATGCACAGGATGGTCTCATTGGGAGGCTGCAAAGACTATTCCACAGTTTGATGAAGTTCTGTTAGAATATCAGGCTCCAGTATACATACGCTAATTTGTCACCACCTTAGGATACCACAGGGCATTAATACAGTGTCCTACTCTGTGACCACCTCATTGCAAGTGCCATTATGAGTGTAACACAGCAAAAACCTTTGTTGGTTGTAGCACTAAACTGCCCATAAAAAGTCCAGTCACTATCCAGAACATCAATGGTATGGAGAATCATTTCTATGAACCATCTACCATTAATTTGCCAGACCAAATTGCATGATTAGTTATTAAATTATTCACAGATACCAGCCAAAAAAATTCCAACTTGATAAATGACACAATGATTAATTGGTGGATCATTTGACGCAGATGTGAACATAGCCTAATGTGTAAGTCAATTTTAGATTTCTACAAAGCAGAATCTATCTAATGTGGACCTCAGATGAAAAATGAGTCTACACCTACCATATATGTTATAAAGAAAGGTTTGTTTGTCCAGCGCAATCTGAAAAGATGAATGTAAGACAGTGGAAAGAGACGTAACCTTATAGAGCTGATATGTGTTATATAGCTGCATTAATGTGTGATTAACATGCAGTTGTGTTGGAAAAATGAAAGTATCAGTGTAGATGCAGGGCACAGTAGTTAATAATTAGCTAGTCTTGCCATAAGAGGAGCTTTTTGAAGTAACAAGCGAGTTGCTTCTAGGTTAGTATTATTGGGCAGTCCGACTCTTTCTGGTGATCTCGATCACTAGGCTCTGCTTTCCAAAAAGAGCAGGGTCTCTTAGATCCTAAATAAATCCCTTTTAAATATGTGTTCATCATAGATGAACATGAATTTAACATTTAATTAACGCTGCTGAAACCTGTGGCCAAAACTCTACTTGCAGCCAGCTAATTGAATTGGTGCGGCCAGGGTTTGGTTAGGGTGGGCACGGTTTAGGCTTCAAAACACCGTCAGTTTACATCAAATGACAGCCAATCAGAAAATTTAGCGTCACAGGAGTGCCGGCTCCCATTACTTCCACCAGAACGTCGACTTTTTGTTGCAGATCAGTCGCAAACAACCTGAGACAGAACAGACAAGGAAGAAGAGCTGAGCAGCAGTTTGTACAGAGGGGGGGCAAAACAGGTATAGCTGTGGGTTTTGGGTAACCCTAAAATGGCTTAGGTGAAATGGAAATGAAGAGGAAAGGGTAGGCTCAACTTGGGGTCTTAGTAAAGAGATACTAAATTTGCCAGGCTGAGTCACAGTTGCCGCATGGAAGTGGGTTTTGATTAGTGGAGGACAGATAGAAAAAACTGAGTATTCCAGTTAGTCATTCCGTAATGCTGAAATGTTGTTGCTAATAAGTAATGTGCTGCCACATGTGACCATTATGCCTGTACCTCTGTGTAAAACAGAAGTTGTGAAGAACAAGGTTTGTATTTGATTCCTACTGCACATACAGCGGGTACGGAAAGTATTCAGACCCCTTTACATTTTTCACTCTTTGTTTCATTGCAGCCATTTGGTAAATTCAAAAAGTTAATTTTTTCCTCATTTACATTCACTCTCCACCATGTCTTGACTGAAAAAAAATAGAAATGTAGAAATTTTTGCAAATTTATTAAAAAAGAAAAACTGAAATATCACATGGTCAAAGTATTCAGACCCTTTGCTCAGGATTGAGTAGAAGCACACTTTTCAGCTAGTACAGCCATGAGTCTTCTTGGGAATGATGCAACAAGTTTTTCACACCTGGATTTGGGGATCCTCTGCCATTCTTCCTTGCAGATCCTCTCCAGTTCCATCAAGTTGGATGGTGAACGTTGGTGGACAGCCATTTTCAGGTCTCTCCAGAGATGCTCAATTGGGTTTAGGTCAGGGCACTAGCTGGGCCAGTCAAGAATGGTCACAGAGTTGTTCTGAAGCCACTCCTTTGTTATTTTAGCTGTGTGCTTAGGGTCATTGTCTTGTTGGATGGTGAACATTTGGCCAAGTCTGAGGTCCAGCGCCCTCTGGAAAAGGTTTTCATCCAGGATATCTCTGTGCTTAGCACATTCATGTTTCCTTCAATGACAACCAGTTGTCCTGCCCCTGCAGATGAAAATCACTCCCATAGCATGATGCTGCCACCACCATGTTTCACTGTTGGGATTGTATTGATGCTGCTTTTCTCCACACAGTCTATCTTCGTCTCATCAGACCAGATAATCTTATTTCTCATAGTCCTGGATTCCTTCATGTGTTTTTTTAGCAAACTCTATGCGGGCTTTCATATGTCTTGCACTGAGGAGAGGCTTCATCGGGCCACTCTGCCATATACAGTGGGGCAAAAAAGTATTTAGTCAGTCAGCAATAGTGCAAGTTCCACCGCTGAAAAAGATGAGAGGCATCTGTAATTTACATCATAGGTAGACCTCAACTATGGGAGACAAACTGAGAAAAAAAAATCCAGAAAATCACATTGCCTGTTTTTTTATCATTTTTTTTGCATATTATGGTGGAAAATAAGTATTTGGTCAGAAACAAACAATCAAGATTTCTGGCTCTCACAGACCTGTAACTTCTTCTTTAAGAGTCTCCTCTTTCCTCCACTCATTACCTGTAGTAATGGCACCTGTTTAAACTTGTTATCAGTATAAAAAGACACCTGTGCACACCCTCAAACAGTCTGACTCCAAACTCCACTATGGTGAAGACCAAAGAGCTGTCAAAGGACACCAGAAACAAAATTGTAGCCCTGCACCAGGCTGGGAAGACTGAATCTGCAATAGCCAACCAGCTTGGAGTGAAGAAATCAACAGTGGGAGCAATAATTAGAAAATGGAAGACATACAAGACCACTGATAATCTCCCTCGATCTGGGGCTCCACGCAAAATCCCACCCCGTGGGGTCAGAATGATCACAAGAACGGTGAGCAAAAATCCCAGAACCACTCGGGGGGACCTAGTGAATGAACTGCAGAGAGCTGGGACCAATGTAACAAGGCCTACCATAAGTAACACACTACGCCACCATGGACTCAGATCCTGCAGTGCCAGACGTGTCCCACTGCTTAAGCCAGTACATGTCCGGGCCCGTCTGAAGTTTGCTAGAGAGCATTTGGATGATCCAGAGGAGTTTTGGGAGAATGTCCTATGGTCTGATGAAACCAAACTGGAACTGTTTGGTAGAAACACAACTTGTCGTGTTTGGAGGAAAAAGAATACTGAGTTGCATCCATCAAACACCATACCTACTGTAAAGCATGGTGGTGGAAACATCATGCTTTGGGGCTGTTTCTCTGCAAAGGGGCCAGGACGACTGATCCGGGTACATGAAAGAATGAATGGGGCCATGTATCGTGAGATTTTGAGTGCAAACCTCCTTCCATCAGCAAGGGCATTGAAGATGAAACGTGGCTGGGTCTTTCAACATGACAATGATCCAAAGCACACCGCCAGGGCAACGAAGGAGTGGCTTCGTAAGAAGCATTTCAAGGTCCTGGAGTGGCCTAGCCAGTCTCCAGATCTCAACCCTATAGAAAACCTTTGGAGGGAGTTGAAAGTCTGTGTTGCCAAGCGAAAAGCCAAAAACATCACTGCTCTAGAGGAGATCTGCATGGAGGAATGGGCCAACATACCAACAACAGTGTGTGGCAACCTTGTGAAGACTTACAGAAAACGTTTGACCTCTGTCATTGCCAACAAAGGATATATTACAAAGTATTGAGATGAAATTTTGTTTCTGACCAAATACTTATTTTCCACCATAATATGCAAATAAAATGTTAAAAAAACAGACAATGTGATTTTCTGGATTTTTTTTTCTCAGTTTGTCTCCCATAGTTGAGGTTTACCTATGATGTAAATTACAGACGCCTCTCATCTTTTTAAGTGGTGGAACTTGCACTATTGCTGACTGACTAAATACTTTTTTGCCCCACTGTATGCCCAACTGGTGGAGGGCTACAGTGATAGTTGACTTTGTGGAACTTTCTCCCATCTCCCTACTGCATCTCTGGAGCTCAGCCACAGTGATCTTGGGGTTCTTCTTTACCTCTCTCACCAAGGCTCTTCTCCCATAATCGCTCAGTTTGGCTGGACGAACAGGTCAAGGAAGACGTCTGGTGATCCCAGAGTTCTTCCATTTAAGGATTATGGAGGCCACTGTGCTCTTAGGAACCTTGAGTACTGCATAAATTATGTTGTAACCTTGGCCAGATCTGTGCCTTGCCACAATTCTGTCTCTGAGCTACTTGGCCAGTTCCTTTGACCTTATGATTTTCATTTGGTCTGACATTAACTGTGAGCTGTGAGGTCTTATATAGACAGGTGTGTGCCTTTCTAAATCAAGTCCTATTAGTTTAATTAAACACAGATGGACTCCACTGAAGGAGTAGAACCATCTCAAAGAGGATCACAAGGAAATGGACAGCATGTGACTTAAATATGAGTGTCTGAGCAAAGGGTCTGAATACTTATAACCATGTGATATTTCAGTTTTTTTCTTTTTTAATAAATTTGCAAAAATTACTACATTTCTCTTTTTTTCAGTCACGTTGGGGTTCAGAGTGTACATTAATGAGAAAAAAAATGAACTCTTTGAATTTACCAAATGGCTGCAATAAAACAAAGAGTTAAAAATTTAAATGGGTCTGAATACTTTCCGTAATCATTGTATGTTTCACTAGAAAAGTTTAACTTCATTTTTATAAAATGGGCTGAGTCCTTCCTTGCTAGTGCTTTGCAACTGAGCTTCCTATGTCATCTGAGGGTACGTTGCCTGAATGGGAGGCATCTGAAGGGAGTAACATTACACAGAGACTCAGGTGAACCTATCTCACTGATGTTTACGGTCAAGAAAAAACACCTTGACTTGTGCGACCCTTACATAAAATCCACATTAAAGTAGTAAGCAGGATATAAAGGCCACCCTTGCGAACCTTTATGTAAGGGTCACCTTACATTAAGTGTCACCAGGGTAGTCATTATATCCTGCTTACCATTTTGATATGGATTTTATGTAAGGGTCGCACTGGTCAACCCTAAACATCAGTGAGATGGGTTCCTCTGAGTATGTGATGTTTTCTGCTGAAATTTGTAGTTCTGAAAAATCTAAATATTATTGTGATTAAGTAATTGGGTATAAAAAAAAGTACTTACGTTGGCCACAATGTGTTCCCGTATAACCCTTCTGACAAATACAGTGGTCATCGCCGCAGGAGCCACCATTCATACATCTGATGTTACACTGTTGAACTGAAAACAGAATCATGAAAATGTTACACATATGTAAAAAACAAAACTATACAAAAACTATATTATATTATTATCAAAAAAGCAGATATCCAAGATACCAAGATATAGCAATATTCAAACTCCAGTACTCATGCATGTTATTATGTCATAATGTTTTTCTTGGACGGCTTTACATAATAAAGTATACTGATCTATATACCTTCCATCCCTAATTTCTGCTGTAAGTTTCAATATTTAAAAAATGCAATACTTAAAAGGAATTTCACCCCTAAACTATTTATATGTGCATGTAATTATTTCAAAGACAAGTCCAGCAATACCTTTACATGGTGAGGCTGTTTCTCCACTACTGAGAAATCTGCATTTGATATGTAAATGAGACTGAAGAGTTATTGTCAATTTGAAACCTATGTCACTCCAGCTCTATTCCCCGCCCAGTGCCGCCTCCTATTAGGCCAGGGGTGGGGAATCATTTTTCTGCCAAGGGCCGTTTGGATAGTTATACCATCCTGCGGGGGCTGTACAGACTCCGCCCACAAAGTGCATCCCGACTCTGGCACTGGTTTCAGGACGTAATCTTTCATTGCATGCCCTTCAGTGTTCAGTAGTGAACACTGTGTGTGTACTGACAGAGCAAGATGAAATTAATGAGCTGGTTGTAATCAAAATACATGTCCCTGCCCAAAAATGCGGTCCCTGAGAATCTGCTCAGGGGACTGATAAAAAGTTATCGAGGGCCGTAAATGGCCCTGGCGCCTGAAGTTCCCCACCCCTGTATTAGACTGACAATTCTGATGCCTGAAGTCATACACCATAGAGGATGACAGTCAAACAAGAGGAGGCTGTTTTATTGGGGAAAAGAGCTGAGGTTACAGAAGCTTCAGATCTACAATAGTTATTCATTTGCATATCAATTAAAACACTGACTTCTCAATAACAGAGGAAGGGACTGGCCATGTAAAGGCATTGTTGGACTTGCATTTTAAAAAGCTAAAGTGCATATAAATAGTGGAGTGAAATCATGCTGGTAGATTACCTTAAAAAAGAAAAGTATCATCAGTGTATCAGTGTATCATCACTGTCTTATGAAATGCAGTTTTTTTATATATACTTAATATATTTTAGTTAAAACATGCTCGCATGCTCAAAAGATATAATGTTTAATCAGAGTTTCTATTTATGGGTCCTATACAGTCAATCTTTGCTTAAATACTGGGAAAAAAATATTTTTGAAATTTTTTTTTAGCAGGAAATGCAATTGGAATAATGAGGGGTAGTATAGCTATAGATGGAAGTCGCACCCAGGTCATGGGACTAATTTTCCTGGGCTACACTATAATACCCAATGTAGTGCTTCAGTGTATAAAGTAAGCTAAAAAAAGATTGAAATAAAAAAAGCTTGTCATATATTTTCCAATTTCGACAGCTAAACAGATACAGTGGGGCAAAAAAGTATTTAGTCAGTCAGCAATAGTGCAAGTTCCACCGCTTAAAAAGATGAGAGGCATCTGTAATTTACATCATAGGTAGACCTCAACTATGGGAGACAAACTGAGAAAAAAAAATCCAGAAAATCACATTGTCTGTTTTTTTATCATTTTTTTTGCATATTATGGTGGAAAATAAGTATTTGGTCAGAAACAAACAATCAAGATTTCTGGCTCTCACAGACCTGTAACTTCTTCTTTAAGAGTCTCCTCTTTCCTCCACTCATTACCTGTAGTAATGGCACCTGTTTAAACTTGTTATCAGTATAAAAAGACACCTGTGCACACCCTCAAACAGTCTGACTCCAAACTCCACTATGGTGAAGACCAAAGAGCTGTCAAAGGACACCAGAAACAAAATTGTAGCCCTGCACCAGGCTGGGAAGACTGAATCTGCAATAGCCAACCAGCTTGGAGTGAAGAAATCAACAGTGGGAGCAATAATTAGAAAATGGAAGACATACAAGACCACTGATAATCTCCCTCGATCTGGGGCTCCACGCAAAATCCCACCCCGTGGGGTCAGAATGATCACAAGAACGGTGAGCAAAAATCCCAGAACCACTCGGGGGGACCTAGTGAATGAACTGCAGAGAGCTGGGACCAATGTAACAAGGCCTACCATAAGTAACACACTACGCCACCATGGACTCAGATCCTGCAGTGCCAGACGTGTCCCACTGCTTAAGCCAGTACATGTCCGGGCCCGTCTGAAGTTTGCTAGAGAGCATTTGGATGATCCAGAGGAGTTTTGGGAGAATGTCCTATGGTCTGATGAAACCAAACTGGAACTGTTTGGTAGAAACACAACTTGTCGTGTTTGGAGGAAAAAGAATACTGAGTTGCATCCATCAAACACCATACCTACTGTAAAGCATGGTGGTGGAAACATCATGCTTTGGGGCTGTTTCTCTGCAAAGGGGCCAGGACGACTGATCCGGGTACATGAAAGAATGAATGGGGCCATGTATCGTGAGATTTTGAGTGCAAACCTCCTTCCATCAGCAAGGGCATTGAAGATGAAACGTGGCTGGGTCTTTCAACATGACAATGATCCAAAGCACACCGCCAGGGCAACGAAGGAGTGGCTTCGTAAGAAGCATTTCAAGGTCCTGGAGTGGCCTAGCCAGTCTCCAGATCTCAACCCTATAGAAAACCTTTGGAGGGAGTTGAAAGTCCGTGTTGCCAAGCGAAAAGCCAAAAACATCACTGCTCTAGAGGAGATCTGCATGGAGGAATGGGCCAACATACCAACAACAGTGTGTGGCAACCTTGTGAAGACTTACAGAAAACGTTTGACCTCTGTCATTGCCAACAAAGGATATATTACAAAGTATTGAGATGAAATTTTGTTTCTGACCAAATACTTATTTTCCACCATAATATGCAAATAAAATGTTAAAAAAACAGACAATGTGATTTTCTGGATTTTTTTTTCTCAGTTTGTCTCCCATAGTTGAGGTTTACCTATGATGTAAAATACAGACGCCTCTCATCTTTTTAAGTGGTGGAACTTGCACTATTGCTGACTGACTAAATACTTTTTTGCCCCACTGTAAGTATGGCACTATATAAATTACTACAAGACATATCCAAACACAAAATAATTAAAACAGTGGATGTAAGGCTGCATTCAGATGTTAATTTTTCTCACATACATGAACAAAACGGAATGATTGAATCAGTGTTTTGGATTGGATTTTCATCACTGTTTGGTCAGTGTCTTTGTTTTTACCAGTGTTTTATCTGAGAGTATCAGGTGTGCAAAGGAAAAATCTGCTTTACCTACCCATTGCAATGTTAAATGGAACATGTCAGCAGATATTATTCTGCCCGGACCACGGGCAGCATGAATCAAAGCCTGGCTGCATAGATGCAGCAAGGCATGTTTTAGTCAGAATTGCTCTAGCATTTCGGAGAAAACATAGTTTCAAAACCCACTGGGGACTGTAGGGAGAGACCTGACTTGTTTGGCGCAGCCTCCGGCCGGCTTCTCCCCTTCTTCCACCAGTTGATTGAAAGGTCTCTCCATGCGTGTAAGTAGGGAGGCAGGTAAAACTGGCCAGACAATGTCAGACTAGTCAAGTCTCTCCCTATAGTCTCTGGCTGGCTTTTCAAACTATGTTTACTCTGAAATGTCCTAGTGTTTTGGAGTAAAACAAATCTGGCTGCAATTATTCAGCTTAACCCCTTATTCATGCTGCCAGTGGTTTGGGCAGCATTAATCTAGTCACAGGTTTATTTGAAAGGTAACCTGTCATCTGATTCATTCTGTCACACCAGAGGCAGCATGAATCAGGGCCTAGAAGTGAGACTGCAACCAGGTATATTTTCCCCATAAATTTTTTTTCTCAGAAATGTTTCTCCAACATTTCAGAGGACATAAACTTTCAATGTCCGGCCAGGGACCAAAGGCAGAGTTGGGACTAGTATAGTGTTGTCCCTAGTTGGCTCTTCTCAGCTGTGCTAGAGGCGATTGACAGGTTTCTCTCAATGTAAAAGTCACATCTGCCACTGCAGGATATGAGTCCCTGGCGGTGTAGTGTGTTACTGATGGTAGCCTTTGTTACGGTGGTCCTAGCTCTATGCAGGTCATTCATCAGGTCCCCCTGTGTGGTTCTGGGATTTTTGCTCACCAATCTTGTGATCATTTTGACCTCACGGGGTGATATCTTGCATGAAGTCCCAGATCAAGGAAGATTATCAGTGGTCTTGTATGTCTTCCATTTTCTTATTATTGCTCCCACAGTTGATTTTATCACACCAAACTGCTTGCCTATTGCAGATTCAGTCTTCCCAGCCTGGTGCAGGGCTACAATTTTGTTTCTGGTGTCCTTCAACAGCTCATTGGTCTTCACCATAGTGGAGTTTGGAGTGTGACTGTTTGAGGTAGTGGACAGGTGTCGTTTAAACAGATAACAAGTTAAAACAGGTGCCATTACTACAGGTAATGAGTAGAGCTTCTTCAAGAATTTGCAGGTCTGTGAGCCAGAAATCTTGCATGTTTTTTTAAGGTGACCAAATACTTATTTTCCAATATAATTTGACAAATAAATCTTGCCAAATCAGACAAGGTGATTTTCTGGATTTGTTTTCTCTATTTTGACTCTCATAGGTGTGGTCTACCTATGATGTCAATTACAGGCCTCTCTTATCCTTTTAAGTGGGAGAACTTGCACAATTGGTGGCTGACTAAATACATTTTTTCCCCACTGTAATATACTTGGTTGCAACTGTGCAACCAGGCTCTAATTCATGCTGTCCGTGGTTTCGGCAGAAAGTATCAGATGACAAGTTCTCTTTAAAAATGCACGGCATACAGATAGCATTGATGTGTCATCCGTGACTTTCACTGACCCATAGACTTGTATGGGTAATTTTTGTCTGTGATTCAGATCAAAACTGGATATGTTTCTATGATTTTTTCAAAAACACATGGTTCATAAAAAAACATGGACATGTGGAGAGCCCTTCGGAATATAATTGGTGAAAACCAAGGAAAGAACAAGTATACGAAAAACGGATGTTTAAATAAGGTCTAAATTTGACATTAAGAAACAGAAGACAAAGTAGACCAAAAAAGGTACAAGAAGACAACATCTACCGCAATTTGTCTCTAATCTGCAGTCAATAGGACATGATAGCTGTCCAATTTTCAATCAGGGTGAATAGGAATTGGTCTTGTGAAATGTCACAATTTTATTCCAGTTACTTTTCTAAACTTATCACATTTTCTTACATATAAGATGCCAGTAATTTTACTGAATCACTATGTTTTGTTTTGCAATAAGCAAGATATGTATTAACTCCTATAAAACACTACAATTAACAAAACAGATGGATATAAATATACCATAATAAATGCACTACTTGCCCACATTTTTTTGAATTTCTCATGTATTCCCCTAATTTTCTTTTTTGCATTCATAATGCTTACTTGTAGTTGTTGGAGAACTGCACCTACACAATCAGTTTTCTGTCCTAATTTCACTGAATAATGTTGAATTTGCGCAATATAATCAGTTAGGAAAGGATTGCAGGGCCATACCATAAACAGCTGACCTTTTAAGATTCTCTCTGTATGGGGTTGGGTCCTGCTACACAGACTACTTCCATTCCAGAACAAGAATCCAGAAATCTTTTGATGAGACACACAAGAATGAAACAGCTGTCCGTGTTGGATACACTAAATGGATATCCCTCTTAAACTATAAAGATTTTATTTTACTGATAATAAGCAAAAGCTTAACTGCTCATTCACATTGAATACATACACATATCCATAGTCTGGTGCTCCACAATATTGTTTCCATATAGAGAAGTTAACTTTAGCAAATGTAAAGGAAAACTGCTGGTAGAAAAAGTGATACATTTATTTTTCAGTCACTCTATAAGACATACACAGAAGATACAACAAAGGCATATCTTATTATATTTGCCCATTTTGTATAATAATTGATAATACGTGCTTGGACTGTCATCCTAGAATTGATCTTTAGTTAAGTCCATACCTCTGTCAGAAAGTAGAAGGTTTGGTCTACCATAATAATTTATGACATATCCTGTGGATAGGCAATAGTATCTGGTCCTGGGATCTGATTGTTCGGATCTTCACCAATCCCAAGATCAGAGCTTTGAAGTCCCACATGGAGTTATAATCACACATGCACACCACTGTTTTATTTATTGTCTATGGGACTGATGGAGAAAGTCCAGTGCAGAGCTCGGCTGTCTTTGTTCTCAGGGGGCTCTTAGGGGTCAGATTCTGCAGAGATCAGACACTTATCAACTACCATATCAATAAATAATTAAATGGTAAGGTGGATGTAGCCTGTTAAGAGGGTTCCTTAAATATGACCTATCAGTTATGGTAAAAAATAAGTGATAATAGCTGAAACCTTTCTCAAGTCAAAAATATCTCATTAGCAAATCAGATGATTCAGTCATACATACAGATACGTAGAATTTACTTTCAGTTTCCCAGAATGAGCTCAAAAACTGGTAAAATACCCTTAAGAGATGATCTTATATAGCACCTGAATGATAAAGTGGAGACGTGCGCTCAGATTTGGCAGGATTTGGCTTTCTTTGCCATTTTTGTTGACTCACTGGTCCATAGAATAGAATGGGAGAATTGATTCAGCTATTTTATTTTCATAAATTCACCAAAAGAAAATCAGAAACAGTGAATTCATGCATTGCAAAGAACAGCGAATCAGTGAAATGCAAATTGGGCGACAATATCGCTTACTTGGAGCCAGTTTACTTTCTCCTGAATATTGTTATTTACCAGCCTTGTAATAAGATGCCTATGAGTGATGTGCCGCACAGATAAAGGAGGAGGAAACAGCAGCTTATAAAAGTTTAATGTGTAAGAGGAGGACATAGGAGTAGCTAAAGGGTTTATCCACCAACAAGGGGAAGAAAGCTGCTTGTATAGACTGATTCTTGAAAACAACAAGCCAGTTCTCTGTAAAGAGTTCTTTTAAGTCTATCACTATATACTATACAAAGGACACAGACACAGCCTCCTCTGACTGTATAATAGAACTGAGTTGCAGTTTCAACCCTCCTGCTGTTGCTCTATAATAAGCAGCAAGTTATCTTGCATTGCCATTGGGTTTTCAATGCACATTTGCAGTCTCCCTCCAAACTGTATAGATAAATAACCGTAGGCACAGCTTATGTCAGTGGTGCTCAAGTAGGCGCCTAAACCATATAGTGTAGAAGATAAACTTGGCACACACTTAGTGGGATGCAGTGAAGATTTAATAAAGAGAGTACATACAGCAGACGTTTCGGTCAAACATAGAACTTCATCAATGTACTATAACAACAAAAATAATACGTATACCAAAATCAAAATAAAGTATTTACAATATGAGCCCATAAGTGGGTCAAAGATAGGCGGGTTAAAGCATGTAAGTAGCAGTGTATGGTTATAAACAGGAGCATAAGATTCATATAGAAAATAACCAAATTTTGTCCAAGCATCATAGTCAATCCTAGCATGAAGATAAGAAGCGTGCTCTAACAGAGTGAAGTCACTGGACGTGTTATTACTATTAGTGAGACCGACGTGCCACAATAGAAGTGGATGGACAAGTACCTACCCTCTCAAGAATCATAGATTGTAATGGGTCATTATGGTAATGGTAGTAAGCGGAAACCTATAGTAGCATAGAGAAGGAATAATACAAGACCCCTGTGTTACATTGGCCAGTATGGGACCTCCAGGTGAATAGTGAGATATAAACGTTACATACCCAGCTTGCTGAAGTAGATAGATAACGAGGCCTGAAAACGGCACTATGGGGTTAAATAATAGCCATGGTACATAAGAAGGCAGAGTATATATTTGCGGTGGTGCCGCTGTGCGTACAAATAACTTACCCGGTGACGGACTGTAAAGGACGCGGTGTCCACCGCTAGTCCAGGAAGTGAAGAGAGCACTAAGAGGCAGCCTTAAAAAGGCACGCTGAAGACAGACGTGCTACAGGAAGCGTCTAACTGGAAGTGACGCAGGGGGTTGGCGCACATCAGAGGACAGAGAAATGGGGTCCCCGATTGCCCCCCGATACTCACCCATCTCCCCCGGTGCTCCTCGTGGCTCCCGATGGGCGCCGCCATCTTGTTCTGGAAAAAAAAATTGGGGGCGCATGCGCAGTGTGCCCGCTGGCCGGAACTCAGAAGATCTTTGCGGTCTCGGCTGCCGTGGGCAGCTGAGACCCCAAAGAACATGATAGGGGTCGGTTTTCACCGACCCCTGCTTTGCGATCACCGGTAATTAACTGTTTACCGGCGGCCGCAAAAAAAAGCGATGTGTCATTCTCTGTCCTCTGATGTGATCGCACATCAGAGGACAGAGAAATAGGTGGATCGGGGATCCTGTTATACTTACTAGTGTCCCTGGGTCTTCCTGTGTCCCCTCCTGGCCGCCGGCTTCTTCCTCCGGTAAGAAAATGGTGGGCACATGCGCAGTGCACCTGCCATTATCTGCTGGACGGCAACTAGAGAAGTTGGACTAAAGTTAGGGTTAGGGTTGGGGCTAAAGTTAGGGTTAGGGTTGGGGCTCAAGTTAGGGTTAGGGTTGGGGCTAAAGTTAGGGTTAGGGCTAGGGTTAGGGTTGGGGCTAAAGTTAGGGTTAGGGCTAAAGTTAGGGTTAGGGTTGGGGCTAAAGATAGGGCTAGGGTTAGGGTTGGGGCTAAAGTTAGCGTTAGGGTTGGGTCTAAAGTTAGGGCTAGGGTTGGGGCTAAAGTTAGGATTAGAGTTGGGATTAAGATTTTGATTAAGGTTACGGTTGGTATTAGGGTTAGGGTTGGCATTAGTGTTACGTTTGGGATTAGGGTTAAGGTTAGGGTTGGGATTAGGGGTGTATTGGGATTAGGGTTAGGTTTGAGGTTAGGGTTGAGATAAGGATTAGGGGTGTGTTGGGTTTAGGGTTTTGATTAGGGTTATGGTTAGGGTTGGGATTAGGGTTAGGGGTGTTTTGGGGTTAGGGTTGGATTAGGGTTATGGTTAGGGTTGTGATTAGGATTTTGGAACGGGTTAGGATTAGGGTTAGGGGTGTGTTGGGGTTAGGGTTGGAGTTAGAATTGGGGGGTTTCCACTGTTTAGGCACATCAGGGGCTCTCCAAAAGCGACATGGCATCCGATGTCAATTCCAGCCAATTCTGCATTGAAAAAGTCAAACGGTGCTCCTTCTCTTCCTAGCCCTGCCATGCGCCCAAACAGTGGTGTACCCCCACATATGGGGTATCGGCGTATTCAGGAGAAATGGCACAACAAAAGTTGTGTTTCATTTTCTCTTTTTACACTTGTGAAAATAGAAAAAATTGGTTCTGAAGTAAAATGTTTGCAAAAAAAAAGTTAAATGCTCATTTTTTCCTTCCACATTGTTTCAGTTCCTGTGAAGCATATAAAGGGTTAATAAATGTCTTGAATGTGGTTTTCAGTACCTTGAGGTGTGTAGTTTTTAGAATGGCGTCAAGTTTGGGTATTTTCTGTCATGTAAACCCCTCAAAGTGACTTTAAATATAAGATGGTCCCTAAAAAAAATGGTTTTGTAAATTTTGTTGGAAAAATTAGAAATCGCTGGTCAACTTTTAACCCTTATAACTTCCTAACAAAAAATTTTTTTCCAAAAGTGTGCTGATGTAAAGTAGACATGTGGAAAATGTTATTTATTAACTGTTTTCTGTGACATATCTCTCTTATTTAAGGGCATAAAAATACAAAGTTTGAAAATTGCAAAATTTTAACATTTTTCACCATATTTCCTTTTTTTTCATAAATAATCGCAAGTAATATCGAAGAAATGTTACCACTAACATGAAGTACAATATGTCACGAAAAAACAGTTTCAGAATCAGCGGGATTCGTTAAAGCATTCCAGAGTTATAACCTCATAAAGTGACAGTGGTCAGAATTGTAAAAATTGGCTCCGTCATTAAGTATCAAATTGGCTCTGTCACTAAGGGGCTACCAGCTCAAAAGCAGAGAGTCTCACATAGCTAATTTGAAGCCAATTTCAGCCTCTCATTCTTACAGAATTAGTTATCTCTAAATTTGACAGATTTTTTTTTCAGTTTTCCTAATTATTGACAGAATATTCTAAAAAGATTTAATATTTTGGTCTATTATTATTTCATGAAGTTTTCCCGGAGATAATACACTGCTCAAAAAAATAAAGGGAACACTAAAATACCACATCCTAGATATCGCTGAATGAAATATTTTAGTTGCAAATCTTTATTCATTACATAGTGGAATGTGTGGAGAACAATAAAACATAAAAATGATCAATGTAAATCAAAATGAATATCCCATGGAGGTCTGGATTTGGAACGATACTCAAAATCCAAGTGGAAAATCAAATTACAGGCTGGTCCAACTTCAGTGGAAATACCTCAAGACAAGGAAATGATGTTCAGTTGTGTGTGTTGCCTCCATTTGCCTGTATAATCTCCCTACAACACCTGGGCATGCTCCTGATGAGGTGACGGATGGTCTCCTGAGGGATCTCCTTCCAGATCTGGACTAAAGCATTCGCCAACTCCTGGGCAGTCTGTGGTGCAACGTGATGTTGGTGGATGGTGCGAGACATGATGTCCCAGATGTGTTCAATCGGATTCAGGTCTGGGGAACGGACGGGTCAGTCCATAGCTTCAATGCCTTTATTTTACAGGAACTGCTGACACATTCCAGCCACATGAGGTCTGGCATTGTCCTGCAATAGGAGGAACCCAGGGCCAACCGCACCAGCATATGGTCTCACAAGGGGTCTGAGGATCTCATCTCGGTACCTAATGGCAGTCAGGCTACCTCTGGCGAAAACATGGAGGGTTTTGCGGCCCTCCAAAGAAATGCCACCCCAAACCATTACTGACCCATAGCCAAACTGGTCATGCTGAAGGATGTTGCAGGCAGCAGATCACTCTCCACAGCGTCTCCAGACTCTGTCACGTCTGTTATGATCAGGTGGCCTTGGAGCAGCATGAAAAGACCTTCGCTGGAGCAGTGGTAACTTTACTGACCGCAAACCCTGATCCTATCACCGCAACTAGAAGTAGCCGTGGGGTGTGCCTAACCAGACCTAGACACCTCGACACAGCCGGAGAACTAAATATCCCTAAAGATGGAAATAGGAAAACTCTTTTGCCTCAGAGTAGACCCCCAAAGGATAGGTAGCCCCCCACAAATAATGACTGAGTAGGAGAGGAAAATACACACACAGACAGAAAACAGGGATAAGCAAAGGAGGCCACTTCTACCTAGATAGGAAAGGATAGTACAGGATACTATGCGGTCAGCATAAAACACTACAAAATATCCACAGCAGAAAGATACAAAAACTCCACCACCTAACAAAAGATGTGGAGAGTATATCTGCGACTACAGCGAATCCAACTAGACTGAGAAAAACAACAGGCACAGTCTAGCAGGAAAAAAAATAGAAACAAGAACAGCACAGAAAATAAACACATAGCAGTGTGTCTAAAAAAAGAAGCAAACACTTATCTTTGCTGAATAGGCAGCAAGCAGGAGGGGCCAGGCAGAGGACCAACACTTCCAAAGGAACATTGACTACTGGCACGGACTAATGAGTCCTGCAAAGCTAAATACCCCAGTCCGAATTGCAATTAGCAGAAACACCTGTCCAAGACTTCTGCTCATGAATAACTGCATTACCTTCAACAACCACCAGAGGGAGCCCAAGAGCAGAATTCACAACACACGTCTGTCACATGTGCTTAGTGTGAACCTGCTTTAATCTGTGAAGAGCACAGGGCACCAGTGGCAAATTTGCCAATCCTGTTTTTCTGTGGCAAATGCCAATCGTTCTGCATGGTGTTGGGCTGTGAGCACAACCCCCATCTGTGGATGTCGGGCACTAACGGTGCCTAACCGTTTCTAACCGTTTGTGCAGACACATGAACATTTGTGGTCTGCTGGAGGTTATTTTGCAGGGCTCTGGCAGTGCTCCTCCTGTTCCTCCTTTCACAAAGGCTGAGGTAGCGGTCTTGCTGCTGGGTTGTTGCCCTCCTATGGCCCCCTCCATGTATCCTGGTGTACTGGCCTGTCTCCAGCCTCTGGACACTACGATGACAGACACAGCAAACCTTCTTGCCACATCTCGCATTGATGTGCCATTTTGGATGAGCTGCAGTACCTGAGCCACTTGTGTGGGTTGTAGAGTCCATCTCATGCTACCAGGAGTGTGAAAGCACAACCAACATTCAAAAGTGACCAAAACATCAGCCAGAAAACATTGGTACTGAGATGTGGTCTGTGGTCCCCACTTGCAGAACCACTCCTTTACTGAGTGTGTCTTGATAATTGCCAATAATTTCCATCCGTTGGCTATTTCATTTGAACAACAGCATGTGAAATTGATTGTCAAACAGTGTTGCTACCTAAGACGATGGTGCAGACAACAAGGATTCGGATTCCTGGACCACGGTGTGAATTACTTGTACGATGGACTCCTCGCCAGAGACGGACTACACCTCAACAAACCTGGGAAACACACATTCGCCAGAAGACTCGCTACACTCATCAGGAGGGCGTTAAACTAGAAGAAGAGGGGACGGGAAGAAAAACATTAGACTCGAACAAAGACGACCCAGGAAAACATACTCAGAAGGGCGGTAAGAACATTTCTAAAACAATCCACAGTGAGGAGATTGGAACAAAACAACATCCTCTAAACTGCATGCTCGCAAACGCCAGAAGCCTGACAAACAAGATGGAAGAACTAGAAGTAGAAATATCTACAGGTAACTTTGACATAGTGGGAATAACCGAGACATGGTTAGATGAAAGCTATGACTGGGCAGTTAACTTACAGGGTTACAGTCTGTTTAGAAAGGATCGTAAAAATCGGAGAGGAGGAGGGGTTTGTCTCTATGTAAAGTCTTGTCTAAAGTCCACTTTAAGGGAGGATATTAGCGAAGGGAATGAGGATGTCGAGTCCATATGGGTTGAAATTCATGGAGGGAAAAATGGTAACAAAATTCTCATTGGGGTCTGTTACAAACCCCCAAATATAACAGAAAGCATGGAAAGTCTACTTCTAAAGCAGATAGATGAAGCTGCAACCCATAATGAGGTCCTGGTTATGGGGGACTTTAACTACCCGGATATTAACTGGGAAACAGAAACCTGTGAAACCCATAAAGGCAACAGGTTTCTGCTAATAACCAAGAAAAATTATCTTTCACAATTGGTGCAGAATCCAACCAGAGGAGCAGCACTTTTAGACCTAATACTATCTAATAGACCTGACAGAATAACAAATCTGCAGGTGGTTGGGCATTTAGGAAATAGCGACCACAATATTGTGCAGTTTCACCTGTCTTTCACTAGGGGGACTTGTCAGGGAGTCACAAAAACATTGAACTTTAGGAAGGCAAAGTTTGAACAGCTTAGAGATGCCCTTAATCTGGTAGACTGGGACAATATCCTCAGAAATGAGAATACAGATAATAAATGGGAAATGTTTAAGAACATCCTAAATAGGCAGTGTAAGCGGTTTATACCTTGTGGGAATAAAAGGACTAGAAATAGGAAAAACCCAATGTGGCTAAACAAAGAAGTAAGGCAGGCAATTAACAGTAAAAAGAAAGCATTTGCACTACTAAAGCAGGATGGCACCACTGAAGCTCTAAAAAACTATAGGGAGAAAAATACTTTATCTAAAAAACTAATTAAAGCTGCCAAAAAGGAAACAGAGAAGCACATTGCTAAGGAGAGTAAAACTAATCCCAAACTGTTCTTCAACTATATCAATAGTAAAAGAATAAAAACTGAAAATGTAGGCCCCTTAAAAAATAGTGAGGAAAGAATGGTTGTAGATGACGAGGAAAAAGCTAACATATTAAACACCTTCTTCTCCACGGTATTCATGGTGGAAAATGAAATGCTAGGTGAAATCCCAAGAAACAATGAAAACCCTATATTAAGAGTCACCAATCTAACCCAAGAAGAGGTGCGAAACCGGCTAAATAAGATTAAAATAGATAAATCTCCAGGTCCGGATGGCATACACCCACGAGTACTAAGAGAACTAAGTAATGTAATAGATAAACCATTATTTCTTATTTTTAGTGACTCTATAGCGACAGGGTCTGTTCCGCAGGACTGGCGCATAGCAAATGTGGTGCCAATATTCAAAAAGGGCTCTAAAAGTGAACCTGGAAATTATAGGCCAGTAAGTCTAACCTCAATTGTTGGTAAAATATTTGAAGGGTTTCTGAGGGATGTTATTCTGGATTATCTCAATGAGAATAACTGTTTAACTCCATATCAGCATGGGTTTATGAGAAATCGCTCCTGTCAAACCAATCTAATCAGTTTTTATGAAGAGGTAAGCTATAGACTGGACCACGGTGAGTCATTGGACGTGGTATATCTCGATTTTTCCAAAGCGTTTGATACCGTGCCGCACAAGAGGTTGGTACACAAAATGAGAATGCTTGGTCTGGGGGAAAATGTGTGTAAATGGGTTAGTAACTGGCTTAGTGATAGAAAGCAGAGGGTGGTTATAAATGGTATAGTCTCTAACTGGGTCGCTGTGACCAGTGGGGTACCGCAGGGGTCAGTATTGGGACCTGTTCTCTTCAACATATTCATTAATGATCTGGTAGAAGGTTTACACAGTAAAATATCGATATTTGCAGATGATACAAAACTATGTAAAGCAGTTAATACAAGAGAAGATAGTATTCTGCTACAGATGGATCTGGATAAGTTGGAAACTTGGGCTGAAAGGTGGCAGATGAGGTTTAACAATGATAAATGTAAGGTTAAACACATGGGAAGAGGGAATCAATATCACCATTACACACTGAACGGGAAACCACTGGGTAAATCTGACAGGGAGAAGGACTTGGGGATCCTAGTTAATGATAAACTTACCTGGAGCAGCCAGTGCCAGGCAGCAGCTGCCAAGGCAAACAGGATCATGGGGTGCATTAAAAGAGGTCTGGATACACATGATGAGAGCATTATACTGCCTCTGTACAAATCCCTAGTTAGACCGCACATGGAGTACTGTGTCCAGTTTTGGGCACCGGTGCTCAGGAAGGATATAATGGAACTAGAGAGAGTACAAAGGAGGGCAACAAAATTAATAAAGGGGATGGGAGAACTACAATACCCAGATAGATTAGCGAAATTAGGATTATTTAGTCTAGAAAAAAGACGACTGAGGGGCGATCTAATAACCATGTATAAGTATATAAGGGGACAATACAAATTTCTCGCTGAGGATCTGTTTATACCAAGGAAGGTGACGGGCACAAGGGGGCATTCTTTGCGTCTGGAGGAGAGAAGGTTTTTCCACCAACATAGAAGAGGATTCTTTACTGTTAGGGCAGTGAGAATCTGGAATTGCTTGCCTGAGGAGGTGGTGATGGCGAACTCAGTCGAGGGGTTCAAGAGAGGCCTGGATGTCTTCCTGGAGCAGAACAATATTGTATCATACAATTATTAGGTTCTGTAGAAGGACGTAGATCTGGGGATTTATTATGATGGAATATAGGCTGAACTGGATGGACAAATGTCTTTTTTCGGCCTTACTAACTATGTTACTATGTTACTATGTTACCTAAGTGGACAGTATGATTTCACAGAAGTTTGATTTATTTGGAGTTATATTCTGTTGTTTAAGTGTTCCCTTTAATTTTTTGAGCAGTGTATATTCTCTAGTCTGAACCCCTTTCAATGTCATTTTGATAGCAGAATAGTGATTATCAAAAGATATGGAGTTGCCTAAATGGCGCTTCCACAAAATTCCATACATCAAACAAAGCAAAACAGAAGATATATGCCATAAAAGTATATATTCCAATTTTATTAGTGATATTACTTAATCAGGATGTCAGCACCATTTAAAGGTACAGTACTCATATACCACCAATGATTTTTTGTATTTTCAGCTCACATTGCCTGAATCCTTCAATATTAGTTATTTTACTTCTAAGGGCATAAACATTAGGTGCTTTAACTGCTGCTAATTCCCATTTGGGTACATGATTATTTGCAACATTCTATGACTTGTTTATGGATGGATGACACTATCATTCTTTAGACTAGAGGCATGCAATAACCGTTGTTGAAGCAGAATTGCTCCATAAGGATCATGACATGCATGTCCTCCTCTCTGCAATGGTAGAATTTTTCATGACTCTCCATATTTAATTATTGTTACATTGTTGCGGTACTGTATTCCTGTGGATGGTTGTTTCCTTTGCACTGTTGTCCCCTCGTCTCATTTTTTAACACATTTTTTCTTCTGTTTTATTTATATCACTAATAAAATTGGAATATATACTTTTATGGTATATAGCTTCCATTTTGCTTTGTTTGATGATAGCAGAATAGTGTGTGTGTGTGTGTTCTGTAACATATATTCAAAATATATTACTTTACTTTACACAGAAAGCGTGTATTACAATCAGAATCCTTAGGATAGTTCATCGATCTCTGATAAGTGGGGGTGCAACATGCGGCATCATCGCCGATCAGCTGTTACTGGCATTCTATTTGAATCAGTGGAGGGCAGATGTGCGGTAGATGGCCACAGACACTATTATGTTAACGGAGCAGTGCTGTGGAGCTCTGCACCTGAACACTTATGGACGCCTTCGGCACTGGTAGCATCTGTTCAGCAGGGATGCTGGGTTATCGTAACCTCACCAATTAGACATAAATGACCCATCCTAAGAATAGCCTATAAATGTTAACGTTTTGGACAATCTCTATAACTTATAAAGTACAGTGATATGGGTATTTACTATAAACACACAGGGTCCGATACATCATTGTTCACGCTAATCTGAATGAGGAAATGTGCTGGAGTCAGATGCTCCTGATTCAGGAAGAGGTGGCTGACTCCATTCATGAATGCCAAACAAGTAGCGGGCACCTCTGTGTTCACCTTGCCACGAATTGTACTACAGCTCCTGCTGGAATAGGATTTGTAGTGTAGCAAACGCACCACTCATGATGAATTTGACGAGCGGCGGTCGCCACACCTTTGTCCCACCCAGGCTCCGCCTACTTCATTGCAGCTGGGTGAAAATGTCGTGAGAATGGCAAAAGACGCATAACTTTAGCGTAGCCACTAGTTACTCCAAAATGATGCAACTTTTCAAAGCTTTTTACGCCAGAATACTGGCATAAACTCTGTTGAATATGGCCCATAAATTTATCTTTAAGTGTAGTTGCAATGAGTGAATCTATATTTATTATTACATTCACATCGGAGTTCAGTAGAATAGGCTTGGATACTCACTGCAATGTTTCTGTATGAACCTTTCTTGGCCAATATACAGAAATAGGGCCACAGGAGGTGAGAGAATAAGGCATCCCTTTTCACTCATTTACTCATTTTGTACCCAGTTGGCTTCCAACAGTCCAGGCATTTTAATTGCTATTATTACCAAAAAGAGTTAAAAGTCATAGTGCCCCTGAATTCCTATGAAAGATAAATAGAGCAGCAAATACGGGTTAAATACTTTATACAATGTGTAATGGTCATGTCATGACAATTCTCAAAAGCATAACTTTCCTAATATAAGCATCCGGAATAACTACGCTTTATGTCCATACATATAAACATGCAAAGAAAAAGAGAAAAGGAACTCCAAGTGTGTTACCCTTAAAGTGAACCTGTCCCCCCATATGTTTGTAACTAAAAGAGCCACCTTGTGCAGCAGTAATGCTGCATTCTGACAAGGTGGCTCTTTTAGTTCTTGTTCCTGCCACTGCTGAAAGAATCGTTTATCAAATTTGTCCCTCATACCTTGAAATCATCAGGAGGGCAGGTCTTTCCCCCCTAACACAGACGCACCACAGCCGTCAGTTACTTACTCATGTTTATAGGCCACCACCTCCTCCGCATTATTGAATTTTCCCAGCGCCTGTGCTGTGATCTTAGGCCTTGGGCATGCGCATTTAGCGCTGCCCGTCCACTGACATCCCTTGAGGTGTTTCTTATTGCGCCTGCATGGACGCACGGCCCGAGATCCCGCCCGCAGTCTCTTCTGATTTATTCACACTGCGGGGCTGGGATTCTTGGGCATGCGCAGTACTTATCTGCGGCGCTCCCTCATCTCCCTCCGCCTCTTTCCTACTGTGCAGCGTCATAGGAATCGTCAGATATCGTCAGATACACAGGCGCAATAAGAAAGACCTCAAGTGATGTCAGTGGATGGGCAGCGCTAACTGCGCATGCCCAAGGCCTAAGATCACAGGGCAGGAGAAAGAAAAATTCAATAATGCGGAGGAGGTGGTGCCCTGTAAACATGAGGAAGTAACTGACGGCTGTGGTGCATCTGTGTTAGAGGGGAAAGACCTGCCCCCCTGACGATTTCAAGGTATGAGGGACAAATTTGATAAATGATTCTTTCAGCAGTGGCAGGAACAAGAACTAAATAGCCACCTTGTCAGAATGAAGCATTAGTGCTGCACAAGGTGGCTCTTTTAGTTACAAACGCCTGGGAGTGGGGGGTGACAGGTTTAATATAAGACACAGCGAGCAAAGCATTGTATATGATCACTTGCCTGGATTGTGACCTGGCACAACTCCATACTTGTAAGAATGAAGGTCTGATGCTCCAACTGCTCACCCACCCGCTGGTGGGAAGAAACATATTCAAACCAAACAAGAAAAAGAGGTGGTTACCAGCACTGCCACAGAGTGAAGACAAGGGTGTATGTTCTCTGGATCTTCATTCATTCATACAACGTTTTTAGAAGTTTGATTGAAATCTGTAATACCTGATGAAGGAGTCAATCTGACTTCGAAATGCATTGTATGAGTGAATACATCCAGAGAACATATATACAACCTTGTCTTCACTCTGTGGAAGCAACTAGGAATCACTGCTCTTTTTCCTGTTTGGTTTGAATATCTATAAACATGTCTAGAGTGAATGAACCAGACATTCTACACATTCTTATGGTTTGTCAGGGAATTAATTGTTGAACTTTTGTCGTAATAATAATTTGGTTAGTCTGTTAGGCTAGGGTCACATTGCGTTAGTGCAACCCGTTTAGCGCTAGCGCTAGCGGGTTGCGCTAACGCAATGTTTTTAATGTGGCCGCGTCCCGGGGTCGCGGTAACGTCCCCGCTCTCGCAGATCCCCGATCTGCGAGAGCGGGGAACGGACCGCGGGCGCGCCTCGGACGCTGCGAGCAGCGTCCGCGGCGTGCCAGGAAACACCGGCGCGTCGCTAGCGCGTGCCGAACATGGCACGCGCTAGTGCTGTGCGTTCCCATTGCCGTGAATGGGCGCGCTAACGGATGCGTTGCACGGCGTTAATTTCGCCGTGCAACGCTGTCCGTTACCGCTTTCCCATTAACGCAATGGGAACCAAGCCTTAGGATGTGTCCACTCCAGACCTGTTCACTGGCAGAAACATGAAATTATACCTATAAATATGAAATATTATTCAGTATAATGGTTTATAAAGCCAAAAGGGAAATCACTACTAGAAACTGATAGTAATCCATAAGAATATTGAGTCTAGAGCAGGAAGGATCAGAATGCTCAGTATTTACTCCAGGGCTATTTTCCTGGTTTCTTAAACCCAAATCTCTGGTAGATAAAAACTATTAAATATATACGTGGACAATAGAAAGTAGGATTCTAAGCAAGACAGATTTGAGCTGTTTTTTTAATGTATGTCAAGATCAGGAGGCAGGGGAAGGGGAAGAAGTAACTGATAAGTGAGGAAGGAAGCAGAATTCTATTACAAAATATATTACAAAGCTTCTTATATTCACCTGTACTACTGATTTATGCAAAGTTTGTTGAAAGTACAGTTCCACTTTAAGTCTTTTGAGGAGGTAAGAGTGGCTGGGACCCTAGGAAGTAGCGACCATGCTATTTTAGAATTTGGATGACTAGAGGAGGAAGACCTGTGAAGACTCAGACTTCAAAGTTAGATTTCAGAAAGGCAGATTTTAAGGGACTCAGGAAGAGAATCGGAGGGATTCAATGGCTGGATATCCTTAAGGACAAAAATGTCCAGGAAATCTGGAAAAATGAGATTCTCAAAGCACAATCGTTAACAATTCCAAAAAGAGAGAAGAATACAAAGTATTTAAGGAAACCAGGATGGATGAACACAGAACTTAAACACATGCTAAAAAGGAAGAAAGAAATGTTTATCAAATGGAAAGAGGGAGGCATATATAAAGAAGAATATAATGCTGTCTGCAGGGCACAAATCACATTATCTAAAGCTGACAATGAATTAAAGCTTGCAAGGGATGTCAAAAGCAATAAAAAAGGATATTTGGGATATGTCAAAAGTAAAAGAAAAGTCAAAGATGCTATAAGATTTTTACAGGATGAAAATGATGAAAAGATAAGAAAAGATGTTGAGAAGGCCGTACTTTTAAATTCCTATTTTGCATCTGTTTTCTCTCAGAAAGGAATTGTAACATCAACTGATCTTCACTGTCCTATTAAAGGAATAGAAGAATCCAGGATATCTATAAACAGAAAGATAGTGAGGAAACACTTAGCTAACATAAATGAATTCAAGTCTCCAGGTCCAGAAGAATTACACCCCAGAGTACTGAAGGAGATAGCAAAAGAAATTTTTGGACCACTCTCCATAATCTTTGAAAATTCTTGGAGAACAGAGAAGTCCCAGAAGACTGGAGAAGAGCAAATATTGTTCCTATCTTCAAAAAGGAGAAGAAGATGGACCCAGGGAACTATAGGCCGGTGAGTCTGACTTCTATACTAGGATAGATCTTTAAACAAATTATTAAACAACATTTATGTAAGTACCTGGTTAAGAATGAAGTGATTAACCAGAGTCAGCATGGGTTTGTAACTAATAAGTCATGTCAGACTAACTTAATTTCCTTCTATGACAGAATCACTGACTGGTTGGATCAGGGAAATGCTGTAGATATAGTATATCTTGACTTCAGCAAAGCATTTGACAAAGTATCTCACACCATCCTTATTGAAAAAATTACTAAGTATGGAATGGACAAGGCAACTGTTAGATTGATTCATAACGGGCTTAATGACTGCACATCCAGTTGCAAGAATGTCTCAAGTAGGGTACCACAGGGTTCTGTTCTGGGCCCTGTATTGTTCAACATCTTTATCAATGATTTAGATGAAGGAATTGAGGGTACACTGATTATATTTGCTGATGACACAAAGCTAGGAGGGATAGCTAATACTAGAGAAGAGAGAGAAAGAATTCAAAAAGATATAAATAAACTGGAGCAGTGGTCAGCAACTAACAGAATGGTTTTTAACAATGAAAAATGCAAAGTACTACATCTGGGCAATAAAAATGAAAAAAAAAGCATATACAGAATGGGAGGAATAGGGCTAAGCAACAGCACAAGTGAAAAAGACTTGGGTATACTAATTGATCATAAACTGAATATGAGTCAACAGTGTGATGCAGCAGCAAAAAAGGCAAATGCAATTCTGCGATGTATTAACATAAGCATACAGTCTAGATCACGCGAAGTCATTATTGCCCTCTACTCCTCTTTGGTCAGACCTCATCTGGAATACTGTGTCTTGTTTTGGGCACCACATTTTAAAAAAGACATCAGCAAACTGGAGCAAGTTCAGAGAAGAGCGACCATAATGGTGACTGGTCTGCAAACCATGTCCTATGAGGAACAGTTACAGGATTTGGGAATGTTTAGCTTGCAAAAAAGAAGACTGAGAGGAGGCTTAATAGCTGTCTACAAATATCTCAAGGGCTGTCACATTGTAGTGAGATCATCTTTATTCTCATTTGCACAAGGAAAGACTAGAAGTAATGGGATGAAACTGAATGGGAGGAGACACAGATTAGATTTTAGAAAAAACTTGTTGACAGTTAGGGTGATCAATGAGTGGAACAGGCTGCCACGAGAGGTGGTGAGTTCTCAAACAGAGGCTGGACAGACATCTGTCTGGGATGATTTAGTGAATCCTGCTTTGAGCAGGGGAATGGACCAAATGACCCAGGAGATCCCTTCCAATTTCCATTCTATGATTCGATTTTATGATTCTATGTTTTGTGTACCATGGATAGGAGCAACAGTGATCCCAAATGAAGAAACAGAGAGTGGGCCTCAACAATCAAAAATGTTAAAACAATCTGTGTTTGTTGACCATAGCAACTAATGAGAGCTCATCTTTAATTTCTTAAACTGTTCAGTTACCATGAAAGCTGTGCTATGATTAATAAGTATTGGCAATAAAGAACTATTTTTTAATAGACAGTTTTTACTAAACTGCCTGATTGTATAACAAAGTGGTCATATTGATTATATTTCTGCTATTATCACTAAGACTAGTTTCGTAAAAGTTTTTTTCAGGCTGAAAAGAAATTTCTGTAGTGACTTGCTATGAATTCAGATTGCCAAAACCTGACAGTGAGCATACGGTCTACATTCCCTTCTGTAACCAGTTCGAGAAGTCATCATGTGACTGCGAGTATTGCTATTTGCATGCTTGCAGTCAAATACCCACTAGCTTCTCCTTATATTCTCTGAATGGAAAATTAAGAGAAGCAGGCAAAGTTTCTAGTCTGCACATGACCGCCAGTATGCAATGATACACTTCTGATTCTGTTCCCATCAGTTGTGCAATCAATCCTAAAACACAATACCCAAACAGATTAGAACCTAGCTTAATATGTATTAGGATTAGTGATGAGCAACTGTGCTCGTTACTCGAATTTTCCGAGCATGCTCAGGTGATCTCCGAGTATCTTGGGCATGCTCGTAGATTATGTTTGTGTCTCCGCAGCTGCATGGTTTGCGGCTGTTAGACAACCTGAACACATGCAGGGAATGCCTGTTTGTTAGGGAATCCCTACATGTTTTCAAGCTGTCTAGCAGCCGCAAATCATGCAGCTGCGATGACTCAAACATAATCTACGAGCATGTGAACCTACTGAAACAGACTACGGGACCTTTTTAACCACTTAGAAAGCCATTGCAGGTGTTTTTATTAATCATGCTAATTTACTGAGATAATGACATTTGGGTTTTCATTGGCTGTAAGCCATAGTCATCAACATTAACGGAAATAAACATTTGAAATAGATCACTCTGTTTGTAATGAATCTGTATAATATATGAGTTTCACTTTTAGTATTGAAGAAGTGAAATAAATTAACTTTTTGATGATATTCTAATTTTGTGAGAAGCACCTGTATGTATATGCCAATGTTACACATAAATGCATTAAACTGAATATAATCAATACATGTGAACTGTTTTGTTTTTCACTGTGCTTGTGTATATTAATGAAGAGCATATTAGTCTGAACCCAAACTAAATAAACTATGCTGGAATAATGTAACCAAAAATTGAAATCATAGACCTCAAAGCATCTGCCAATTACAGTGCGTACGGAAAGTATTCAGACCCCTTTAAATTTTTCACTTTGTTTCATTGCAGCCTTTTGTTAAATTCAAAAAAGTTGATTTTTTCCTCATTTAATGTACACTCTACACCCTGTCTTGAGTGAAAAAAAAGAAATGTAGACATTTTTGCACATTTATTAAAAAAGAAAAACTGAAATATCACATGGTCATAAGTATTCAGACCCTTTGCTCAGTAGTGAGTAGAAGCACCCTTTTGAGCTAGTACAGCCATGAGTCTCCTTGTAGTACGGTGGCACAGTGGTTAGCAGAGCAGCCTTGCAGCGCTGGAGTCCTGGGTTCAAACCCCACCAAGGACAACATCTGCAAAGAGTTTGTATGTTCTCTCCGTGTTTGTGTGGGTTTCCTCTGGATACTCTGGTTTCCTCCCACACTCCAAAGACATACTGATAGGGAATTTAGATTGTGAGCCCCATCGGGGACAGCGATGATAATGTGTGCAAACTGTAAAGCGCTGTGGAATATGTTAGCGCTATATAAAAATAAAGATTATTTATTTATTTAGGAATGATGCAACAAGTTTTTCACACCTGGATTTGGGGATCCTCTGCCATTCTTCCTTGCAGATCCTCTCCAGTTCTGTCAGGTTGGATGGTGAACGTTGGTGGACAGCCATTTTCAGGTTTCTGCAAAGATGCTCAATTGGGTTTAGGTCAGGACTCTGGCTGGGCCAGTCAAGAATGGTCACAGAGTTGTTCTGAAGCCACTCCTTTGTTATTTTAGCTGTGTGCTTAGGGTCATTGTCTTGTTGGAAGGTGAACCTTCGGCTAAGTCTGAGGTCCAGAGCACTCTGGAAAAGGTTTTCATCCCGGATATCTCTGTACTTGGACGCATTCATGTTTCCTTCAATGGCAACCAGTCGTCCTGTCCCTGCAGCTGAAAAACACCCCCATAGCATGATGCTGCCACCACGCTTCACTGTTGGAATTGTATTGGGCAGGTTATGAGCAGTGCCTGGATTTTTCCACACATACCGCTTAGAATTATCACCAAAAAGGTCTATCTTTGTCTCATCAGACCAGAGAATCTTATTTCTCATAGTCTGGGAGTCGTCTGGGAGTCCTTCATGTGTTTTTTAGCAAACCCTATGCGGGCTTTCATATGTTTTTGTTGAGGAGAGGCTTCCGTCTGGCCACTCTGCCAGAAAGGCCCGACTGGTTGAGGGCTGCAGTGATAGTTGACTTTGTGGAACTTTCTTCCATCTCCCCAGTGATCTTGGGGTTCTTCTTTACCTCTCTCATCACGGCTCTTCTCCCACAATTGCTCATGTTGTCTGGACGGCCAGGTCTAGGAAGACCTACGGTGGTCCCAAACTTCTTCCATTTACGGATCATGGAGGCCACTGTGCAATTAGGAACCTTGAGTACTGCAGAAATTCTTTTGTAACCTTGGTCAGATCTCTGCCTTGCCACAATTCTGTCTCTAACAAAGAAACTATAGGAGAGAGGAAGAGGACATAGGGTCTTATCCAACAATTTCATAATCTGTTATTCAGAAAACTGCTCACCTGGTCCCCCTTTGATAGGGCATGTAAACGTCAGCTGCAGCAGATCCACGGGTCAAAGATTGACCATATCAGGAACCAAACAATGTATTTTTGTGGATATCAGTGCTGCTGAACAAATGGAAATCCGGACGTATTGATGAAAAGGAATGGTGGTAAGGACTGTTTTTTATATATGTGTGGTATTAACTGAGAAAGAAGTCATATATAGACTTTGAAACACGTTGAATAAAACCACCATTCCTTTTCATCAATACGTCCGGATTTCCATTTGTTCAGCAGAGCAGACAATATCCACAAAAATCCTTTGTATGAACTGTGAGCTGTGAGGTCTTATATAGACAGGTGTGTGCCTTTCCAAATCAAGTCCTATCAGTTTAATTAAACACAGCTGGATTCCAATGAAGGAGTAGAACCATCTCAAGGAGGATCACAAGGAAATGGACAGCATCTGACTTAAATATGAGTGTCTGAGCAAAGGGTCTGAATACTTATGACCATGTGATATTTCAGTTTTTCTTTTTTAATAAATATGCAAAAATTTCTACATTTCTGTTTTGTTCAGTCAAGATGGAGTGCAGAGTGTACATTAATGATAAAAAATGAACTTTTTTGAATTTACCAAATGGCTGCAATGCAACAAAGAGTGAAAAATTTAAAGGGGTCTGAATACTTTCCGTACCCACTTTACAGGTGTGTATAGCACATTAGAATAGACTGATTAACATCTACATTGGCAATAATGGCACTTATCCCCCAGGGTAGAGGTACCACTGGTTGGGAATCTAGGTCTCAGGCATATGGTAGAAGTTTTCATCAGTAAGATACCAGGAGAGTACACAGCAGCCCATACATAATTACCATCATCAAGGAACGGGTTCTAGACATTTTGTAGAATGCATAATACTATAAATAAAATTACTCAATCTCGGATTCAGTTTCATGGTAAGCGGTTTCCAACTTGAACGTGGCATGAGAACATAGTATATAGATTCAACAACTGAAGTCAACATGCAGTAAATTTTTAAGACAGTAGAATAAAAATTGTCTATGTCTGTTATGACTTTGGTCTAGAACATGACTAATGTGTATGTTTGTTTAACCTTATTTGGCTAAAATCAACATTCTTGACTGGGAACTTGTAGACAGTAGAGCATACTAAGGATAGTTATTACAGACAAATGAAAATAATGCTTGAAATGACGCATAACGAACATAAAAATTATGTCATCTGAAAAACATCAAAAACAATTCTCATTTTATCGCATTCCAGCTGAATAGCTAAAAGAGAATTTTGGAAGATTAATGTTAAAATATTTTGGCTGACTGCAGTCTCTTTGATTGCAGACTTCTGACTCCTTACAGAGCATACTGCACTTTGTCAGGATTCTCTGATATTGACGGCGAATGACCACAAGTATGCAATTTACAAACATGCAGTCACATGCCAACTAGACTTGATTTGCCTCACTCAATACAAGTGACTTTAGTGAAGAATAGCACGTCTGGTCAAAATGTGGTCAGGTGCATGCAAATCGCATACTTGCGTTCATGTGACCGCCCAGTCTCACAGGTAATACCGTAAAATCCTGATAGCGTGCAGTGCACTCTGTAAAGATTTGGAAGTCTGCAGCTCCAAGACATATCCAGTTTGGTGCCCACGTTTTGTGCATTCATCAGCTAACAAATTGGCTTCAGTTACAATCAGCACACTGACAGAATCCTCAGTCACTTCATTCAGAGAGAGACCTTGGCATGTCTCTCTCAGCTACAGTTCACATCTTGACTGGTCCCACAGTGAATCTACTTACTGTTTCTTAGAAAAAGCATGCAGGTACTTCTAATCAAACACTGCAGAGCTGGTATTTAAGGCTATGTGCACACGTTGGGGATTGGGATGCAGAATTTTCTGCACAAAATCTGCATCTCCTGGCAGAAAACACACGTGCAGATTTGACGCATTTTTAATGCGGTTTTTGTTGCAGATTTTGTGCTGATTTTATGCGTTTTTTACCCCTGTGGATTTCTATAATGGAAGGGTTCAGAAACGCTGCAGTTCCACACAAAAGAAGTGACATGCTCCTTCTTTTAATCCGCAGCGGTTTTCATGCGGATTTTTCCGCACCATCAGCACAGCATTTATTTTTTTTCTATTGATTCACATTGTACTGTAAATTACGTTGCGGAACTGCAGCGTTTCTGCGCGGAAAAAAACGCTGCGGATCCGCAGTAAATCCGCATCGTGTGCACACAGCCTTACACTGTCCTTCCCAACTATGCTACATATCCACCCTCCCCTCTGCCAAAAGCTCAGGACTGGTCATCATCTGCCAATCCACAGTGCCATCAGGGGGTCACTCTACCAAAACTGGTTATTGGCTCCCAGCTCCTATGGAACATCATTCACACATTTTACGCAAGGTTCTGCTATTTACAACTTACATACAGAGCTCTGCTATCAACAGACTACATGCAATGCTCTGTCACCTACAGACTACACACAACGTTCTGCCACGTACAGACTACATGCAATGTTCTGTCAACTACAGGCTACAGGCAATGCTCTGCTACCTACAATCTACACACAGAACTCTTATATGCATTACAAAGACACTCACTGCCTACAACATGTAGTCAGCCTCTGCCACCTGCACATCACACACACACAGGCTCCACCACCTGCACAAGTACCATACTGCTCTGCAGACACACAGCCTCACACACAGTGCCCACTAAACTACCAATGTTGACATATCATAAGGTTGCAAACTCCACTGATGCTGGTCTGAGCTCAGTACACTAAATCCTCCTCTCTATTCACCCTTCACATCCTGCCACCGCACGTCCTGTGACCTTGTTACCACACTTCATGTGACCTTGTCATCACACATCATGTGTACATCACCACACACATGTGACCATGTCACCACAGCCAACTCCTGCCGTCATACCAGACTACTGGGCACTACCACTTCAGCACACAAGTCCCATTGCATGCAACAAGTCCTTGACCTATTCCATGCTGTGGGACACGGAAGTACAGTCTGTGCATATGCCGACCTGGGCCATGGGATAGTTCTTGGCATCACCATCGATACACCTTATTCCCACCTCAGGGACTGGAACATGAGGAAGTGTGGCCCTTTCTTTCCAGCATTATCCACCAAATGTAGGGTTAACTCTCTCTGGTAGGCATTAGACATTCTGGTAGGCGTTAGACATTAGGCCATAGGCAGAGTTCACACACGCAATGCAGTTTTGGTCCAAACACGTCCAGTTTTTATTGCTTTCCACAGGTTGCACAGCACCAAAGCAAACTCATAAACATAAATTCCTAGCCTTGGCCCGAAAGGGACAAGAACAGACCCTGGCTACTCATAGACGGCTGGGTCAGCCCCAGCTTGGTTAAACAAAGAAGCTATTGTCCATAGCAACTACTGATACCTGCAGTTCTCTGCACTCAGCCTGTGCAGACTCTTCTCAGAGCGGGATTCTGGCCTCTCTTCAGCTCCAAGACATATCCAGTCTGGTGCCCATGTTTTGTGCATTCATCAGCTAACACATTTGCCTCTGCTACATCCAGTAGACTGACAGACTCCTCAGTCACTTCATTCAGAAAGAGACCACAGCATGTCTCGCTCACAGCTACAGCTCACCCCTTTTGAGAAACCTGACCGAAAACGTGCGTCGGGGCTGCTGGTGGAGCTGGGAGAATCATCCGTTTACAAATGGGTAAGCAGTGGGATTTTACTATTTGATTGGTACCAACTTTAGGGGATCGCACTTTTGCACTTTGGCTTCTTATGGGTCCTATTTGGACCAGGAGTTTTTTTCCTCTCCTAGGTGCTTAGTACTATTATTTCCCATGTGCCTTGCCAGGGATGTAATTTGTTTCTCCTGCAATATCCAGCATACCTACATGTTTCTTCCACACTTCTTTTCTATATGTACTATGATAGTATTTTACTATTGAACTTGATATTATTGGTCATAAAAAAATATATTATCGCTTTTAAACATTATGATTTGTGGGATGTTCTTACTCCGTTCTCTTGTTCTATATGTATCTTGGAGTTTTCCTGCTGGTCCCGTATATCTGGACAGTATTATCGGGGGAGTGTTACCGATCTGCTCTCAGCTACAAGTTTACTTTTTGCTTGATGATTTTTGGTTAGCTTACATATTGCCTGGTACCGCAATGAATCTACTTCCTGCTTCTATGTGCTCAAGACCAGTAATCACTGTGGGTTTGACGCTGCGTATTTGTGCAGAGTCCAACCCACAGCGGCCAGCTGTTACAGCATAGTGGATGGAATTTCAAGAAATGTCCACTATGGGGCCACAGACGCCCGTGGATCACCAGCAAAGATGGGCTTGTGGCGCGTCTCTCCAGACCACAGCATCTCAATTTCTGTTGCGGAGACGTTAGTCCACGCAAGGGAATTTTCACCAATAGAATGTACTGAATGTGGTGAATCCACACGGTTCAGGGAACACTTGTGGATTCACCTGAGTTCAATAGACGGCAGCGAACATGTGCTGCATGCAAAGCGCTGCTAGTTTCGGATCACGTGCACCCAGCTTTAGAGAAACCATGCAGGTGCTTCTAATCAAACACTGCAGAGCTGGGATTTAACTCTGTCCTTCCCAGCTATGCTACAACATGACCAATAAATATCTTGTAATCCTAATCCGGAAACCGTATATATTCTGGACTGTAAAATGAGCATTACATAAATTCATGAGCATTTTCACTATTAAAACTTCATTCCTATTTTAAGTTTGCTTTTTTATATTATGAAATATTGTAATGAATTCAGCACACATTTCTTCACTTTACTGTGCCGTTAACATGTGTTTAACTGACAACTTCTCAGAAGCAGTAATGCAATTACAGGTAAATACACCATGTATTATATACAGTTAGGTCCATATATATTTGGACAGAGACAACATTTTTAGAATTTTGGTTATAGAAATGACCACAATGAATTTCAAACAAAACAATTCAGATGCAGTTGAAGTTCAGACTTTCAGCTTTCATTTGAGGGTTTCCACATTAAAATTGGATGAAGGGTTTAGGAGTATCAGCTCCTTAACACGTGCCACACTGTTTTAAAGGGACAAAAAGTAATTGGACAGATTCAATAATTTTAAATAAAATGTTCATTTCTAGTACTTGGTTGAAAACCCTTTGATAGTAATGACTGCCTGAAGTCTTGAACTCATGGACATCACCAGACGCTGTGTTTCCTCCTTTTTGATGCTCTGCCAGGCCTTCACTGCGGTGGTTTTCAGTTGCTGTTTGTTTGTGGGCCTTTCTGTCTGAAGTTTAGTCTTTAACAAGTGAAATGCATGCTCAATTGGGTTGAGATCAGGTGACTGACTTGGCCATTCAAGAATATTCCACTTCTTTGCTTTAATAAACTCCTGGGTTGCTTTGGCTTTATGATTTGGGTCATTGTCCATCTGTAGTATGAAATGACGACCAATCAGTTTGGCTGCATTTGGCTGGATCTGAGCACACAGTATGGCTCTGAATACCTCAGAATTCATTCAGCTGCTTCTGTCCTGTGTCACATCATCAATAAACACTAGTGACCCAGTGCCACTGGCAGCCATGCATGCCCAAGCCATCACTCTGCCTCCGCCATATTTTACAGATGATGTGGTATGCTTTGGATCATGAGCTGTACCACGCCTTCGCCATACGTTTCTCTTTCCATCATTCTGGTAGAGGTTGATCTTGGTTTCATCTGTCCAAAGAATGTTCTTCCAGAACTGTGCTGGCTTTTTTAGATGTTTTTTTAGCAAAGTCCAGTCTAGCCTTTTTATTCTTGATGCTTATGAGTGGCTTGCACCGTGCAGTGAACCCTCTGTATTTACTTTCATGCAGTCTTCTCTTTATGGTAGATTTGGATATTGATACACCTACCTCCTGGAGAATGTTGTTCACTTGGTTGGCTGTTGTGAAGGGGTTTCTCTTCACCATGGAGATTATTCTGCGATCATCTACCACTGTTGTCTTCCGTGGGTGCCCAGATCTTTTTGCATTGATGAGTTCACCAGTGCTTTCTTTCTCTCTCAGGATGTACCAAACTGTAGATTTTGCCACTCCTAATATTGCAGCAATTTCTCGGATGGGTTTTTTCTGTTTTCGCAGCTTAACGATGGCTTGTTTCACCTGCATGGAGAGCTTCTTTGACCACATGTTTACTGCACAGCAAAACATTCCAAATGCAAGCACCACACCTCAAATCAACTCCAGGCCTTTTATCTGCTTATTTGAGAATGACATAAGGAAGGGATTGCCCACACCGGTCCATGAAATAGCCTTGGAGTCAATTGTCCAATTACTTTTGGTCCCTTTAAAAACAGGGTGGCACATGTTAAGGAGCTGAAACTCCTAAACCTTTCATCCAATTTTAATGTGGATACATTTAAATGAAAAGTGAAAGTCTGAACTTCAACTGCATCTGAATTGTTTTGTTTAAAATTCATTTTGGTAATTTCTATAACCAAAATTAGAAAAATGTTGTCTCTGTCCAAATATATATGGACCTAACTGTATATGGACCTAGCTGTAGATTAAAAGGAGCTTGTCACCTCTAAAAATGCTTTTTAGCTACAGATATAGGGGTAATCTGCAGAGAAATAATGTTTAAATCATGTTAGAATGGTTAACGAGAAAAGCAGCTACAGAGAGAAAATTAAGTTTTACTCTTGCTGCAGTCACTTGATTCTAGAAATTGGGGCAGGTGCAGGGGGCACTCATTATATATTGAAAGGTCTGTAATCACTCCCGCTACATCATGATGGACACACTTGTCAGCAGGAGGGATGAAATCCTGCTGACAGATTCTCTAGCACCAAAACTCACAAAAAATACACCCAATTGAAAACTTACTCCAGGAGCGGACTGTAGACAGATGCACCAAAATTGTCCCATTTCATGAATTGTCTAAAGTCTCTGGATAAGCAAGGATGATGAGGAGAAAATAAAAAAAGTCTGATTCATCAAGACTGGCATAGCGCATGTTTGCTCTACACCAGTCTTGCTGAAGTTCAAGGAGTCAAATTAATTAAGAAGCGCTCTAAGAAATACTTCTCCTGTAAGGGATTTGGTTACTGCTTGTCTCATACAAAACGACACCACATTTTATTATTTGGATGGGCAGGTGTGGCCACGGCCCATCACCTCTCCTGCTCCACCCAATCATATGTAGAATAGTCATAAAGTCATGTAAAACAGAAAAAAGAGATCTTTCATATGAAAGCTGGAAAAAAAAAATCGCCATGTTCATTTACAAAATACGATAGTACCAGAAATTCTAGATAGAATCACATCCCCCAAAAAAGCACCAGCAACTGGTCGTTGTACTCAGGTGGCATGTGCACATGTCAAGTATGATGGGTAAGAGCACCACTAGTTGGAGTCTAATTCACATAGGTGTGCATCACCAATAGTATATTCTAGGAAAGGAATAATATGTGAATAAAAAAATTCTTTATTAATTAAATAATAAAACCCCAATTTTTTTTTTGCAAACTTTTAAATAAATACATTCTTGCACTATGTCCTGGCAGTTCTATGCACAGGGCATAATACAAGTTAAACTACACTATTACACTATTTTATGCGCGGTTATAGTACTCGGCTAAGTCCTGGAAAAAAGGGGCATATGTTGTCCACTTTAACTAGGGACGACAAGCAATGAATCAATGTGTCCAATAATCATAACTGGCTGTCATATGATACCCTAACATCTAGGGAAGCATAAATTATTATATAGAAATTATTTCATTAGTGTAATACACAGTATATACCAAATTTTATATTACATTCTATCAGTGGCTGGTGTATGTTACTAATTCAGCTAAATCCAGCATACAATAAAAGTTGCCATAGCCAGCTGGAGATAAATAGAAGTATTTATTTCTGATCCGGCTAAATAAGTATAAATTGTGATAGATGTATACAGATCATATGTAACCAGCGCTGGCTGTGCTGCACTGTCTCGATGTCATTAGACTAGGCTTGTGGACGTTGCATACTACATGGTATTGTGCTGACCGTAATTGTACTGTGTAAGAGAGGTGAGTTGCTCTGGGGTCTATCCCTATTGGCTGAGACAGTAAAAGCTGACCCTCTATATGTCCCTGGATGATTGTTAAGCCCAATCAGTGCGAAACACGTTTCGGCGGTGTTACCGGCTTCTAGGGGCTAATATTAGGTAATGAAGCAGACTAAAAATGGTATTTGAACCAATGTACACACTTTGTTACTTAAATAATTGTGTTTCATTTTCAGGATTATGGAGCTTTCTCTTGCACTTCTCAAAATACAGGAATCAGACTTTTAGCTGCACACAAGGTTAGGTTTCAGAACTTGGATTTAGTTGTACAAGAAACAATAAGGGGTTTAATACAGCAGTCCACTATACACTGTATAACTTGAATCTTTGGATTAGTATCATATACTGGCTATAACAGCCCCCCTGATTGGCTTGGCTAGACTATGTGAACTGATTGCTGCAGGTCACCATAGGGATGCACGCGTGGCGGCTGAGCCATTAGCACACTCACTACAGCAGCAAGTCTACAACAGTGTGTTAAATACAGTGAAGGAAATAAGTAGAGTTGAGCGACCTTGACCTTTTTAGAGTCGAGCCGGGTTTTGCGAAACCCGACTATGTCCAAAGTCGGGTCGAGTGAAATCGGCCGATTATGACGTAAAGTCGGGATCGACCGAAACACGAAACCCAATGCAAGTCAATGGGGCAGCATAGTCGGCAGTGAGTGGGGGCCAGGAAAACACCTAGAGTGCCCATTTTAATGTCAAAACCATCCATTCTTCTTAATGAAGCTTGTCAAGCGTAATTTACCTTATAATAATTGGAAGGCATTTGAAATTGGGGGTCATTTGGCTAAAGTTGTGGGGGGTAGGGCTGGTTCAAGTAATTAGTGGGCCCAGGAAATCTGGACCACGTCACGGCAGTGGAGCAGGGAGAGGTAAGTATTTCAACTTTGCAAGTGCTGTGAACCTGAGCAAGCAGGGGGGGCCCACTCGTTGGCATTGGCACTGGCACAGGGCCCCTCAAAGTACAGCGGTGTGTTTGCACGGCGGGGGCGCCTCCCACCGGCAGCAACACTTTTGCGTACTATGAGAGGCTCTGTGCCAGTGACGTCGCCAACTAGTATTCCTCCCCCCACCTGATGAAGGAACCTGCACTTTCATCTGCACCTTCCTCTTTGTCCCCGTGTAAGGTGGTATGGTATGCGGGAAGAGCAACCTGACTTTCAGCAGGGTCACAATGTTGTTGTGTAGCGTGCACGGGGAATGTTGCGTTATGGGTCAATGTACCAGCAGACTCATCTATCACTGGCTGGGCAATGGGCACGATGAAGTGGAAACACAGATATAGGCCCAAAGAAGAAAGTGGGCTAAATGCAGTTCAAAATTGGTAACACAGGAATAACCAGGGGGCATTGCAGTGGAGGACAACTGGAATGAGAGGCTGACACAGAGAGTAGTGCCAAATCAGTAAGTAGTCGAAATGCAGTTCAAAATTGGCAACCGTAGTAAACAGGCGGCACAGCTTTGTTCAGTGGAGGAGAACAGCAAGGAGTGGCAGACACCGATAGTAGGCCCCAACCCAACTAGTAGGCCAAATGCAGTCTAACATTAACAACTACTTAACGAGAGGCTGAAAATGGAATTTCAGGACAGGAAACCAGGAGAACAGCAAGGAGTGGCAGACACCGATAGTAGGCCCCAAACCAACTAGTACGCCAAATGCAGTTGTTCCATTTAACCACAATTTAATGAGAGCCTGAAGATAGAAGCTCAGGAAAGGCAACCTGGGGAACACCTTGGAGTGTAACACACCATCTCTCTCCACCCCATACCCATTTTGTAGGCCTAATGCTGTGTACTTTTCTACAACTACTAAACGAGAGTCGGAAGACCGAAGCAATGGCAAGGAAACCTGGGGAACACCTTGGAGTGTAACACACCATCTCTCTCCACCCCATACCCAATTTGTAGGCCTAATGCAGCCTACTTTCCGACACCTACTAAACGAGAGCATGAAGATCGAAGCTCAGGAAAGGCAACCTGGGGAACACCTTGGAGTGTAACACACCATCTCTCTCCACCCCATACCCAATTTGTAGGCCTAATGCAGCCTACTTTCCGACACCTACTAAACGAGAGCATGAAGATCGAAGCTCAGGAAAGGCAACCTGGGGAACACCTTGGAGTGTAACACACCATCTCTCTCCACCCCATACCCAATTTGTAGGCCTAATGCAGCCTACTTTCCGACACCTACTAAACGAGAGCATGAAGATCGAAGCTCAGGAAAGGCAACCTGGGGAACACCTTGGAGTGTAACACACCATCTCTCTCCACCCCATACCCATTTTTTAGGCCTAATGCAGTGTACTTTTCTACAACTACTAAACGAGAGTCGGAAGACCGAAGCAATGGCAAGGAAACCTGGGGAACACCTTGGAGTGTAACACACCATCTCTCTCCACCCCATTCCCCATTTTTTAGGCCTAATGCAGCCTACTTTCCGACACCTACTAAACGAGAGCATGAAGATCGAAGCTCAGGAAAGGCAACCTGGGGAACACCTTGGAGTGTAACACACCATCTCTCTCCACCCCATACCCATTTTGTAGGCCTAATGCAGCGTACTTTTCTACAACTACTAAACGAGAGCATGAAGATCGAAGCTCAGGAAAGGCAACCTGGTGAAAACCTTGGAGTGTAACACAACCTGTCTCTACACCCCATACCAAATTTGTAGGCCTAATGCAGCGTAGTTTCCACCAACTACTAAACGAGAGCCGGAAGATCGAAGCTCATGAAAGGCAACCCGGGGAACACCTTGGAGTGTAACACAACCTCTCTCTACACCACGAAAGGGCTGATTCTTAGGAAGGAAGGCTGTTGTAAATAAGCATTGCGCGTCCGAGGGTGATTATATTCTTATTCGGTATCTACTCACCCTCGGACGCGCCATGCTTCTTGATTTGTAATTAATGTTTATTTGCAATGTGCTTTTGACTTACTCAATTATTTTTTTAATTATTGATTTTATTAAATTAATAGTTTAACATCTTATTGGAAATAATTTAAAGGAGACGCGACAGGACAACACTTGGTGGATGCCATATCTGTGTTAACAACTCCAAAAAACTTTCAGTTAACTTCTTGCAGGAGAAAGAAATTGTAGCTGTTGGACCTTTGTAGTACAGTTCCAGATATTTGTTGTGTGTTTGTTTTGATTGTTAAAATGTCTGCATTTGAGATCTCAACACGATCTTATTTTTTATAATCAAATTAATTTTTTAAATATTTTATTAGGTTGGTTCAAGGGGTACACGGGCCGCAGTAGACAGGTCAGTGGAGGCCTAGTGGAAGGAGGGACCGCAGATGCGCCACTGTTTCACCCATACACAATTAGTAGGCCTAATGCAGCGTAGTTTCCAACAGCTACTAAACGAGAGCCGGAAGATCGAAGCTCAGGAAAGGCAACCTGGGGAACACCTTGGAGTGTAACACAACCTCTCTCTACACCACGGAAGGGCTGATTCTTAGGAAGGAAGGCTGTTTTAAATAAGCATTGCGCGTCCGAGGGTGATTATATTCTTATTCGGTATCTACTCACCCTCGGACGCGCCATGCTTCTTGATTTGTAATTAATGTTTATTTGCAATGTGCTTTTGACTTACTCAATTATTTTTTTAATTATTGATTTTATTAAATTAATAGTTTAACATCTTATTGGAAATAATTTAAAGGAGACGCGACAGGACAACACTCGGTGGATGCCATATCTGTGTTAACAACTCCAAAAAACTTTCAGTTAACTTCTTGCAGGAGAAAGAAATTGTAGCTGTTGGACCTTTGTAGTACAGTTCCAGATATTTGTTGTGTGTTTGTTTTGATTGTTAAAATGTCTGCATTTGAAATCTCAACACGATCTTATTTTTTATAATCAAATTAATTTTTTTTATATTTAATGATGTTGGTTCAAGGGGTACACGGGCAGCAATAGACAGGTCAGTGGAGGCCTAGTGGAAGGAGTGACGGCAGACAGGCATCAAAGGCCTAACATTGGGCTGGCTGTAGGCAAGTTAAAATTGGTTCCAGGGGAACACGGCCATCAGTGGCCTGGTCAGTGTAGTTGTAGTTGAAAGAACGGGACGCAGACAGGCTTCGAAGGCCTAACATAATAACATAGGGCTGGCTGTAGGCAAGTTAAAATTGGTTCCAGGGGAACACGGCCATCAGTGGCCTGGTCAGTGTAGTTGTAGTTGAAAGAACGGGACGCAGACAGGCTTCGAAGGCCTAACATAACAAACTTGGGCTGGCTGTAGGCACTTTTAAATTTGTTCCAGGGGTACATGGGCAGCAGTGTATGGTCAGTGGAAGTCTAGTGGAAGGAGTGACCGCAGACAGGCTTCCAAGGCCTAACATAACAAACTTGGGCTGGCTGTAGGCACTTTTAAATTGGTTCCAGGGGTACACGGGCAGCAGTGGTCTGGTCAGTGGAAGTCTAGTGGAAGGAGTGACCGCAGACAGGCTTCCAAGGCCTAACATAACAAACTTGGGCTGGCTGTAGGCACTTTTAAATTGGTTCCAGGGGTACACGGGCAGCAGTGGTCTGGTCTGTGGAAGTCTAGTGGAAGGAGTGACCGCAGACAGGCTTCGAAGGCCTAACATAACAAACTTGGGCTGGCTGTAGGCACTTTTAAATTGGTTCCAGGGGTACACGGGCAGCAGTGGTCTGGTCAGTGGAAGTCTAGTGGAAGGAGTGACCGCAGACAGGCTTCGAAGGCCTAACATAACAAACTTGGGCTGGCTGTAGGCACTTTTAAATTGGTTCCAGGGGTACACGGGCAGCAGTGGTCTGGTCAGTGGAAGTCTAGTGGAAGGAGTGACCGCAGACAGGCTTCCAAGGCCTAACATAACAAACTTGGGCTGGCTGTAGGCACTTTTAAATTGGTTCCAGGGGTACACGGGCAGCAGTGGTCTGGTCAGTGGAAGTCTAGTGGAAGGAGTGACCGCAGACAGGCTTCCAAGGCCTAACATAACAAACTTGGGCTGGCTGTAGGCACTTTTAAATTGGTTCCAGGGGTACACGGGCAGCAGTGGTCTGGTCTGTGGAAGTCTAGTGGAAGGAGTGACCGCAGACAGGCTTCGAAGGCCTAACATAACAAACTTGGGCTGGCTGTAGGCACTTTTAAATTGGTTCCAGGGGTACACGGGCAGCAGTGGTCTGGTCAGTGGAAGTCTAGTGGAAGGAGTGACCGCAGACAGGCTTCGAAGGCCTAACATAACAAACTTGGGCTGGCTGTAGGCACTTTTAAATTGGTTCCAGGGGTACACGGGCAGCAGTGGTCTGGTCAGTGGAAGTCTAGTGGAAGGAGTGACCGCAGACAGGCTTCGAAGGCCTAACATAACAAACTTGGGCTGGCTGTAGGCACTTTTAAATTGGTTGCAGGGGTACACGGGCAGCAGTGGTCTGGTCAGTGGAAGTCTAGTGGAAGGAGTGACCGCAGACAGGCTTCGAAGGCCTAACATAACAAAATTGGGCTGGCTGTAGGCACTTTTAAATTGGTTCCAGGGGTACATGGGCAGCAGTGTATGGTCAGTGGAAGTCTAGTGGAAGGAGTGACGGCAGACAGTCTTCGAAGGCCTAACATAACAAAATTGGGCTGACTGTAGGCACTTTTAAATTGGTTCCAGGGTAACACGGCCAGCAGTGGCCTGGTCAGTGTAGTAGTTGTAGAAAGAAGGGACCGCAGACAGGCTTCGAAGGCCTAACATAACAAAAATGTCAAAACAATGGTATTGTCAGTGCCAGGCATTGAAGGATGTCAGCGCCTAGACTACACATTGGTGAAGCTGTGAGAGATAATTTTGCTAGTGGTAGAGCACTGTTTGAGCTGGGGGGGGGAACTGTCTTGTGGCCGGCGGTACAGGCACAGGGCCCCTCATATTACAACGGTGTGTCTGACGTTGGGTGCGCACCACCACCGCCAGAGACACTTTATTGTACTATGAGGGACCCAGTGGCAGTGCCGTCGACCAAAAGCGGCCACACCCACCTCTTCAGACAAACAGCACTCTCAAGGGTCCAAGCGCAAAGTGGCGATAGCACGGCCCCGTGTGGGGAGTTTGGCCATTTCGTGAGGTGGAAACATGTCGTATGCTGGACAATCAGGTGAAGAAAATTACGAGATTGGAAAAGTCATTCAGAATAGTCCACAGGCAAGACCTTTTCATAGGAAAGCTAGGTGTCAGCCGGGCAGGGTGGGGCAAAAGATTTTGAAATCCAGTTGTGGTTCATTTTAATGAAGGTTAGATCATCTACATTTTGGGTAGCCAGACGAGTCCTTTTTTCTGTTAGTATTGAACCTGCAGCACTGAATACTCTTTCTGATAGGACACTAGCTGCCGGGCAAGCAAGCTCCTGCAATGCATATTCTGCCAATTCTGGCCAGGTGTCTAATTTGGATGCCCAGTAATCAAATGGGAATGACGGTTGAGGGAGAACGTCGATAAGGGATGAAAAATAGTTTGTAACCATACTGGACAAATGTTGTCTCCTGTCACTTTGAATTGATGCTGCAGTACCTGTCCTGTCTGCGGTCATAGAAAAATCACTCCACAACCTGGTCAGAAAACCCCTCTGGCCAACGCCACTTCTGATTTCTGCCCCTCTAACACCTCTGGTCTGCTGGCCCCTGGAGCTCGTGTGAGAACGATCACGGGCGCTGTGTGCAGGGAATGCCAGAAGCAAACGGTCAACAAGAGTTGATTGTTTTGTTGCTAATATTAGTTCCAAGTTCTCATGTGGCATAATATTTTGCAATTTCCCTTTATAGCGAGGATCAAGGAGGCAGGCCAACCAGTAATCGTCATCGTTCATCATTTTTGTAATGCGTGTGTCCCTTTTGAGGATACGCAAGGCATAATCCGCCATGTGGGCCAAAGTTCCCGTTGTCAAATCTGCGGTTGTGCTTGGTTGAGGGGCAGTTGCAGGCAAATCTACGTCACTTGTGTCCCTCAAAAAACCAGAACCCGGCCTTGCCACGCCACCAATTTCCCGTGCCCCCGGGAAAGCTTCCTCATTAAAAATATACTCATCCCCATCATCCTCCTCATCCTCCACCTCCTCTTCGCCCGGTACCTCGTCATGTACACTGCCCTGACCAGACAATCGCTGACTGTCATCAAGGCTTTCCTCTTCCTCTGGTGCAGACGCCTGATCCTTTATGTGCGTCAAACTTTGCATCAGCAGACGCATTAGGGGGATGCTCATGCTTATTATGGCGTTGTCTGCACTAACCAGCCGTGTGCATTCCTCAAAACACTGAAGGACTTGACACATGTCTTGAATCTTCGACCACTGCACACCTGACAACTCCATGTCTGCCATCCTACTGCCTGCCCGTGTATGTGTATCCTCCCACAAAAACATAACAGCCTGCCTCTGTTCGCACAGTCTCTGAAGCATGTGCAGTGTTGAGTTCCACCTTGTTGCAACGTCTATGATTAGGCGATGCTGGGGAAGGTTCAAAGAACGCTGATAGGTCTGCATACGGCTGGAGTGTACAGGCGAACGGCGGATATGTGCGCAAAGTCCACGCACTTTGAGGAGCAGGTCGGATAACCCCGGATAACTTTTCAGGAAGCACTGCACCACCAGGTTTAAGGTGTGAGCCAGGCAAGGAATGTGTTTCAGTTGGGAAAGGGAGATGGCAGCCATGAAATTCCTTCCGTTATCACTCACTACCTTGCCTGCCTCAAGATCTACAGTGCCCAGCCACGACTGCGTTTCTTGCTGCAAGAACTCGGACAGAACTTCCGCGGTGTGTCTATTGTCGCCCAAACACTTCATAGCCAATACAGCCTGCTGACGTTTGCCAGTAGCTGCCCCATAATGGGAGACCTGGTGTGCAACAGTGGCAGGTGCGGATGGAGTGTTTGTGCGACTGCGGTCTGTGGACAAGCTCTTGCTTCTGCAGGAGGACGAGGAGGAGGAGGAGGAGGAGGGGGTGCGAACGGCTACAGACAACTGTTTACTAGACCGTGGGCTAGGCAGAACTGTCCCAAACTTGCTGTCCCCTGTGGACCCTGAATCCACCACATTTACCCAGTGTGCCGTGATGGACACGTAACGTCCCTGGCCATGCCTACTGGTCCATGCATCTGTTGTCAGGTGCACCTTTGTGCTCACAGATTGCCTGAGTGCATGGACGATGCGCTCTTTAACATGCTGGTGGAGGGCTGGGATGGCTTTTCTGGAAAAAAAGTGTCGACTGGGTAGCTCGTAGCGTGGTACAGCGTAGTCCATCAGGTCTTTGAAAGCTTCGCTTTCAACTAACCGGTAGGGTATCATCTCTAACGAGATTAGTCTAGCTATGTGGGCGTTCAAACCCTGTGTACGCGGATGCGAGGCTAATATTTCCTTTTTCTAACCATAGTCTCATGTAGGGTGAGCTGGACTGGAGAGCTGGAGATCGTGGAACTAGCGGGGGTGCCGGTGGACATGGCAGACTGAGAGACGGTGGGAGATGGTATTGTTGCCGCCGGTGCCCTAGATGCAGTGTTTCCTACTACGAAACTGGTGATTCCCTGACCCTGACTGCTTTGGCCTGGCAAAGATACCTGCACAGATACAGCAGGTGGTGCGCTAAATGGTGGTCCTACACTGCCGGAAGGGATGTTGCGTTGATGACTAGCTTCATTGGCCGAGGGTGCAACAACCTTAAGGGACGTTTGGTAGTTAGTCCAAGCTTTCAAATGCATGGTGGTTAAATGTCTATGCATGCAACTAGTATTGAGACTTTTCAGATTCTGACCTCTGCTTAAGGAAGTAGAACATTTTTGACAGATGACTTTGCGCTGATCAATTGGATGTTGTTTAAAAAAATGCCAGACTGCACTCTTTCTAGCATCGGATACCTTTTCAGGCATTGCAGACTGAGCTTTAACCGGATGGCCACGCTGTCCTCCACCAGGTTTTGGCTTTGCCACGCGTTTTGGGCAAGATACGGGCCCGGCAGATGGAACCTGTGGCGATGTTGATGCCTGCTGCGGCCCCTCCTCCTCCTCTGCTTCAGAACTGCTGCCGCCTGCACCCTGTTCCCCCAATGGCTGCCAATCGGGGTCAAGAACTGGGTCATCTAATAACTCTTCTTGTACCTCCTGCGCAACTTCGTCTGTGTCACCGTGTCGTTCGGTGGTATAGCGTTCGTGATGGGGCAACATAGTCTCATCAGGGTCTGATTCTTGATCAGCACCCTGCGAGGGCAATGTTGTGGTCTGAGTCAAAGGACCAGCATAGTAGTCTGGCTGTGGCTGTGCGTCAGTGCACTCCATGTCAGATTCAACTTGTAATGGGCATGGACTGTTAACTGCTTCACTTTCTAAGCCAGGGACGGTATGTGTAAAGAGCTCCATGGAGTAACCCGTTGTGTCGCCTGCTGCATTCTTCTCTGTTGTTGTTTTTGCTGAAGAGGACAAGGAAGTGACTTGTCCCTGACCGTGAACATCCACTAACGACGCGCTGCTTTTACTTTTACCAGTTTCACGAGAGGAGGCAAAAGAGCTAGAGGCTGAGTCAGCAAGATAAGCCAAAACTTGCTCTTGCTGCTCCGGCTTTAAAAGCGGTTTTCCTAATCCCAGAAAAGGGAGCGTTCGAGGCCTTGTGTAGCCGGACGACGAACCTGGCTCCACAGCTCCAGACTTAGGTGCAATATTTTTTTCCCCACGACCACCTGATGCTCCACCACTACCACTACCCTCATTACCAGCTGACAATGAACGCCCCCGGCCACGACCTCTTCCACTAGACTTCCTCATTGTTTTAAAAACGTAACCAAACTAACGTTATTTGTTGCAGTCACACAACTTACACGGTGAGCTATAACTTCAGTATGATTTAGCTACCCCTTTACAGGTTGGTGAGACCACAGCGAAAATCAGGCCCAATGTTACACACTCTGTTTTTGGTGGCTGCAAATTAGAGAGATGCCCCACACGCAGGACTGTCACTGAAGCACAAATGTTAATATTAATGTCACACTATTATTTTTTTTGTATTTTTATTTTTTTCAGGAACACTTTAGAAACCCCCAAAAAAAAAAAAAATAGATTTTTGCAGGGAGAATTTAGAAAACAAATGTAACAAACTATATGCTTTCTATGGGCCACTGAGTGAGAGATGACGCACACAGGAATCAGGAGTGGCACACAAGCCCAGAGGCCAATATTTTTCTACCAATGATTGATGGAGTTATTTTCTCTGGTAGATTTTGGAACCCAAATCAAGGAAAAAAAATATAGGCTTTCTATGGACCACAATTGGAGAGAGAGAGAGAGAGAGAGAGAGAGAGAGAGAGAGAGAGATGGCACACCCAGGAGTCAAGACTGGCACACAAGCAGAAAGGCCAATATTAATCTCCCATTTTTTTTTTGGGTTTGTTTTTTTTTTTTTTTTTTTTCAGGGAGACTTTAGAAAAAAAAATAATAAAAAAAATATGATTTTATCAGGAAGAATTTAGAAACCAAATAAAATAAAATTATTTTTTCAGGGAGAATTTATAAAACAAATAAAAACAAAAATAGGCGTTCTATGGCCCACTGACTGAGAGATGACGCACACAGGAGTCAGGAGTGGCACACAAGCCCAGAGGCCAATATTTTTCTACCAATGATTGATGTAGTTATTTTCTCTGGTAGATTTTGGAACCCAAATCAAGGAAAAAAAATATAGGCTTTCTATGGACCACAATTGGAGAGAGAGAGAGAGAGAGAGAGAGAGAGAGATGGCACACCCAGGAGTCAAGACTGGCACACAAGCAGAAAGGCCAATATTAATCTCCCACTGTTTTTTTTGTTTGTTTTTTTTTTTTTTTTTTCAGGGAGACTTTAGAAAAAAAAATAATAAAAAAAATATGATTTTATCAGGAAGAATTTAGAAACCAAATAAAATAAAATGATTTTTTTCAGGGAGAATTTATAAAACAAATAAAAACAAAAATAGGCGTTCTATGGCCCACTGACTGAGAGATGACGCACACAGGAGTCAGGAGTGGCACACAAGCCCAGAGGCCAATATTTTTCTACCAATGATTGATGTAGTTATTTTCTCTGGTAGATTTTGGAACCCAAATCAAGGAAAAAAAATATAGGCTTTCTATGGACCAAAATTGGAGAGAGAGAGAGAGAGAGAGAGAGAGATGGCACACCCAGGAGTCAAGACTGGCACACAAGCAGAAAGGCCAATATTAATCTCCCACTGTTTTTTTTGGTTGTTTTTTTTTTTTTTTTTCAGGGAGACTTTAGAAAAAAAAATAATAAAAAAAATATGATTTTATCAGGAAGAATTTAGAAACCAAATAAAATAAAATGATTTTTTCAGGGAGAATTTATAAAACAAATAAAACCAAAAATAGGCGTTCTATGGCCCACTGACTGAGAGATGACGCACACAGGAGTCAAGACTGGCACACAAGCAGAAAGGCCAATATTAATCTCCCACTGTTTTTTTTTTTTTTTTTTTCAGGGAGACTTTAGAAAAAAAAATAATAAAAAAAATATGATTTTATCAGGAAGAATTTAGAAACCAAATAAAATAAAATGATTTTTTCAGGGAGAATTTATAAAACTAATAAAACAAAAAATAGGCGTTCTATGGCCCACTGAGTGAGAGATGACGCACACAGGAGTCAAGACTGGCACACAAGCAGAAAGGCCAATATTAATCCCCCACTGTTTTTTTTGTTTGTTTTTTTTTTTGTTTTGTTTTTTTTCAGGGAGACTTTAGAAAAAAAAATAATAAAAAAATATGATTTTATCAGGAAGAATTTAGAAACCAAATAAAATAAAATGATTTTTTCAGGGAGAATTTAGAAAACAAATAAAACCAAAAATAGGCGTTCTATGGCCCACTGACTGAGAGAGAGAGAGTGATGGCACGCTTAGTACTGGCACACAAGCCCAAAGGGCAATATTAATCTCCCTTTTTTTTTCAGGGAGAATTTCTAAAACCCAAAAAAAAAAAAAAATAGGCTTTCTATGGCCCACTATTTGTGAGAGAGATGGGACGCTCAGGACTGGCACAGATGGCACGCTCAGGACTGGCACAGAAGCCCAGAGGCCAATATTAATCTCCCTTTTTTTCTGGGAGAATTTATAAAACCAAAAAAATATTTAAATAGGCTTTCTATGGCCCACTATTTGTGAGAGAGATGGCACGCTCAGGACTGGCACAGATGGCACGCTCACAACTGGCACACAAGCCCAGAGGCCAATATTAATCTCCCTTTTTTTCAGGGAGAATTTATAAAACCAAAAAAAAAATTAAATAGGCTTTCTATGGCCCACTATTTGTGAGAGAGATGGCACGCTCAGGACTGGCACAGATGGCACGCTCACAACTGGCACACAAGCCCAGAGGCCAATATTAATCTCCCTTTTTTCAGGGAAAATTTATAAAACCAAAAAAAAAATTAAATAGGCTTTCTATGGCCCACTATTTGTGAGAGAGATGGCACGCTCAGGACTGGCACAGATGGCACGCTCACAACTGGCACACAACCCCAGAGGCCAATATTAATCTCCCTTTTTTTCAGGGAGAATTTATAAAACCAAAAAAAAAATTAAATAGGCTTTCTATGGCCCACTATTTGTGAGAGAGATGGCACGCTCAGGGCTGGCACAGATGGCACGCTCACAACTGGCACACAAGCCCAGAGGCCAATATTAATCTCCCTTTTTTCAGGGAAAATTTATAAAACCAAAAAAAAAATTAAATAGGCTTTCTATGGCCCACTATTTGTGAGAGAGATGGCACGCTCAGGACTGGCACAGATGGCACGCTCACAACTGGCACACAAGCCCAGAGGCCAATATTAATCTCCCTTTTTTTCAGGGAGAATTTATAAAACCAAAAAAAAAATTAAATAGGCTTTCTATGGCCCACTATTTGTGAGAGAGATGGCACGCTCAGGGCTGGCACAGATGGCACGCTCAGGACTGGCACACAAGCCCAGAGGCCAATATTAATCTCCCTTTTTTTCAGGGAGAATTTATAAAACCCAAAAAAAAATAAAATAGGCTTTCTATGGCCCACTATTTGTGAGAGAGATGGCACACTCAGGACTGGCACACAAGCCCAAAGGCCAATATTAATCTCCCACTGTATTTTTATCAGGGAGAATTTATACACCCCACAAAAAAAAATACAGAAAAATGAAAAGGCTTTCTATGGCCCACTATGTGAGAGAGATGGCACACACAGGGATGGCACTCTAGCAGAAATGCCAAATTGCCAATCTTAATCTCCCACCAAAAAAAAAACAAAAAAAAAACAGGGAATGTCCTACAATTACTATCTCCCTGCCTGCAGTAATCTCAGCCAGGTATGGCAGGCAGCTACTATCTCCCTGCCTGCAGTAATCTCAGCCAGGTATGGCAGGCAGCAATAAGGAGTGGACTGATGCACAAATGAAATAAAAAGTGTGGACAAACAAAAAAGATAGCTGTGCAGAAAGGAAGGAACAAGAGGATTTGTGCTTTGAAAAAAGCAGTTGGTTTGCACAGCGGCGTACACACAGCAATGCAGCTATCAGGGAGCCTTCTAGGGCAGCCCAATGAGCTACAGCGCTGAGGGGAAAAAAAAAAAAAAAACTTCCACTGTCCCTGCACACCGAGGGTGGTGTTGGACAGTGCAAATCGCTGCAGCACAAGCGGTTTTGTGGTTAATGGACCCTGCCTAACGCTATCCCTGCTTCTGACAAAGCGGCAGCAACCTCTCCCTAAGCTCAGATCAGCAGCAGTAAGATGGCGGTCGGCGGGAACGCCTCTTTATAGCCCCTGTGACGTCGCAGACAGCAAGCCAATCACTGCAATGCCCTTCTCTAAGATGGTGGGGACCAGGACCTATGTCATCACGCTGCCCACACTCTGCGTTTACCTTCATTGGCTGAGAAATGGCGCTTTTCGCGTCATTGAAACGCGACTTTGGCGCGAAAGTCGCGTACCGCATGGCCGACCCCGCACAGGGGTCGGATCGGGTTTCATGAAACCCCGACTTAGCCAAAAGTCGGCGACTTTTGAAAATGTTCGACCCGTTTCGCTCAACCCTAGAAATAAGCACATCTTCTTGGTAATAAAAAACTTTTACTTTATTCAAATCCTCTTAAAAACATTGTTGGAGTTCAAGACAGAATGGGATATTGACACATGGGTCGAAACGAGTAAAGTTTTATTCTCATGTGGGACTTGCTATCCCATTCTGTCTTGATCTCCAACAATGTTTTTAAGGGGATTTGAATAAAGAAAAAGTTTTTTATTATCAAGAAGATGTGCTGGATCATTATGGATTAACTTTGCATGCGGACTTGAACGCTATTCCATGCACCTTTGTGGATAACTGCACCTGCTGTGGATAATTCAAGGGTGAGCTGATGAACCCTTTTCTTATATTTTAGTGAAATAAATAAGTATTTGATCCCTTGCTGATTTTGTAAGTTTTCCCACTGACAAAGACATGAACAGTCTATAATTTGAAGGGTAGGTTAATCTTAACACTGCAAAATGCAAATAAATGTATATAATTTATCTATACAATGTGATTTTCTGGATTTTATTTTTGATATTCTATCTCTCAATGTTAAAATTAACCTACTCTTAAAATTATAGACTGTTCATGTCTTTGTCAGCATGCAAACATACAAAATTAACAGGGGATCAAATACTTATTTCCCGCACTGTATATTTTTTTATGATCCTCGAGAATCAAAACACAAATTATTCATATTTGCATGGAACAGTAAATTTGACATCACCTCTTCATCACCCCAATCTGGATCACATATCTTGTCTACCACACAAAAATCATCATAAATGATCATCATTATCATATTTTATATTTAAATACCACAATATATGATGCCGCGCTTGGGGGTAGGTCATGAATCTAATTAGATTAAATCTCTGCAGTAAATATCAACCGTGCAGATGTACAAGTACTCAGCAAGATAATGTAACTGTTTTGCCTCTTACGCTATGTGCACACGTAGGAAAAGTGGTGCAGAATTTTCTGCACTAAATCCGCATCCGGATTTGCTGCGGTTTTTATGCGGATTTTGTGCGGTTTTTATGCGGAATTGATGCAGATTTTGTGCGGATTTTCTGCGTTTTTTGCCACTGCGGATTTTTATCATGGATGGGTGCAGAAACGCTGCAAATCAGCACAAAAGAAGTGTCATACAAATCCGCAGCAATTCCGCACTGATTTTTCCGCACCATCTGCACAGCTTTTTTTTTATCCCATTGATTTACATTGTACTGTACATCACAGTGTGGATTTGCAGCGTTTCTGCGCGGAAAAATTCTCTGCGGATCCGGAGCAAATCCGCATCGTGTGCACATAGCCTTAATGTTAAGCAAGTTGTATGGGTAATAGCGGTATAAAGCGCTTACCTATTAGCAGAAAAGAGTCCGTTCCATAGCTAGATCGAGGAAGTCATCCAGCTCGGCGGTGCTGAGTATGTGCGGGGCTGGACACAGCTTACTGTTTGCTTTTAAGGGGGAGTGAGGGGCGTGCGCGCCTCAGCAGTATATTACCAAGGAGGCCTCGGCCGAAGGCATCCCTGGTTACAGCTGGAAGAAAATGGTTGCCGGTACCTGCTCACGCTTGCTAGAATGTTCATCCTCATCTTCTGATGAAGAAGGTAGTTTACCTTTGAAACGCATTGGTCACCCTCTCTTGGTCCTAACGCCGCTCCGTAGCTTTGTGACGTCACATTCTCGCAAGCGTGAGTAGGCAGCCATTTTCTTCCAGCTGTAACGAGGGACGCCTTCGGCCGAGGCCTTCTTGGTAATATACAGCTGAGGCGCGCACGAGCTGGATGACTTCCTTGGTCTAGCTATAAGAACGGACTCTTTTCTGCTATTAGGTAAGCGCTTAATACCGCTATTACCCATACAACTTGCTTAACATTTAGAGGCGTTTTCCAGTTACATTATCTTGCTGAGTACTTGTACATCTGCATGGTTGATATTTACTGCAGAGATTTCATCTAATTAGATTCATGACCTACCCCAAAGCGCGGCATCATATATAGTGGTATTTATTTTAAGCATTTTTCAGGATTGGCACATGTCTTGCGTTTGATTCCAGCAGCTGGGGACGGTCTTTTTCTTTTTAATTCCCCCTCCTGGGGATAATCAATCTACCGTGTGGTGGGCGCCGTTGTGACCGATTATTTCATATTTTATATTTGTATCAGTGTAAGAAATATCCTAAGCTCCTTGCTCCACCTACTGATTCCCATATCTACTGTAAATTAGCCCTGACTCAGAGGGCCACTACCACCTTGGTTGTCACTGCCAGTGCCACTACTGCTACCTGTGCTACTACAACTACATGGTGGTGTCACTGTTAGAGGAACATCATCCTGCTGTGACATAGATTAGTGATGTGCCTTATAGTCCATAACAACCTCCTCTTCCTCCTAATACACTTGTTGGAAACAATGGAGGAAAATTATGACCTGCGTTTGGTAGTAGTACTGCTGATTCATACATTGGCGGTGCTGCTGTTGATGCTGATGCTTGCGACTCACACATTATTATTGCCAATAATACCCAAAAACAAAGGAAGTGCAAAAAACCCAAGTAATAATGAAAATGTTTATTGATAAATCCCAAAAAATATTTCTATAAGATATACAAAATTAGAAAGATAAGGGTGTAAAACAAGGTAGAGTGAATCCTGACATCTCTGCCTGACGCGGTGAACTTGACAGTGTTGGAAAATGTTCAGAAACTTTCCCACGTGAATGAGTTCATGTCTGGTCAGGCGGGGAGGCTGCACAGGCAGCTTTTCATTCATTCCTATGTGGTTTACAGCCCAGCCGGTAGCATAAGCACCGCTCAGGGTTGTAAACTAATTAACACCTTGAGATGGGTTGCAATGTGGGACTTGACTGTACAGCGGACAGGTATGGGATATTGTTGCTTTTTTATTTTGGATTTTTTTTTTTTACAGAAGAAAGAGGGCTTTGCTTGGATTGAGAGTGTAATAAAGATGTTAAACCGTGTGTTTCATTATTTCATTAAAATACTTTATTCTTAATGTATGTATTTTTAATCTGTTCATACTATTGGCTTAATAATGGATAGGTGTCTTATTGACACCTCTCAATTATTATCCAGGCTTAATGTCACCTTTCAATAGCAAGGTGACATTAACCCCTTATTATCCCATATGCCACTGCCACAGTGCAATGGGAAGAGAGAGGCTAAGTGCCGGAGTATCTTACAAATGCGCCTTTTCTGGGGTGGCTGGGGGCAGATTTTTTTTACCCGGGGGGCCAATAACCATGGTCCCTCTCTAGGCTATTAATATCTGCCCTCATTCACTGGCTTTCCCTCTCTGGCGGAGAAAATTATGCGGGAGCCCATGCCAGTTTTTTATGTGAATTAATCCTTTAATTTAACACCTACAGCTCCAAAATTTTACACACACACTACTAACATTATTAGTGAGGACCATCTAACGGATATGCAATGGTTTACTGTATGTAAACCATGTCTCATATCCTGTCGGGTTCTGCAATGATTTTACAGAACCCAACAATTGAATTATCGGCTATTCTGCTACCTAACTATCTATGAAATATAAATATAGATATATATGTGTGTTAACGACATATATATATATATATATACATACCTATACTATGTGTAGACATTTGTTTTATCTATTCTATTTTAACGTGTCAGTGTGATTTTACTATACACCCCACTGAATTGCCGGCTTTTCTAATGGACACCGTTGCATATTCCTCGCAAGTCACACTGATGGTCCGTGTGGTGTGCGATTTTTTCTCGCACCCGTAGACTTTCATTGGCGAGTCTCGGCTGTAATACGGTGCAAATCGCAGCATGCACTTTTCTCTCGCACGTATAATACGGCCCGAGAAAACAACGCATGATAGGAGCTGCCCCATACATTAACATTGGATTTTTTATCGCATAGCACTTGTCCGTATTACGCTCTAGTGTGACTCCGGCCTAATTTTGTATATCTTACTCCTAAAAGACAGCAGCAACAACTGGCCAAAGTATTGATGTGGAGTATACTAATGTCAAATTTGACTAATAAAATAAGTCTGCAAAAGATCAGTTGTTTGTGACACACACTTTGTGATGCAGTCACAAAGTTAAAAAAAATTTCTTTCAGTAATATTGGCCTGATTTAAGATAAATGTCAAAAAGTGGGTAATTGAAATGAAGCAGCACTGTAACCACTGTGATCAATCACTGCCAACTCTCCAATATATCTCTCCCTATCAAATGACTTCGTATTATTATCTTTTCTACAAACACTACACACTAATCTTCAACATTGAAGTTCTATAACACACTGTTTTTTCACTGTTTTATAGAGGTCTTTCAATATCTTTACAGCTAAGCTGTGAGATGTGGCATTCTCCCAGTATCCAGATTCACCACAAAATGGCTGCTGCATTCTCTGCTTCTGCTTTTATACACGCTATGATAGTTCTGCCTGATTGGCTGTGCAATGCCAAACAATTTAAGAGCTGCAAAGCATTATGGTGAAGCATGTCCATCATGAGCTAAGCTTCATGGGAGCCTTCCTGGCTTATGAAATCTTATGCAATGTGTAAAATGGAGGCAGCTATTTTAGACAATTTACTTGAATCGAAATTAAATTCCTCATCAAATTTGTTTATTCATCTTTACTTCTTATGCTTCCTAACGGGAAGGACTGTGGTTATACTATGATGTTTAAATATTCCCTTAATTTTTTTGAGCAATGCATATAGTCAATTGAAAATCATCAGAAAAGGTGAATTAAATTAAATAAATATGTTGTGTTAGATAGCTTTTTAAACTGGAGGAAATATTTTGCTGTGCAAGTTGCATAGGAAATTATATCATCCAAAAAGTAGGGAAGGAAATCAGCTGAAGAAACTGATTTCAATTAATGCAGCTCTTGCCAACTTTTAATTCTATTTCCACCAAGCTCATTCAAATACTTTGAAGTTTAGTTTAGATTAGAAGAGTGAACAGACGCTCAAGACATGATTGCAGAATACTTTTTCCAAGCTGGAAGAAAGACACGCTTCTGTAACGGAAAACAAGCTCCCATGAACCCTTAATATGACATTTCCTACATTTGTTCTTATGTTGTCTGTAATATTTCCACTGGGTCTTTATATCGTGGTGAGAGATTAAAACAGTTGGTATCAAAGTATTTAAAGGTACGGTATGTTAAACCAAAATGTAGCAACATAAATTATTATTTTTTTTATTTTCATCATGCATCTTGGAGATTGTCCAGAATAAAATGAGTATGAGGCCAATTATCAGAGTACGTTGACTTTAGTGTGTCATTTTTCAGTGATTATTATCCACTTTAACCACTTTGCAAGATGTGGACATGTACTCAAGGGCTTATAATCACCAGTTCAAATTACTTTTAATAATCTTTCTTTTTAACTTTAAATGTGCTACACTGTATATTGCCATGTATTTTAGTCTCCTAAATACTAGTGTAGCATTCCTGTTATTTCTTCTAAATAAAACTACATGACACCAGTGAATAGGCAATTTTGCTCTATGTGTATGTAAATAATACTGGTAGAATCTGAGAATTAAAACATCTAAAAAGACACCATTTACATAGAACTGGTACCAAACCGCTGTTACCATGACAGTGGAATGGGTTGTGCACTACTCCATTCCATACCGATTCCCTTCCCTGGTACCGCACCCCAATTGTTAATTACCTACGATTCATGCTTTTGCCTCCTTGATAAATCTTCCATAAGACACCCCCGATGTCACTTAATGTCAGTTAATAGCGATTGAAATGGAGCTCACCATTTATACAAGGTTGGGTCAATGTATTCTATGTAACTTATAATGTCTACCAAAAAGAAATGATTCATGTTATGTTATGTGCACACGACGCGGATTTTGCTGCGGATCCTCAGCGTTTCCGCAGCTGCAGGTCCGCAGCAGTTTCCCATGAGTTTACATTACAATGTAAACCTATGGGAAACAGAAAACGCTGTGCACATGCTGCGGAAAAAATACGTGTGGAAACGCAGCAGTTTACATTCCGCAGCATGTCACTTCTTTCTGCAGATTCCGCAGCGGTTTTAGGCTATGTTCACACGCTGCAGATTTTGCTGCGGTTCCGCAGCGTTTCCGCAGCTGCGGGTCTGCAGCAGTTTCCCATGCGTTTACAGTACAATGTAAACCTATGGGAAACGCAATCCGCAGTGCACATGCTGTGCAAAAAAATGCGTGGAAACGCAGCGGTTTACATTCCGCAGCATGTCAATTCTTTGTGCGGAATCCACAGCGGTTTTACACCTGCTCCTTAACAGAAAACCGCAGGTGTAAAACCGCCGTGGAATCCGCAAAAAAAACGCGGTAAATCTGTGATAAATCTGCAGCAAAAACGCAGCGTTTTTGCCCTGCAGATTTATCAAATCCGCTGCGGAAAAATCCGCAGTGGACCATTCTACGTGTGCACATACCCTAAGTCATTAATTGAATGGTGTAAAAATTACCTACCTTAGGGTATGTGCACATGTAGAATGGTCCACTGCGGATTTTTCTGCAGCGGATTTGATAAATCTGCAGGGCAAAAACGCTGAGTTTTTGCTGCAGATTTATGGCGGATTTACCGCGGTTTTTTTTGTGGATTTCACTGCGGTTTTACAACTGCGGTTTTCTATTGGAGCAGGTGTAGAACCGCTGCGGAATCCGCAGAAAGACGTGACATGCTGCGGAATATAAACCGCGCTGCGTTTCCATGCATTTTCTTCCGCAGCATGTGCACAGCGTTTTCTGTTTCCCATTAGTTTACATTTACATTTTACATTTACAGAAACGCTGCGGATCCGCAGCAAAATCCGCAGCGTGTGCACATAGCCTAATATTTCAGAACAATTTCCACCACAGGTTGGGTTTGTATTGCACATTTTTTAGCCAAAGTTAATAAATAAAAAGTAGGTATCCTGATGTTGGAAATATAATAATAATAATAATAATCTATATTTTTATATAGCGCTAACATATTCTGCAGCGCTTTACAGACATTATCATCGCTGTCCCCGATGGGGCTCACAATCTAAATTCCTTATCAGTATGTCTTTGGAATGTGGGAGGAAACTGGAGTGTCCGGAGGAAACCCACGCAAACACGGAGAGAACATACAAACTCTTTGCAGATGTTGTCCTTGGTGGGATGGTCTCACTGATGTGTGGCTTACGTTAGCGAGTGTCATAGTTGTGGACAGGGTTCCTTCCCTGTCCTTTAGGGGTTAATTGTATAGCCTCCTTCTGGCTTGGGGAGGGCTATATTTACCCGCCTTAATCTGGGGATCCTTGTCAGTGATTTATCTGTCTTGGCTGTGTGTCTGACCCCCTGGGGTGCTTGCATACTGTTGTCCGGTTGCTTTCTTGTGTATGGCTTGGTCTGTTTTCTCGTTCTGTGCTTTGCCTGGTGACTGTGCTAATTGTCTGTTTCTGGCTCTGACCTTCGGCTTGGTACTCTGACTTCCCTCTTGTTTGCCCCGTTTGTACTGCACCGCTATCTTTGGCTCCCCGACCTTTTGCTTTGTCCCGACCATGCTTACGTGTCACTCTTTTGGCACTACAACGACCTCCCGGCTTGAATTCGGCATGTTCAGACTACTCTCCGGCTCCGCCGGTCATCGCTGCTTGTCTTTTCCCCCCGGACACAAACACCTCCCAGCCATCACTCAATACTCCGTGCGCCAAGGCCGCCTCCTTTTCCTTCATTAGCGTCCCCGATGCCTGCGCTGTAAGTTCCCATCGTATGTTGGGAGTCGAAGGGCAGCGCAAACTGCACATGCCCCCAAAAAAACTTACAGCGCAGGTGCCGGGGATATTAATGAAGGAAGTGGAGGTGGACTCCGGCGCGCGGAGTAATGAGTTATAGCTGGGAGGCATTTGTGTCTGGGGGGAAAAGACATGCCCCCTGGGATAAACTACAGGTATGAGGGACAAATTATAAAAATGGATATTGCAGCGTTGAAAAGGACCCCAACTACAAGAGCCACCTTGACAGAATGCAGCATTAGTGCTGCACAAGATGGCTCTTTTAGTTAAAAACGCCTGGGGGGTTACAGGTTTTCTTTAAATAGGCAAATGAAGTTCCTCTTTTTCTACAATGCTAAGTCTATCTGTAGCCACAATGGTATGTTTACACATTGTAAAATACCCTTCTTGGAACTTTAATCAGCTTAGTAAGCATCATCCAGCTGAGAGACTGCCATTGAGGGGCAAAGTATCCTTTTTTCCCAATCTTCTAAATAGTATAAATTTTAAGGCCGGCGTCACACTTGCGAGTTTTACGGACGTAAGAGCGCAGAATCTACGTCCGTAAAACTCGCAAAAAATACGGCACAATTATTCTCTATGCCCCTGCTCCTATTTGCCGTATTTTACTGATCAGTATTATACGGCTTTCTACGGCCGTACAAAATCGCAGCATGCTGCGTTTGTCACCGTACTGCGCAAGAAATACGCCAATGAAAGTCTATGGAAGCGTGAAAAATACGGATTACACACGGACAAGCAGTGTGACTTGCGAGAAATACGCAGCGCTGTTAGAGAGAAAAGCCGGTAATTCAGTGCGGTGTACAGTAAAATCACACTGACAGCTTACAGTAGAATAGGTAGAATAAATGTGTACACATAGAATAGGTATATATATATATATATGTCAGTGAGACACATATATGTATATATATTAATATTTATTCCAGCGCTATACAGCTTGAAAGCCGGTAATTCAATTACCGGCTTTTTCTTTCTCCTTCCTAAAACCCGACATGATTTGAGACATGGTTTACATACAGTAAACCATGTCTTCTCTCCATTTTTTTTGCAGATTCCACACTACTAATGTCAGTAGTGTGTATCTGCAAAATTTGGCCGTTCTAGCTCTTAAAATAAAGGGTTAAATGGCGGAAAAAATTGGCGTGGGCTCCCGCGCAATTTTCTCCGCCAGAGTAGTAAAGCCAGTGACTGAGGGCAGATATTAATAGCCTGGAGAGGGTCCATGGTTATTGGCCCCCCCCCTGGCTAAAAACATCTGCCCCCAGCCACCCCAGAAAAGGCACATCTGGAAGATGCGCCTATTCTGGCACTTGGCCACTCTCTTCCCATTCCCGTGTAGCGGTGGGATATGGGGTAATGAAGGGTTAATGCCACCTTGCTATTGTAAGGTGACATTAAGCCTAATTAATAATGGAGAGGCGTCAATTATGACACCTATCCATTATTAATCCAATTGTAGTGAAGGGTTAAATAAAACACAAACACATTATTTAAAATTATTTTAATGAAATAAAAACAATGGTTGTTGGAGTATTTTATTCAACGCCCAATCCAGTCACTGAAGACCCTCGTTCTGTGAGTAAAAAAACATAATAAACCAACAATATACTTACCCTCCGCAGATCTGTAACGTCCAACGATGTAAATCCTTCTGAAGGGGTTAAAACATTTTGCAGAAAGGAGCTGTGCTAATGCAGGCTGCTCCTCGCTGCAAAACCCCAGGGAATGAGGCTAAAAATAGATCAATGATCTATATTTAGCTTCATTTGCGGTGAGGCGCCCTCTGCTGGCTGTTCATAGATCGTGGGAAATTACCTAGAAAGCCAGGGAGCTTTCTAGGTAATTTCCCACGATCTATGAACAGCCAGCAGAGGGCGCCTGACCGCAAATGAAGCTAAATATAGATCATTGATCTATTTTTAGCCTCATTTCCTGGGGTTTTGCAGCGAGGAGCAGCCTGCATTAGCACAGCTCCTTTCTGCAAAATGTTTTAACCCCTTCAGAAGGATTTACATCGTTGGATGTTACAGATCTGCGGAGGGTAAGTATATTGTTGGTTTATTATGTTTTTTTACTCACAGAACGAGGGTCTTCAGTGACTGGATTGGGCGTTGAATAAAATACTCCAAAAACCATTGTTTTTATTTCATTAAAATAATTTTAAATAATGTGTTTGTGTTTTATTTAACTCTTCACTACAATTGGATTAATAATGGATAGGTGTCATAATTGACTCCTCTCCATTATTAATTAGGCTTAATGTCACCTTACAATAGCAAGGTGGCATTAACCCTTCATTACCCCATATCCCACCGCTACACGGGAATGGGAAGAGAGTGGCCAAGTGCCAGAATAGGCGCATCTTCCAGATGTGCCTTTTCTGGGGTGGCTGGGGGCAGAAGTTTTTAGCCAGGGGGGGGCCAATAACCGTGGACCCTCTCCAGGCTATTAATATCTGCCCTCAGTCACTGGCTTTACTACTCTGGCGGAGAAAATTGCGCGGGAGCCCACGCCAATTTTTTCCGCCATTTAACCCTTTATTTTAAGAGCTAGAACGGCCAAATTTTGCAGATACACACTACTGACATTAGTAGTGTGGAATCTGCAAAAAAAATGGAGAGAAGACATGGTTTACTGTATGTAAACCATGTCTCAAATCATGTCGGGTTTTAGGAAGGAGAAAGAAAAAGCCGGTAATTGAATTACCGGCTTTCAAGCTGTATAGCGCTGGAATAAATATTAATATATATACATATATGTGTCTCACTGACATATATATATATATATACCTATTCTATGTGTACACATTTATTCTACCTATTCTACTGTAAGCTGTCAGTGTGATTTTACTGTACACACACTATATATATAGACAGTATATATATATTTTCTTTTCTTTTTGGGACACATGGATCACTTCTATAGCGGTATGTTGGTTTTGCTAGCCTGCGAGAAAACCACGCAGTACGGATGCCATACGGATTACATACGGAGGATGCCATGCGCAAAAAACGCTGACACACCCTGCCTACGGAGGAGCTACGGACCACTTTTTTCGGGACTTTTCAGCGTATTACGGCCGTAATATACGGACCGTATTGTTTTACGCTGTGTGTGACGCCGGCCTAAGGGGTCAGAGGATGACCATGGCATGATTTGCTAATGATGAAAGAAGTGTTCCAATAATCTAGAAAAGTGATGCAAAACTAATGCAGCTCTTGCCAATTTATAATCCAAGAAAACTATTCAGACCTCTTTTAAACTCTAGGATTGAATTTACCTTCACCCCTTCATCTGACAGAGAGTTCCATATTCTCCCTTCTTTTACAGTAAAGAATCTCTTTGTATGTTGGTATACACATCTTCTTTACTTTAAATGTAGAGGATGGCCTGCTGTTAAAAGTTACACTTTGGTATAGTTGGATCATGATGGAGATCTCTTTGCTAACCTTTGCCACTGTTATACATAGTTACGGTACATAAATTACTGTTATAAATAAATTTAGATCTGCATTAAAAAGGTTAGTATCAGACACAATGTAAAACTCACTTGATTTTGAGCCGCATGATGGTGCTGTTTGACCGGTAGGACATGTGCACATATTGGGCCGTGAACAGAATCCATCACCACAGGAATGACGGCAAATGGCTGTAAAAACATGAAAATGTTTAATATAACAAATCTGTGATAAATTTATGTTATGAAAAGGTAAATCATGCACAAAAATAAATATAATGTATACAGTGAAGGAAATAATTATTTGATCCTTTGCTGATTTTGTAAGTTTACCTACTGACAAAGACATGAACAGTCTATAATTTTAAGGGTGGATTAATTGTTACATTGAAAGTTAGAATATCAAAAATAAAATCCAGAAAATCATATGGTATAAATTATATAAATTTATTTGCATTTTGCAGTGAGAAATAAGTATTTGATCCTCTAACAACCATTAAGAGTTCTGGCTCCTACAGACCAGTTAGACACTCCTAATCAACTCGTTACCTGCATTAAAGACGGCTGTCTTATATAGTCATCTTTATAAAAGACTCCTGTCCACAGACTCAATAAATCAGTCAGACTCTAACCTCTACAAAATGGACAAGACCAAAGAGTGTTATAAGGATGTCAGAGACAAGATCGTAGACCTGCACAAAGCTGGAATGGGATACAAAACCATAAGTAAGATGCCGGGTGAGAAGGAGACAACTGTTGGTGAAATAGTAAGAAAATGGAAGAAATACAAAATCACTGTCAACCGACATCGATCTGAGGCACCATGCAAAATCTCACCTAATGGGGTATCCTTGATCATGAGTAAGGTGGGAGATCAGCCTAAAATACCACGAGGAATTTGTTAATGTTCTCAAGGCAGCTGGGACCAGAGTCACCAAGAAAACCATTGGTAACACATTACGCCATAAATTTTAAAATCCTGCAGTGCCCACAAGGTCCCACTGCTCAAGAAGGCACATGTGCAGGCCTGTCTGAAGTTTGCCAATGGACACCTGGATGATTCTGTGAGTGATTGGGAGAAGGTGCTGTGGTCAGATGAGACAACAATTGGGCTCTTTCACATTAACTCAACTTGCCGTGTTTGGAGGAAGAGAAATGCTGCCTATGACCCAAAGAACACCGTCCCCACTGTCAAGCATGGAGGTGGAAACATTATGTTTTGGGGGTGTTTCTCTGCTAAGGGCACAGGACTACTTCACTGCATCAATGGGAGAATGGATGGAGCCATGCAGGGCCGCCATCAGAGCATTACAGCCGTTACTGCTGTATGGGGCCCGGTCAGCAGCAGTACACAGAGGGGCCCGCAGATCCGGGGCCCCACTGTTGTGCTTCTACTGATCGGGACCCATCGTGCACTAAAATACTGTGCACTGCGGCGCACACGTCGGCGCTGGGGCCCGGGAGCCTTCTTGGAGCTGTGCACGGCCGTCTTACCTAGTCGGCTGCGCAGCTCCTGCTCGGCTGTAGCTAGAATGTATGGGCTCCCTGCAGGTCCTAACTACAGCCCATACATTCTAGCCGTCTCAGTAGTGAATGTGCTAGAATGTATGGGCTCCTGTCAGGTCCTCTCAGCAGCCCATACATTCTAGCTGCTGCTTCACTGCTGACAACACTAGACGCCCCGGGAATGACTGAGGTAAGTATAAAAGACATTTTTGTTTTTTTAAATAGGTGAGGTGGGGGGGGACTGAGACTGCAGATGATGGAGTGTGTTTTAGAGAGTACTGTACATGATGAAATAATAGGGGGCTGCAAATGATGAAGTGTATTTGAGGGGGTACTGCACATGAAATGATTGGGGGCTGCAAATGATGAAGTAAGGGGGACTGCAGATGAAGTGAAGGGGGATAGGGGACTGCAAATGATGATGTGGGGGTGATGGGAACTGCGAATGATGTGGGGGTGATGGGGACTGCAAATGATGTGGGGGTGATGGGGACTGCAAATGATGTGGGGGTGATGGGGACTGCAAATGATGTGGGGGTGATGGGGACTGCAAATGATGATGTTGGGGTGATGGGGACTGCAAATGATGATGTTGGGGTAATGGGGATTGCAAATGATGTGGGGGTGATGGGGACTGCAAATGATGATGTGAGGGTGATGGGAACTGCGAATGATGTGGGGGTGATGGGGACTGCAAATTATGTGGGGGTGATGGGGACTGCAAATTATGTGGGGGTGATGGGGACTGCAAATGATGTGGGGATGATGGGGACTGCAAATGATGATGTTGGGGTGATGGGGACTGCAAATGATGATGTTGGGGTGATGGGGACTGCAAATGATGTGGGGGTGATGGGGACAGCAAATTATGTGGGGGTAATGGGGACTGCAGATGATGATGTGGGGGTGATGGGGACTGCAGATGAAGTGAAGGGGGGATAGGGGACTGCAAATGATGTGGGGGTGATGGGGACTGCAAATGATGATGTGGGGGTGATGGGGACTGCAAATGATGATGTGGGGGTGATGGGGACTGCAAATGATGTGGGGGGACTGCAAATGATGATGTGGGGGTGATGGGGACTGCAAATGATGTGGGGGTGATGGGGACTGCAAATGATGTGGGGATGATGGGGACTGCAAATGATGATGTTGGGGTGATGGGGATTGCAAATGATGATGTTGGGGTGATAGGGACTTGCAAATGATGTGGGGGTGATGGGGACTGCAAATGATGCTGTGGGGGTGATGGGGACTGCAAATGATGTGGGGGAACTGCAAATGATGTGGGGGTGATGGGGACTGCAAATGATGTGGGGGTGATGGGGACTGCAAACGATGTGGGGATGATGGGGACTGCAAATGATGATGTTGGGGTGATGGGGACTGCAAATGATGTGGGGGTGATGGGGACTGCAAATGATGTGGGGGTCATGTGGACTGCAAATGATGATGTGGGGGTGATGGGGACTGCAAATGATGTGGGGGTGATGGGGACTGCAAATGATGATGTGGGGGTGATGGGGACTGGAAATGATGTGGGGGGACTGCAAATGATGATGTGGGGGTGATGGGGACTGCAAATGATGTGGGGATGATAGGGACTGCAAATGATGATGTTGGGGTGATGGGGACTGCAAATGATGTGGGTGTGATGGGGACTGCAAATGATGTGGGGGTGATGGGGACTGCAAATGATGTGGGGGTGATGGGGACTGCAAATGATGGTGTGGGGGTGATGGGGACTGCAAATGATGTGGGGGTGATGGAGACTGCAAATGATGATGTGGGGGTGATGGGGACAGGAAATGATGTGGGAGTGATAGGGACTGCAGATGATGAAGTGTGTTTGAGGGGGTTCTGCACATGATGAAATGATAGGGGGCTGCAAATGATGAAGTAAGGGGGACTGCAGATGAAGTGACGGGGGGTAGGGGACTAAATGATGATAGGGGACTAAATGATGAAGTGGGGGTGATGGGGACTGCACATGAAGTGAGTGTGAGGGACGTGGACAGCAATTGAATTGAAGGTGGGGGTGGGAAGAGCAAATGGTGTATTGAAGGTGGGGAGAGCAAATAATGAATTTTGAGGGTGGGGAAGAGCAATTGATAATGAATAGTGGGTGGGAGAGAGAGAAGACATGGCAATGAATTGAGGCAGAAGGGGCATGTAACTATAATGAATTGGGGTAAGGGTTAGAGCGGGAGGTAAATGGTGGGGGTCGTTGAGGATAAAGTGACTGGTAATAAATTGGGAGAAAGAATACAGGTGCTAATTAATTTATATGTATTAAATGGGGAAAGTGGCTATATACAGATAGTGGGGGCACAGTGGTGGATTATAATTTATATTTGGAATGGTGGGTTGCATAATAACCAATTATATATTAATGGTGGGTGAACGTCTGTAGTCAGATGTGTAGTGTAGAAGAAAGGGAAAAATTGGGGAATGTGCTCTGGAAGCGGTGCTCTAGATAACTGTGTTATTTTATGCAGAGACGAGTCCTGGCAGAAAGAAGTGATAGCGGTCTGCGCTGGATTAAAAAGAAACGCAAAGATGAAGGACTTTAGCTAGAGACGTCACTGGTGAGTATGTTACCTGTACACTGATACCATACACTGTATACTGTATACAGAGCTCCTGTGTATAATGTCACTGGTGATCACTATATTATCTGTACACTATACACTATATACAGAGCTCCTGTGTATAATGTCACTAGTGATCGCTGTATTACATGTACACTGTACCCTATATACAGAGCTCCTGTGTATAATGTCACTGGTGATCCCTGTATTACCTGTACACTGACACTACATAAAGAGCTCCTGTGTATAATGGCATCGGTGACCACTGTATTACCTGTACACACACTGCATACTAAGTACAGATCTCCTGTGTATAACGGCACTTATGGTGATAGTATTTTTTTTAAATTAATGATCAGTATTGTACTATTCAGTCACAATGTGGTGGTAATATGTTGTCCGGCCATGGTGTAGCGGTATTTGTTCCTTGTATGTGCTATTATTCGGTCACTGTGTGGTGGTAATATGTGGTCTATTCATGTTGTGTTGGTATTTGTTCCTTGTATGTAGTTGGTCACCATGTGATGGTAATATGTGGTCTGGACATGCTGCGGTGGTATTTGTTCCTTGTATGTGGTATTGTTCAGTCACTGTGGTGGTAATATGTGGTCTGCACATGGTGTGGTGGTATTTGTTCCTTGTAGATAGTATTATAGGTCACTATGTGGTGATAATATGGTGTCTGGTCATGGTGTTGTGGTATTCGTCCCTTGTATGTGGTGTTATTGGTCATTTGAAAAATTTAAAAATAAACAAAAATGCATCTAAATTGTATTGCATATTTTATAGAGTAGAGTAGAGTAGGGCCCGGCCAAAAGAGTCTACCTTGTTGTCATCTCAGATTTGATCTGGTGATGGGAACTGTTAATGTGTGATTTGTGAGAAGTGGAGTTTTGCCAAGAGACAGCGATGGGGCTGTGGACAGTTCGAGGGGTGGAGGCAGGGCTGGGGTGGAGCCTGGGCGGAGTCTTAAGGGGGCCCTGAAAATTTTGCCAGTATGGGGCCCTGAAATTCCTAGTGGCAGCCCTGGAGCCATGTACCATAAAATACTAAATGACAACCTCCTTTCGTCTTCCAGGACATTAAAAATGGGTCGTGGATGGGTCTTCCAGCAAGACAATGACCCAAAACATACAGCCAAGGCAACAAAGGAATGGCTCAAAAAGAAGCATCTTAAGTTCAAGGAGTGGTCTAGCCAGTCTCCAGACCTAAATCCCATAGAAAACTTATGGAGATGAAGCTCCGAGATGCCAAGCGACAGCCTCAAAATCTTAATCATTTAGAGAGGATCTGCAAAGAGGAGTGGACCAAAATTCCTCATGACATGTGTGCAAACCTCATCATCAACTACAAAAAAATCTGACTGCTGTGCTTGCCAACAAGGGTTTTGCCACCAACTATTAAGTCTTGTTTGCCAGAGGGATCAAATACTTATTTCTCACTGCAAAATGCAAATAAATATATATAAATTATACAATGTGATTTTCTGGATTTTATTTTTAACCCCTTAATCCCATATGACGTACTATCCCGTCAAGGTGACCTGGGACTTAATTCCCAGGGACGGGATAGTACATCATATGCGATCGGCCGCGTTCACGGGGGGAGCGCGGCCGATTGCGGCCGGGTGTCAGCTGAGTATCGCAGCTGACATCTGGCACTATGTGCTAGGAGCGGTCATGGACCGCTCCCAGCATATTAACCCCTGGCAAACTGGATCAAACATGACCGCAGTGTTCCGGGGGCATAGGGAAGCATCGCGCAGGGAGGGGGCTCCCTGCGGGCTTCCCTGAGACGATTGGTACAAGGCGATGTGCTCACCTTGTACCAAGCATCTGCAGGCCCCGGATCCAAAATGCCACGGAGCTACTTCCGGGTCGTGCAGGGAGGTGGCTTACCAAGCGCCTGCTCAGAGCCAGCGCTGGTAAGCCAGGAGCAGGGCACGTCGATGCTCTGCAAAGTGTCAGATCAGCGATCTGTCACTATACAGTGATGTCCCCCCTGGAACAAAGTAAAGAAGTAAAAAAAAAATATTTAGATGTGTAAAAAAAATAATAAAATCCTAAATAAAGAAAAAAAAATTGTTCCCATAAATACATTTCTTTATCTAAATAATAAAAAAATTATAAAAGTACACATATTTAGTATTGCCGCGTCCGTAACGACCCGACCTATAAAACTGTCCCACTAGTTAACCCCTACAGTGAACACCATAAAAAAAAAAACGAGGCAAAAAACAACGCTTTCTTATCAAACTGCTGAACAAAAAGTGAAATAACACGCAATCAAAAAGACAGATATAAATACCCATGGTACCGCTGAAAATGTTATCTTGTCCCGCAAAAAACGAGCTGCCATACAGCATCATCAGCGAAAAAATAAAAAAGTTACAGTCCTCAGAATAAAGCGATGAAAAGTAATTATTTTTTCTATAAAATAGTTTTTATCGTATAAAAGCGCCAAAACATTAAAAAATGATGTAAATGAGGTTTCGCTGTAATCGTACTGACCCGAAGCATAAAACTGCCCCCCCCCCCCCAAAAGAAATTCATGAATAGCTGGTTTTTGGTCATTCAGCCTCACAAAAATCGGAATAAAAAGCGATCAAAAAATGTTACTAATAAAAATGTCAACTCGTCCCGCAAAAAACAAGACCTCACATGACTCTGTGGACCAAAATATGGAAAAATTATAGCTCTCAAAATGTGGTAACGCAAAAAATATTTATTGTAATAAAAAGCATCTTTTAGTGTGTGACAGCTGCCAATCATAAAAATCCGCTAAAAAAGCTATAAAAGTAAATCAAACCCCCCTTCATCACCCCCTTAGTTAGGGAAACATAAAAAAATTTAAAAAATGTATTTATTTATATTTTCCCATTAGGGTTAGGGCTAGGGTTAGGGTTAGGGCTAGGGTTAGGGTTGGGGTTAGGGCTAGGATTGGGGCTAGGGTTGGGGCTAGGGTTAGAGTTGGGGCTAGGGTTAGGGCTACAGTTAGGGTTGGGGCTAAAGTTAGGGTTAGGGCTTGGGCTAAAGTTAGGGTTAGGGTTGGGGCTAAAGTTAAGGTTAGAGCTACAGTTAGGGTTGGGGCTAAAGTTAGCGTTAGGGTTCGGGCTAAAGTTAGGGTGAGGGTTGGGGTTAAAGTTAGAGTTAGGGTTGGGGCTAAAGTTAGAGTTAGGGTTGGGGCTAAAGTTAGGGTTAGGGTTGGGGCTAAAGTTAGGTTTGGGGCTAAAGTTAGGGTTTGGATTACATTTACGGTTGGGATTAGGGTTAGGGATGTGTCAGGGTTAGGGGTGTGGTTAGGGTTATGGTAGGGATTAGGGATAGGGGTGTGTGAGATAGGGTTTCAGTTAGAATTGGGGGTTTCCACTGTTTAGGCACATCAGGGCTCTCCAAACACGACATGGCGTCCGATCTCAATTCCAGCCAATTCTGCGTTGAAAAAGTAAAACAGTGCTCCCTCCCTTCCGAGCTCTCCCATGCGCCCAAACAGGGGTTTACCCCAACATCCCCATATGTATCAGCATACTCAGGACAAATTGGACAACAACTACTGGGGTCCAATTTCTCTTGTTACCCTTGGGAAAATAAAAATTTGGGGGGCTAAAAAAACATTTTTGTGGGAAAATAATTTTTATTTTTACGACTCTGCATTATAAACTGTTGTGAAACACTTGGGGGTTCAAAGCTGTCAAAACAAATCTAGATAAGTTCCTTGGGGGGTCTAGTTTCCAAAATGGTGTCACTGCTGAGGGGTTTCTACTGTTTAGGTGCATCAGGTGCTCTGCAAATGCAATGTGACGCCTGCAGACCAATCCATCTAAGTCTGCATTCCAAATGGCGCTCCTTCTCTTCCGAGCTCTGCCATGCGCCCAAACTGTGGTTCCCCCCCCTTATGGGGTATCAGTGTACTCAGGACAAATTGGACAACAACTTTTGGGGTCCAATTTCTCCTGTTACCCTTGGAAAAATACAAAACTGGGGGCTAAAAAATATTTTTTGTGGAAAAAAAATATTTTTTATTTTCACAGCTCTGCGTTATAAACTGTAGTGAAACACTTGGGGTTTCAAAGTTCTCACAACACATCTAGATAAGTTCCTTAGGGGGTATAGTTTCCAAAATGGTGTCACTGCTGGGAGGTTTCTACAGTTTAGGTGCATCAGGGGCTCTGCAAATGCAACGTGACGCCTGCAGACCAATCTATCTAAGTCTGCATTCCAATTGGCGCTCCTTCCCTTCCAAGCTCTGCCATGCGCCCAAACGGTGGTTCCCCCCAACATATGGGGTATCAGCGTACTCAGGACAAATTGGACAACAACTTTTGGGGTCTAATTTCTCCTGTTACCCTTGGAAAAATACAAAACTGGGGGCTAAAAAATAATTTTTGTGGAAAAAAAATGATTTTTTATTTTCACGGCTCTGTGTTATAAACTGTAGTGAAACACTTGGGGGTTCAAAGTTCTCACAACACATCTAGATAAGTTACTTGGGGGGTCTAGTTTCCAAAATGGTGTCACTTTTTGGGGGTTTCTACTGTTTACGTGCATCAGGGGCTCTGCAAATGCAACGTGACGCCTGCAGACCAATCCATCTAAGTCTGCATTCCAATTGGCGCTCCTTCCCTTCCGAGCTCTGCCATGCACCCAAACGGTGGTTCCCCCCCACATATGGGGTATTAGCGTACTCAGGACGAATTGGATAACAACTTTTGGGGTCGAATTTCTCCTGTTACCCTTGGGAAAATACAAAACTGGGGGCTAAAAAATAATTTTTGTGAAAAAAAAAAGAATTTTTATTTTCACGGCTCTGCATTATAAACTGTAGTGAGACACTTGGGGGTTCAAAGCTGTCAAAAAACATCTAGATAAGTTCCTTAGGTGGTCTACTTTCCAAAATGGTGTCACTTGTGGGGGGTTTCAATGCTTAGGCACATCAGGGGCTCTCCAAACGCAACATGGCGTCCCATTTCAATTCCAGTCAATTTTGCATTGAAAAGTCAAACGACGTTCATTCCCTTCCGTGCTCTGCCATGCGCCCAAACAGTGGTTTACCCCCACATGTATCGGCGTACTCAGAACAAATGGCACAACAACTTTTGGGGACCAATTTCTTCTGTTACCCTTGGCAAAATAAAAAGTTAGGGGTGAAATATCATATTTGTGAAAAAATATGATTTTTTATTTTTACGGCTCTGCATTATAAGCTTCTGTGAAGCACTTGGTGGGTTAAAGTGCTCACCACACATCTAGATAAGTTCCTTAGGGGGTCTACTTTCCAAAATGGTGTCATTTGTGGGGGGTTTCAATGTTTAGGCACATCAGGGGCTCTCCAAACGCAACATGGCGTCCCATCTCAATTCCAGTCAATTTTGCATTGAAAAGTCAAACGGCGCTCCTTCCCTTCCGAGCTCTGCCATGCGCGCCCAAACAGTGGTTTACCCCCACATGTGGGGTATCGGCGTACTCAAAACAAATGGCAAAACAACTTTTGGGGTCCAATTTCTTCTCTCACCCTAGAGAAAATAAAAAATTAGGGGCGAAAAAAATCATATTTTTGAAAAAATATGATTTTTTATTTTTACGGCTCTGCATTATAAGCTTCTGTGAAGCACTTGGTGGCTTAAAGTGCTCACCACACATCTAGATAAGTTCCTTAGGGGGTCTACTTTCCAAAATGGTGTCACTTGTGGGGGTTTCAATGTTTAGGCGTTTAGGCACATCAGGGGCTCTCCAAACGCAATATGGCGTCCCATCTCAATTCCAGTCAATTTTGTATTGAAAAGTCAAACGGCGCTCCTTCCCTTCCGAGCTCTGCCATGCGGCCAAACAGTGGTTTACCCCCACATATGGGGTATCAACGTACTCAGAACAAATTGTACAACAACTTTTGGGGTCCATTTTCTCCTGTTACCCTTGGTAAAATAAAACAAATTGGACCTGAATTAATTTTTTTGTGTAGAAAAGGTAAATGTTAATTTTTTTAAACATTCCAAAAATTCCTGTAAAACACCTGAAGGATTAATAAGCTTCTTGAATGTGGTTTTGAGCACCTTGAGGGGTGCAGTTTTTAGAATGCTGTCACATTGGTTATTTTCTATCATATAGACCCCTCAAAATGACGTCAAATGTGATGTGGTCTCTAAAAAATATTGGTGTTGTAAAAATGAGAATTTGCTGGTCAATTTTAACCCTTATAACTCCCTAGCAAAAAAAAATTTTGGTTCCAAAATTGTGCTGATGTAAAGTAGACATGTGGGAAATGTTACTTATTAATTATTTTGTGTGACATATCTCTGTGATTTAAGGGCATAAAAATTCAAAGTTGGAAAATTGCTAAATTTTCAAAATTTTCGCCAAATTTCCATTTTTTTCACAAATAAACGCAAGTTATATCGAATAAATTTTACCACTACCATGAAGTACAATACTTCACGAGAAAACAATGTCAGAATCGCCAAGATCCATTGAAGCTTTCCAGAGTTATAACCTCATAAAGGGACAGTGGTCAGAATTGTAAAAATTGACCCGGTCATTAACGTGCAAACCACCCTTGGGGCTTAAGGGGTTAATATTCTATCTCTCAATGTTAAAATTAACCTACCCTTAAAATTATAGACTGTTCATGTCTTTGTCAGTGGGCAAACTTACAAAATCAGCAAGGGATCAAATACTTATTTCCCCCACTGTAACTGCCTACTGTTCAACTAATGAATTTGTATACCTGTCCTGTACTATTAAATGGGTTGTCCACTACTCAGCATGTTTGCACCAGTAAAATAATACTCATACTCACCTCTAATGCTGGCGCCGTTCCAGCAATGCTGACACTCGATTTCCTGGGATTCACTTGATATTGTTATGCCACGCAATCCCTGAGCCCAATCAGCATTGGCTTCACTCTCTCCACATTCAGACGAATCAGACATCAAGAGCAAGTCAAAGCTGCACTCACTTTCTCTTAATTACTGATACATCTGAAGGAGGGGAGAGTGAAGCTGATTGGGGCAAGGCTCACGTGACATAACAACCTCACGTCATTCCCGGTGAGAGCCATTGCCGATATCCATGGAATGACGCCGACACCGAAGGAGAGTATTAGTGTTTTTATTTTACTGGTGCAAACGTGCAGATTAAGACAGGGTTGTATGTATAGTGGACCCTTTTAAGTTTTAATATATCTACAACAATTTGTATAATGTTTTTTATTCAGTACCAACATGCTATTATTAGCCAATCACTTTGTATTGGTAATAGTAGTGGTTATATTTTGGTGATATAAATTGGGCCTTGAAACTGGTATTATTGGTTCTATTAGTCTTTTATTGATGCCTCATTCAAAAGTCCGGTTTTTTTTTTCATCCATCAGTTTCTCGTCAGCTTTTCTCTTGTGTGCAAAAAAGCTGAACGAGGTTCCTCAAGCTTCTATTAGTAAAAAAGGGATAGCAATAGGATGTGATTAGAGTTTTTCACAGTCTCATAGACTTGAAACACAAAACACAGAAAGATTATGTAAATAAAATATGAACATCTGAATGAGGCCTTAGTAACACTATGCAGGTAACATCAGTGTATGGTAATAATATTTGGTACTGGTATAAAGGTATTAAAGGAAATCCGTCACCCATGGGACACTTTTAAGTTATTACTATGGGCATACAGGTGATAGAATTGTTAAAATAGTCCTACCTGTATGCCTCATAGCTGAGGTCTGGTTGCTGAGAAATCGACTTTAAATATTTTATTCTTAATGAGTTCTCCCAGACTCTGGGGCATGCGATGCCTGGAAGAAAACTCTGTCTCCGGTGTTAATTTGCATAACACCCTCCTCCCATACACGTCACAGTGCCATGTGACATGTAGTTGCGGCACCAGATTCCCACGCCTGCGCCCTGCCCTGCACTTGCGAGATTATGTGTACCTTTTCCAGCCTTCAATGGGCATTGTCTTCACCGTTCTTCTGTGCCGGAGAGTCACTACTATCGGTGCCACAACTGCACGTCACATGGCACTATGACATGCATGGGAGGGAGGTGCTATGCAAATTAACACCAGAGGAAGAGTTTTCTTCCAGGAACGGCACGCCCTGTAGCCTGGAAGAACTAAAAGATTAAAAGTCTATTTCTCAGCAAAAAGACGGTAGCTATGAGGCATACAGGTAAGATTATTTTAACAATTATATTACCTGTATGCCCATAATAAATAGCTTAGAAGCATCCCAGGGGGTGACAGATTCCCTTTAAGTATTCAAATATTTTTTCATACATGGGGACATAAGCATTAGCGCCTGTGCCACTTATACTTTAGAACACTTGCAATGACCATGGAAACACAAGAGATCAATGTCTCCACCTTCCGAATTCAGTGAACGTGGCTGTGTTTTTACCGAGCTGTATAATATTTCAGCATTTATGGATTACTATTATTTTGCCTATGGCCACACTTTGTTTTAATCCAGTCGAGAGAGAAAAATTAAGCGGTCTTTATCAGTGTGCTGTAACAAAAATACGCATACAGTAAAGAAAAAATAACACAGACATTTTATTTTGATAACCAAAATCCACAGGTCTGTCTGCATGACGTTCAACGAACATTTTTAGAGGGTGTAACCTGCATGTAACATAAATATGCTGAGCGGTACGTCTGCTTCCCATTTAGCGTTCCAAAATTTATGAAGAGCAGCAACATCTGTGCAGGATATGTGGTGGAAAGTGATGATGCTGTGTAATAGTGGAGATGCTGAACAATGATTTGTTGTCATTAGTGGCGATTTCCTTTTATATATATCTCATATTACGTACAGGAAAGTCCAATGTTATAGTAAGTGCAATGTTACCGGGCGTGTATGTTGCAACAGGTGTGTGAGCTTTTATCGAGTGCCACTAGCTAGATCTTTCCTTTCTGTAATAAGAAAACTATTTTAGGGGTCGGCAGCCTTTGGGAACATTTTTTTTTACTTAAATGTATCTAATTTGGGCTAAAAAAATCATTTGTGCAATCGGGTTTCATTAAAAATGTTGCACTGTTTGCCTTTTAAGGCCTCTTTACTGCTCTCTCTATTGCAGGCTGCAGAATGAGTTAACTGAGAATCTGTCAGAAAGCTCATTGTGACAGTCTAAGGCCGGTTTCACAAGTCATGATATTTCCGGTACCAGAAAAAGCGGTACTGGAGATATCAGTGTCCGTGTGTGTACTATGTGTGGCAACCGTGTGCCGTATCTTCTACCACCCAGACGGCCACCAGGGAAGTAGCGCTACTGTAAGCGCTGTTTCCCTGCGTGTGGTGCTGAACGCGGCTGTCATTCCTTCTCCTCTGCTCGGACGGCGAGCAGCACGAGCATGGGAGAATGAATGAATGATATGCAGCGGGCACAGGCTCAGTAACTAGCACTTACGTCACTTAGTCTGTGCTCACGGCCGGCATGAACTCCTGTCACCTCAGGACCGTGGGAGAATGCAAGTCATGAGGTCACTGTGACAGAGCTTGAACTGCTGTGACCTCATTACTTGCATTCTCCCATGGCCCTGAGGTCACAGGAGTTCATGCCAGCGAGCAAGCACAGACTCTGTGACGTCACCACTAGTTACTGATTCTGCGCCCGCTGCGTATCATTCATTTCACAGTAGTTTACAGTCGGGACGGTCGCATTAGCACCGCTCCCAGTTGTAAATTGAATATACCCCAGATATGGATTACAGTGTGGGACTGACTGAACACCGGACAGGTATGGGTATATTGTTGGTTTGTTATTTTTATTTTTTTTACAGGAGATCGAGGGCGTCACTTGGATTACCAGTACAATAAAGATGGCAAAACTGTGTGGTGTATGATTTCATTAAAATACTTTATTCTGCATGGGTGTGTGTTTAATTAATTCTTTACCAACTATAGGATTAGTAATGGACAGGTGTCTTATTGACACCTCTCCATTACTAAGCCGGCTTAATGTCACCTTACAATAGGAAGGTAACATTAACCCCTCATTACCCCACTTGCCACTGATACAGGGCAAGTGGGAAGAACCGGGCAAAGCTCCAGAATTGGCGCATCTAATAGATGCGCCTTTTCTGGGCTGCTGTTTATAGACGGCCTGAGAATAGCATCCCGCACCTGTGAGTTTTGCCGGGTTTGTGTAACAACATGGGGGACCCCACATCGGGTTTTTCATTCAGTCATTCTCCCCTGTTCACGCTGCTCGCCAGGGGAGAATGGATGAAAGCCACGTTCAGCACCACACGCAGGGGAACAGCACTTACAGTAGCACTACTTCCCCAGCAGCCGTCCGTGCACACAGAGGACAGTGTGCACTGTTCTCCGTGTGCACGTGTGTGGCACGTTTTGCGGCCCGTGTGTCCGGGTAAAAAACGGACATGTCTGCGTGTTTTGCACACAGACACACGGTCCGTGAAAACACGCTGACATGTGCATAGACCCATTCGGTGTACCTGTGTCAGTGTCTCCGGTACATGAGAAAACTGTCACCACACGTACTGGAGACACTGATGTGTGAAATCGGCCTAACAGAGAGTTTGAAAATCTTCTTCTGTCTGTCTTTTTCTGAGCTCCTCTAAGACCACATTAATGTTGAATGTGCAGAGAAACAAAGAGCCTGTAAAAGTAAAATTATGCAAAGATTGTGATAAAACCAGAATGTAAACATCATTTTTAGCCTCAAAAACATGCATCAAATATGACGAAGGTGCTTCTGTAATCATCTATTTATTTTTTTTTTGCCCAGTAATGTGTTAGTAAGAAGAAAGAATGAGTTTGGGAGAAACAAAGTATGGATAAGGTTAAGATATTAAGGGGTATAGCTTAAAAGGACTGGTGGGTAGTGACATGGTAGAATGATGGTAACAGGAGGGCCCTTTTATTTGCAGCAGTTTAGAGGGAGCTGTTTTTGCATTCACCTTGCCTATTAAAATTTCAGCTAGTGTATGGTTTATGGCCTTGCATATGGGTCAGGTATCAATTTACAAAGTAATAAACTACAGTTTTAAGGCTGGGTTCAGACGGGCGCCTGATTAATCATCTGATCCTCATTTAGAAAACTCAGGTAATATTGTCATCCACGTTGCATCCAAATTTATACATCAATATTTTAAAATGTATATGATCAAAGTTTCCTGAATTAATTGCAATTTATTAGTGCAAATCAAATGCTACACAGTTGATTCATACTTTATCTGATTTATTTGCGCACCAATAGACTTGAATAAGCGAGTCTCATCCGATACTTGGCAGAGAATAGAGCATGCTGTGATTTTTTTCCTACAGACTTTCAGTGCATGTGAAAAAAACTGTCATCTGAACAACTCTTGTTAATTACAACGGTAAGTGTGCTGTCTGATTTTTACTCGGACAGCACACGTCTATATACATATACTATGCCCATCTGAACAAGCCCTAATGGGCAATTAGTTTCTTAAACTTCAAGTCCAAAAAAGACAGGAATTGAGTTGTACCTCCCTAAAAAAAATACAGATGTGTGTACCTTTAAAGTGAACCTGCCACCAGGTTTGGCAGATAAGAGATAAGGCCACCACCTTTCAGGGCTGATATACAGCATTCTATAATAGTGTACGGTATATCTGCCCCCAACCGGACCTGCAAGAGAAGAAAAATAACTTTTTTATACTCACCTGCGGGCCGGTCAGGTCCAATAGGTGTTGCTGTTCTTGGTCCGGTGCCTCCCATCTTGTCACGATCCCTGCCCTCTTGCTTGCTTCGTGTGGATGACGCGTCCCTCCGTAATACACACAGTCTTATAGGCACAGTGCTCCTGCGCAGGCATACTTCTCAGTGCGCATGCGCTGGGGCTCTTTGACATTTCCCAGCACCTGCGCACTGCAGACTTTGCTCTGCCCACAACAGGGCAGAGAAGTGCGTCTAGAGAAAGGAAATATGGATCCAGCTCCAGGAATAAAATGTAAAAACTTTATTAGTTCACATTAAAATGCTGCTGAGACATGACCGGCATAGTGGGTAAAGGAGAGCAACCAGCACCCGACTGGACGCGTTTCGAGCAACAAATGTGCCCTTAGTCATCAGTACTCGCTGAGGACTAAGGGCACATTTGTTGTGCACATTTGTTGCTCGAAATGCGTCCAGTCGGGTGCTGGTTGCTCTCCTTTACCCACTATGCCAGTCATGTCTCAGCAGCATTTTAATGTGAACTAATAAAGTTTTCACATTTTATTCCTGGAGCTGGATCCATATTTCCTTTCTCTACACGTCGACCAGTGTTGTGGCAGCAACACTTTGTTTCCGTGCTCGGATGGATACTTACCACATCGGTCAGATGAACTAAGGGTGAGCTGAAATATACTTTTTTTTTTCTGTGTTCAGAGAAGTGCGTCTGCACAGGAGCGCGGTGCCGAGGAGACATCCACATGAATCAAGCAGGAAGGCAGCATCGCAAAAAGAAGGGAGGCGCCAGGCCAAGAAGAGCGACACCCCTCGGACCGGACCGCCCCGCAGGAAAGTGTAATAAAAGTAAATTTTCTTCTCTTGCAGCTCGGGTTGGGGGCAGATATACAGCATTATAGGGTGCTGTATAAAAGCCCTGACAGGTGATGGCCGCATCTCTTATTGGCCAAAACTGCTGACAAGTTCCCTTTAAAGTGGACTAGTCTTCTTCCCAGACATATCTGTTTGGTCAACAGTAGTAATTCACAAGAAAAAAACGTGCCCGTGCTGTTGACGTCACTGCAGGTCGCCTCATCACGCTGCAGACATTGCTGCAGAGTGGCGCAGAGGATGTGAAGACACCAGAGGCGGCAGCAGGTAAGAGTTCATAGAGTCAAACATATAGGGGACATTTATTGGAGACTGGAAGTTAAGGAGGTTTACAAAGTGCAAGATAATGTGAGGGACAAAATGGAGGGGGGTTCAGTATGGAGAGTCCAGCATAGAGGGCTCAGTATGGAGAAGGGACATCGTGGAGAGCTCAGTATAGAGAAGGGGCAACACTGGGTGATAAGTATGGAGAAAGTGCAGCATGAGGTTTAATATGGAGATCAGGCAGCATGGGAGCTCACTTAGCATGGAGAAGGGGCAGCATGAGAGGATATGTCCTGAGAAAGGGCAGCATGGGGTTCAGTATGGAGAATAGGCAGCTGTCAACCAAGACAAGAGACTAGCTTCAATATGCAAATTACTGTATACCAATGCATAAGCCACATTAAGGATGCACTGACGTGCTTTCATTTGCATTTGAAATAAAAATAGATTTTCAGGCACATATTAACCCTTTGCAACCTTAGACGTATCCATCCAAGAGCTATGTGCGCACAATCGCAGTCGAGTGTTAGCAATTCTGACAGCTGACACCTGGCAGATTAACCCGCTACATACTGCTATCAATATTGATCGCAACATTAAGACATCAGGCAGAGGGAGCCCCCTCTGCCCTCCGATCGCCAAAACAACTTTTATCAACCACATGTTTGGTATTTTTGTAGCCTGCCTAATTTACGGGTGCATGTGTCCAGAAGCATGAGCTGTGCACAATGTACTGGTCACTACAACGTACTGGTCACAACAACGTAGTAGGGATTACAACTGCAGTTTGCCATTTTTACTCAGCAAAATCCACTGCTGCTTGTTTTGAAAACTACCCATGGAGTCAAAATCATCACTACACCTGTAGATAAATTCCCAAAGGGGTGTAATTTCCAAAATTGGGTCACTTGAGAGGTAATTCTGCCAATCTAGCAGTTAGGAGCTCTGAATATGTAGTTTGCAAACTATTCTAGGAAAATGTGCACTCCAGGAGGCAAATAGCGCTCAGCCCCTCCCGAGTCTCACCATGTGGCCAAGTGGTACTGTACAGCCACATATGGAATATTTCCCACATTCAAAAGAAATTGTAGGACAAATTTTGGTACCATTTTTACCAAATTTCCCATGTGAAAATGTAAAATCTCTGACTAAAACTACATTTTGGTGGTAAAAATGAAATTATTTTTTCTTCACTGCCCACAGATATGGAATTCTGTGACACACCTTGGGTGTAGCCCTAGATGAATTAATTGTGAAGTGTAGTTTGTTAAATTGGGTCACTTATTAAGGGTTCTGTTGTTCTGGCACCTCAGGGGTTCTCCCAGTGGGTCATGGCACCCGCAAACCATAACGGTACAACCTGCACTATAATATGGTGTTCTTTCCCTTCTGAGCTTTTCACTGTGCCTGAAAAGTATTTCCCAATTACAGGTAGTGCATGACAGACTCAAGAGACATTTTTACAACAAACTGAGGTACATTTTTCCTATTATCCCTAGAAAAAATAAAAACTTGGGGCTAAAACAACATTTTAGTGTAAAAATGTAATTATTCTTTCTTCACCGCCCAATGGTATAAAATTCAGTGAGGCACATATGGTGTTAATATGATCCTTCCCCCGCCCCCCCCCCCAGATTAATTCATTTGGGGTGGAGTGTGTAAAATGAGGTGACATATGGAGGGTTTCCGCTGACCTCATATTCCAAGTGATCTCTGTACTATGCTTGGTGTTGTGTTCATATACTTATGATAATTCTGGTGCTGTAGCTATAAGCTAGTCGCGGTTCTGGTGATATAGTCAAATGCTGATAACAGATTCGGTACTATACCTATATTCTAATTATTGTTTTAGTGATGTATTCATGTACTGATGGTGTTTCTGGTGATGTATTCACATACTGATGGTGGCTCTGGTGAGGTATTTGTGTACTGATAGTGTTTCCTGTAATGTATCAATGTAGGTGTTGTAATATTACATTTATTAGACTTGATAATAGATGATTATAGAGCCAGAGTGATGGACTGAAAATACAGATGTCAGAATGGGACCATATATGGCAGCCGAACAAGTGTTTGACTAAAATCCCCATACACTATAGATGGCTGTCTGATCATTAGAATGGCTGCTAGCTCATCCAACTCTCTCATATACAGTAGCACTCACTCTGCGGAGTACTCCAGTGTTCTCTCTGAAATAGCTGCTAGACATTTCTGGCAGTGGCTTATCTCTTAAAGAACAAAAAGAACTTCAACTGAAAATGCGGTACCCTTATCTCCTGGACAATCATCAGTTGGAGGTAGCCATAGACATTATAGACTGTCAGCTGAACTTGTTGACATCGACAATGGTCAACTTTAGTCTAATGGGTATGGCTATCTTAACCACTATACATAGGGTATGTGCACACAACGTATTTTAGGCACCCCTGAATCCCATAAGTTTTTCAGGCAAAAAACACTTCAAGACTCTCTACTTTTTTGTTTCTTTCTGGCTGTCTTTTCCATAATATTTTGATAACTTTTTTTTTATTTAATTTGTATTCAATAGACTAGTGAAGAGCTTTCGAGCAGAAGATGACTGACTGAAGAATGGTCAGGTCACTTCTTTTAATCGTTTTGCATTTTTGGAACCCTGAAGCAGTTAACAGTAGCACAACAGTCTGAAAATATGAACAGCAAGTTATTTTCACATTGCAGTGCTTAAGTACATTTGTTTTTAGCATTTAGTTTGCACTACAGGAGGAGCCATCTGAAATAGATGTTGAGTGCACAAACTCTAAGGCTGACTTACCAGTAGGGGGCATGACCACTTAAAGTGTCTAGAGCAGCAACATTTAAGGCGTTTTCCAGGCATAAGAGAAATGTTTGCACTATATAGTATGTTAATGCATATTACTGAATCATGACAGTATGTATTGTGCACAGTGTCAAGATTGCCCTCTATTTTCCGCTAGAGTCAGCAGTCGTGTGAAATTCATACTGGCAGTCACGAACCGACGAGATTCTCATCCGTTTCCCTCAATAGAACATACTTGCATTCTTTTGTGAAGTTGAGGAGAATCCTCACAGTGTGCACCTTGTACACTGTCACAATTTGGTAATCTAAATTTCTCTTGAGCCAGAAAACGCTTTTAAACAATTTTGGCATGTAACATTGGGGATAATTTCATCCATAACCCCATATATAAAATGCAGGTCATCTGTTCATGATACAAAGTGCAAACATAAATGGGATATTCAGCAAAGATCAGTTACAAAAAAAACAAGCTCATCTCTCAACAGTCTAAATTAATGTTTTGCAGTGGCTTAATCAAAGTCCTGACTTGATCTCCATTGAATACAAGATTACAACGTGGTATGACTTATGCAAATGATTAGTTAGGTATCACACGGAATATTGTGTAAAGCTTTGAACACAAAGCAGGGCAACCAAATTAATAAAAGAAATAGAAGCATTAAATTAGAAAACAAGTGTGCAGTTTAGTGGCGCTAAGACAACTTCGTAAAATTATGACTTTATTAATAGGTCTGCAATCTCCAAGATATTTCTATTTTATAACTCTAAGCCTCCAGAATTTAGTATTAGAATATAAAGAATTAGAAAAACAATGAAACTTACGGACGATGCACTGGTTTCCACCCGGTAACGTTTTCCACCCAGGACAACAGTACGCATTGTATCTGGATCCGCAAACATTGGGTCTTAAAAACAAAAAGCAGCATATTAGACCAATGTGTTTAAACTGCATTAAAGTGTGAAGTGTAGAAACAGATGTTCATCTCTTTAAATCATAGGAAAAAGGATTTAAGGTTGCATTTAATCTAATATCATTCATCATTACTCATAGAAGAAGACAAAATCAGGTAGCAGCAAGTTTTGGCTTTCCGAGGTTTATGTAACTGACACATTATTTGGTTGCTGAAAGACAAGTGGAATGGACGCTTTGCCTCCGAGTTTAGAAAATAAAAACTCTTGATGCGGTATTAACGGTCATCATGGCCCAAATTCTGTCCAGCTCAGCAGTATTTTAATGAGTCCAGGATGCTCTCAGCTCAAACTTAATGAGTTGGACTCTCCCCAGGCACAACAAGGTCCATTAAAAAATTACAGACGAACAGTCATTTCAGGGACCTTTAACTCATCAGATGCCACAGAACATACAATTTATTTCCCACAGCTAAAAAAAGGAACAGGAAATAAAAGCACAATCTCAGGATAATCTCTAGAACGTCACTGACAGAATTCTTTACACCACTGTGTAATGCAGTGCTCTTCGAAAGCTCTTTGCCTTTCCTGTCCCTGAGCTGTTTGTTTCCTTTAACAACCACCCTTTGACTAAAAAGTGATACCACATATAATATGAGGCTAGGTTCACACACACATACATTGCGCCACTGAGCAATACATCCCGGTTTCTGTCCAAATCCATGAAAAATAGGATCCTGACGGTAACCGTAATGAAGCCGATGGAGTAATTCTGGACACTGTCTGGCCTCCGACTTGGCACACTGTTCTTCTGCATGCCTGAAAAAATGACTATTGCCAGGATTGAGGCTAGATAGTGTCTACAGTAACTCTATCGGCTTCACTGAAGTTAATGGCTCCATTGGTGCTCTGTCGGGTTTTCGTCTGAATCTTTGTTTTGGGGGGATTCTGGCAGCAACGTTGACGTACTGCTCAGTGGATAGCACTGTATGTGCATGAACATGGTCTTACAAAGTCAGAGAAGATGGCCTTTAAATCTATAAATGTCATGATTAAGATATAACACCACATACTGGTTACAAGTAATGCCTCGATACCAGTAAACCATAGTGACCAACATGAACAAATATCAATAACTTCAAAACAGCTGATATGACTACTGGGAAGAAAAATTGCCATTCATCCGGTCACAACTTTTTCCCCATGGCTCCTTAAAGCACATTAAGGGGGTCCATTCATATGAACGTTTTGCATACACACTGACAAATGGTAGTCTATGCACCAGTGAATACGGGTGATTTTCCACATGGACCAGACTAGTGCGTATGAATAGCAGACACTTCCTGCACCCATCCTCTAAGCGGACAAGCACATGGAGCCAGTCACATCTGCAATTTGCATAAATAAATGGTTCACAAAGTTTAGCTCTCATCTAAAGTATAGTCACTGGAGATAGGCCCCTACAGTGGCGTGTAAAAGTTTGGGCACCCTTGGTGAAAATTACTGTTACTGTGAACAGTTAAGCAAGTTGAAGATGAAATGATCTCTAAAAGGACTAATGTTAAAGATGACACATTTACTTTGTATTTTAGGCAAAAAAAAGTATATGATTATTTTTCACATTTTAAAAATTACAAAAAGGAAAATGGGTAAAAGTTTGGGCACCCTGAGTGGATAGTACCTAGTTGCACCCCTTTTGAAAGTATCGCAGCTTGTAAACGCTCTTTGTAGCCATACAAGAGTCTTTCAATTCTTGTTTGAGGGATTTTCATCCATTCTTCCTTGGAAAATTGTTCCAGTTGTGAGATTCCTGGGTCATCTTGCATGCACTGCTATTTTGAGGTCTAGCCACAGATTTTCAATGATGTTCAGATCAGGGGACTGTCAGAGCCATTATAAAACCTTCAGCTGGTGCCTATTGAGGTTGTCTATTGTGGATTTTGATGTGTATTTAGGATCATTATCAATTTGTAAAAGCCATCCTTCTTTTCAACTTCAGCTTTTTTTTACAGATGGTGTTATGTTTGCGTCAATAATCTATTGAAATTTCAGTGAATCCATTCTTCCTTCTGCACGTGAAATGTTCACCGTGCCATTGCCTGCAACGCAACCCCAATGCATGATTGATCCACCCCCATGCTTAATGGTTGGCAGAATGTTCCTTTCCCGAAATTCTGTGCCCTTTTTTCTCCACACATACCTTTGACCATTATGGCCAAAGAGTTCTATTTTAACCTCATCGGTCCACAGGACTTGTTTCCAAAATGTATCAGGCTTATTTAGATGTTCTTTTACATACTTTTGACCTTAAAATTGATATGGTGAGGACGCAGGAAAGGTTTTCTTCTCATAACTCTTCCTAGAAGGCCATATTTGTGCAGGTGTCTCTGAACATTAGAACAATGTACCACAACTCCAGAGTATGCTAAATCTTTCTGAAGGTCTTTTGCAGTCAAGCAGGGGTTCTGATTTGCCTACGAGTAGCCCTCACTGAAATTTTGATTGGTCTTCCAGACCTTATTTTGACCTTCACTCTTTCTGTTAACTGCCAATTCTAAATTACGTTTCAAACTAAGGAAAGGGCAACTTGAAAACTCTTTGCTATCTTCTTATAGCCTTCTCCTGCTTTTTGGGCCTCCAGCATTTTGATTTTCAGAGTGCTAGGCAGCTGCTAAGAAGAACCCATGTCTGCTGTTTGTTGGCACAAGGTTAGAGGAGACTGGGTTTTTATAAAGCTGGGAAATTTGCATCCCTTACGAAGATAGTGAACAAGCCATAACTCTAACAGGCTAATTAAAGTCTGAAACCATGGCCAAAGTTATCTGAGCACACAAATCTCTAAGGATGTCCGAACTTTTGCATTGGCCCCTAAAATACCACATCCTAGATATCACTGAGTGAAATATTTCAGTTGCAAATCTTTATTCATTAGATAGTGGAATGTGTTGAGAACAATAAAACATAAAAATGATCAATGTAAATCAAAATGAATATCCCACGGAGGTCTGGAGTTGGAATGATACTCAAAATCAAAGTGGAAAATCAAATTACTGGCTGATCCAACTTCAGTGGAAATGCCTCAAGACAAGGAAATTATGTTCTGTTTTGTGTGTGTGGCCTCCACTTGTCTGTATGACCTCCCTACAACGCCTGGGCATGCTCCTGATGAGGCGGCGGATATTCTCCTGAGGGATCTCCTCCCAGACCTGGACTAAAGCATCTGCCAACTCCTGGACAGTCTGTGGTGCAATGTGACATTGGTGGATGGTGCGAGACATGATGTCCCAGATGTGTTCAATGCTCGGGATATCTCGAGTAATGAGTATACTCGCTCATCACTAGTTACCACCGAAAGTTTTATACAGTTATACATTTCTGTTGAAACACTCCCTGATAAGAAATAGAGTATTACACGCTGGCCATTTAAATGAATGGCTGACCATGCAATAAAGGGACCAATTTCAGTAGAGTCATTCTAGAGTGGGGGGATTTTCCTCTATGACATCCAAATCGCCCAAATGAACGTGTAGATAGGTGATCACTTTATCAGTTCTCTTTCAATATAACCAAAAATACAAGAAACATATCTAATAAATATTGTATCACCTTACAACAAAATAATAACCCTTTAGCCACCCTGACTGAATGGAAATGGACACAGAACACAACCACTGGAGAACCAGGGAGAGACTCTGACTTAACTGGAATTTCCAAATATGAACACAAATTCACAGGTATATCAAAGACCATAAATCACTGGGTTGTCAGAGGCTGCTGTCTATCACCAGGCAAGGCTTGTATTCAAGAACTTAGAAAACATTCCAACCCAAAGAACATTAAAGCACTCAGGGAACTAAGAAGAAGGCTTAAATCGTCAGTCTTGTGCCAACAAACTTTGCATAAGTCAAAAGTACAAATGAATATAAGATATTGTAACGTATCATATTAAACAAAAAATGAGTATTTCTTCATTTATCAGCTACTTCTTCCATTCACCGTCACCTCCTGAACACTGTGAAATACTGGTAAAATCTATCTTGAGATACTGCATGGACTGGAGAACACTGAGGGATCACATTACATGCTGCCCATAAAAGTTTATGGTGAAAGAGAGCTAGCACCAGAGACAGAGAGACAATGTTGTGACTTCTAGTAAGTGTTTTATCAGACCCTTGCATTGCTGAATAATGTGGTCCTTTACATAACTGCTTCTGAGGAGGTGCTACAGAGAGCTGAGGGAACAGAATCTCCTCTTTCCATTGTATAGAAAATGTCATATCAGCTAGTCTGTACTCACTACTTCACAGAAAAATAATGATTAAAGTTAGAATATTGAGACTGTGAAAGATACGGGATACAGTCATATAATGGTCAAAAATAGTGCTAGTCTCAATATAGTGAAAATGCGCACTTTTCAGAAGATTTCACTGCTTTATACTTCAAGGTGTTGTCTATTACTATGATATTGATGACAGATCCTCAGGAGACATCATCAATATAAGATCAGTGGGGGACTGACACCCGGCACTTCCACTGATTATTACACGTTACAAGCTCAGGCAGGACAGGTGTAAAAAGTGCACGGAACCGAAAACCATACTTTTGTCATACTATTTAGTGGCCACTACTAGGGGCTGCAGGTCATCTCCTATTTGATTACTACTTTGTCCACTGAAACGATATTCATAACCATTGGATAGATCATGGAAATCACATAGTTGTGGGTCGGAGAGCTCTAGCAGCAGCTGGATGTAAAGAGCGCCATCAGGTGTTTAGTGGCCACTCCAGGGTACTGCAGATCAGCTCCTATTGATGTGATGACTACTTTGCATCTAATATTAAACATAAGTACAGATCCCATTTAACAGCTGAACCATTCACAGCTCATCATCTTCTTCTACTCTGTTCATGATCTTCACCTTTACCATGAAATGCTTTGTATACCACGGTCATGACATCAGAGAAAACCAGCCGTGGTTGCAGCACTGTTTTTCAAGCAATCCTTGAGAAAATAATGACCTGACCCGGTTATAAACAGAACTATCGTCCAATGTTACCCAATCGCACATACACGGATCTCAGAAATGGATAGAAGCACCACGACCCCACTCATTCATTGATTATTTTCTGTACATTTACTTTTCACGGGTAGACTAACACATAAAATTCAGTCCGGTGTATACACAGTCACTGGCAAAAGTCTCAATAATGTCACGGATCATGTGGCTGATATTAATAGATCTGGCACGGCACTAATACAGTCACAGATTTTGTAAATATAAAGACCATGTGATGGGATTATTATTTGGACTGGCTGGGTCATATCTGAATTGTGCAGCAAAGGAGAACCTGAGCTATTATAACAGGTGCAAAACAGCACACATTGGAATCAATGTATGTGTACTGATATACGGTAGTCCAAAAATAAAAAATCCAGGATAATTATTTTAACCCTCTGTGAACCAGCTGTGTTGACATCTAGTGGTCAATGTGAAAACTGCAGGTTGTATCTTTTATTTTTATACAATTTTGATTTCCCATTTGCAGAATGGCATGAATAAAGAAAACATTGAAATTTGCACATATCAATAATATCTAAGTGGTTGTGGGATCAGGTACTACCATCTTAAAAATATATACAAAAATCTTTTATCTGATAGTTTTTGCAGTTGGCACTACCCATAAAACTATAGAAAACTGGCATCAAAGGACTGCAAACAGGAAGCAGATAAAAGCGGTCGTTGAGTTCCAAATGTTTTTCTTCCAATACATTTACATAAACTTTCAGCTACAGTCTTTGAGCTTGATTCATCAAACAGCTTGCACCAGAACTCTTTTGAGTTCTGATTTATCAAGACTGGTAATGTCCATACTGGCATTCGTGAGGGGATATGTAGGACACAGATGCTCTTGATTTAGCATAAGTCCATTATTCCAGAAGTCTTACTCCAGTCACTAACTGGAGTAAGATTTGTGGTGAAGCCATTGTGTTGTCAGCCAGCTCCTGATTTATTAAAAGGCGTGCACCCCCTCCGTGTGCCACACCACAAATCTTATTCCCGTCAGGAACCGGAGTAACATTTCTGGGGCAGGGAACGCCACATCTCATCAAGGATTAGACAATGTATGGCGTTACAAATTGCCTGCTGAACTACCGTATTTTGTGGAAGTTTCTACAAGAAAATGTGAGTATTAGTTAATTGGGCATTTGTTAAAGCAGCTCTGTCATCAGACTACATAAATACAAACCACTTATATCTATATATATAATCGTCTAAGGGGCTCTCCCGTCTGTCTGTTTGTCTGTCTGTCACGGAAATCCCAAGTCGTTGTTTGGTCGCGGCCAGGCGGCCGCGACCAATCAGCAACGGGCACAGTCTGGCCGCGAAATGGCCGCTCCCTACTCCCCTGCAGTCAGTGCTCCCTCCATACTCCCCTCCCCGCCACCCACATAGCGTTTTAGCAGTCCGTTAAACCGACTGCGTTACACCGCGGCATAACGTGGTGTAACGCAGTCTGTTAATGCTATTAACACTGTGTGACGAACTTTTTACTATTGATGCTGCTTATGAATGCCGGAAGGTGAGTATATAACTATTTTTTTATTTTAATTCTTTTTTTAACAGAGATATGGTGCCCACACTGCTATATACTACGTGGGCTGTTATATACTGTGTGACTGATATATACTACGTGGGCAGTGTTATATACTGCATGGGCTGTGTTATTTACTGCGTGGGCTGTGTTATATAATACGTGGCTGCTATATCCTACGTGGCTGCTATATACTACGTGGCTGCTATATACCACCTGGCTGCTACATACTATGTGGCTGCTATATACTATGTGGCTGCTATATACAATGTGGCTGCTATATACTACGTGGCTGTGCTATATACTATGTGGCTGCTACATACTATGTGGCTGCTATATACTAGGTGGCTCTGCTATATACTACTGTACGTGGCTGTCTGTGTTATATAGTACATGGACTATGCTATATACTACGTGGCTGTGCTATATACTACGTGGCTGTGCTATATACTATGTGGCTGTGCTATATACTACGGGCTGTGCTATATACTACGTGGCTGTGTTATATACTATGTGGCTGTGCTATATACTACGTGGCTGTGCTATGTACTACATACTACGTGGCTGTGCTATATACTACATGGCTGTGTTATATTCTACTTGCCTGTACTATATCCTGCACCCTGAACCCCCAACATCCAGCGCCCCGAACCCCCGACATCCTGCGACCAATCAGCGACAGATGCAGTCCAGCCGCAAATTGACGCGGGATTTAATCCACGCTTCGCTGATTAGTCGCGCCCGGCCGGCTGCGACCAATCAGCGATATTGGTGTGGTATTTAAACCACACTTCGGTCATTGGTCGTGCCCACCCGGCCGCGACCAATCAGCGACAGGCGCAGTCCGGCCGCGAATTGGCGCCAGATTTGAACCATGCTTCGCTGATCGGCCAGCTGATTTGCTGATCGCGGAATTTAACCCCCACTCACAGCGCGACGTACATACATACTCGTACATACATACTCGTACATACATATTCTAGAATACCCAATGCGTTAGAATCGGGCCACTATCTAGTCTATATATATAATCGTCTAAGGGGTACTTCCGTCTGTTTGTCTGTCTGTTTGTCTGTCACGGAAATCCCGCATCGCTGATTGGTCAATCAGCAACAGGCTTAGTCTGGCCATGAATTGGCCCCTCCTTACTCTCCTCCAGTCAGTGCCCCCTCCCTACTCCCCTCCAGTCAATGCCAGTGTGTCGCCCCATCCCGGACCAACTTTTTACTATTGATGCTGGCTATGCAGCATCAATAGTAAAAAGATATAATGTTAAAAATAGTAAAAGTAATAAAAAATCATGCTATTCTCATCTTCCGTTGCCTCCGCAGCTTTTCCGCTCCTCGTGATGCGGCCGGCAGCTTCCGTTCCCAGAGATGCATTGCGAAATTACCCAGATGACATAGCGGTCTTGCGAGACCACTACGTCATCTGGGTAATTTTGCAATGCATCACTGGGAACGGAAGCTGCTGGCCGCATCGCGAGGAGCGGGACAGCTTCTGTTAGCGACAAAGGGTGAGTATATAACTAATTTTAATTCTTTTTTTCACAAGGATATTTTTTACAGCCCACACTGCTGTATACTATGTGGGCTGTGTTATATACTACGTGGCCTGTGTTATATACTACGTGGGCTGTGTTATATACTACGTGGCTGCTATATACTACATGGCTGCTATAAATTACGTGGCTGCTATATACTATGTGACTGCTATATACTACGTGGCTGTCTGTGATATATACTACGTGGCTGTGCTATATACTATGTGGCTGCTATATACTACATTGCTGTGCTATATACTACATGGCTGTGCTATATAATACGTGGCTGCTATATATTACGTGGCTGTTATAAACTATGTGGCTGTCTGTTATATACTACGTGGCTGCTACATATTATGTCGCTGTGCTAAATACTACGTGGCTGTGCTATATACTATGTGGCTGCTATATATTACGTGGCTGCTATATACTACGTGACTGCTATATACTACGTGGCTGTCTGTGTTATATACTACGTGGCTGCTATATATTACATCACTGTGCTATATACTACGTGGGCTGTTTATTATATACTACGTGCCTGTGCTATATACTATGTGGCTGTGCAATATACTACGTGGGCTGTGTTACCTACCATGTGGCTGTGTTATATACTACGTGGCTGTGCTATCTACTACGTGGCTGTGCTATATACTACGTGGGATGTGTTATATACTACGTGACTGCTATATACTACATCGCTGTGCTATATACTATGTGGCTGTGCTATATACTACATGGCTGCTATATATGTGACTGCTATATACTACGTGGCTGTCTGTTATATACTATGTGGCTGCTATATATTACCTCGCTGTGCTATATACTACGTGGGCTGTGCTATATACTACGTGGCTGTGCTATACACCATGTGGCTGCTATATATTACTTAGCTGCTATATACTACGTGACAGCTATATACTACATGGCTGTCTGTGTTATATACTACGTGGCTGCTATATATTACATTGCTGTGCTATATACTACGTGGCTGCTATATATTACATCGCTGTGTTATATACTATGTGCCTGTGCTATATACTATGTGGCTGTGCAGTATACTATGTGGCTGTGCTATCTACTGCGTGGGCTGTGTTATATACTACATCGCTGTGCTATATAATGTTGTTGTGGCATAATTATGACATGGTGGGGATATCTGAAACGTGGCTGGATGAGAGCCATGACTGGGCTGTTAACTTGCAGGGTTATAGTCTGTTCAGAAATGACCGATGGATAAGCGAGGGGGAGGGTTGTGTCTAAATGTAAAATCATCCTTAAAACCCATCCTGCGTGATAATATAGGTGAATCTAATGAAAATGTAGAGTCCCTGTGGGTGGAGATAAGGGGAGGGGGAAAAATAATAAATTACTGATAGGGGTTTGTTATAAATCTCCCAAAATAATGGAAGCAATGGAGAATATCCTCGTAAAGCAAATAGATGAAGCTGCGACTCAAGGGGAAGTCATTATTATGGTGGACTTCAACTACCCTGAAATAGATTGGGGAACAGAAACCTGCAGTTCCAGCAAAGGTAATCGGTTTTTGACAACTATGAGAGACAATTACCTTTCACAACTGGTTCAGGACCCAACAAGAAGGGGGGCACTGCTAGACCTAATATTAACCAACAGGCCAGACCGCATAGCAAATATAAGGGTTGCAGGTCACTTGGGGAATAGTGATCACAAAATAATAAGTTTTCATGTGTCCTTTAATAAGAAGTGTAGTAGAGGGATTACAAGGACACTAAACTTCAGGAGGGCAAATTTCCAAAGGGTGAGAGAGGATCTTGGTGCAATTAACTGGGACGATATCCTGAGACATAAAAATACACAAAGAAAATGGGAGACATTTATTAGCATCCTGGATAGGACCTGTGCACAGTATATACCGTATGGGAATAAACATACTAGAAATAGGAGGAAACCAATATGGCTAAATAGAGCTGTAAGGGGCGCAATAAGTGACAAAAAGAAAGCATTTAGAGAATTAACCCCTTCATGACCCTGCCTATTTTGACCTTAAAGACCTTGCCGTTTTTTGCAATTCTGACCAGTGTCCCTTTATGAGGTAATAACTCAGGAACGCTTCAACGGATCCTAGCGGTTCTGAGATTGTTTTTTCATGACATATTGGGCTTCATGTTAGTGGTAAGTTTAGGTCAATAAATTCTGCATTTATTTGTGATAAAAACGGAAATTTGGCGAAAATTTTGAAAATTTCGCAATTTTCACATTTTGAATTTTTATTCTGTTAAACTAGAGAGTTATGTGACACAAAATAGTTAATAAATAACATTTCCCACATGTATACTTTACATCAGCACAATTTTGGAAACAAAATTTATTTTTGCAAAGAAGTTATAAGGGTTAAAATTTGACCAGCGATTTCTCATTTTTACAACGAAATTTACAAAACCATTTTTTTAGGGACCACCTCAGATTTGAAGTCAGTTTGAGGGGTCTATATGGCTGAAAATACCCAAAAGTGACACCATTCTAAAAACTGCACCCCTCAAGGTACTCAAAACCACATTCAAGAAGTTTATTAACCCTTCAGGTGCTTCACAGCAGCAGAAGCAACATGGAAGGAAAAAATGAACATTTAACTTTTTAGTCACAAAAATTATCTTTTAGCAACAATTTTTTTATTTTCCCAATGGTAAAAGGAGAAACTGAACAACGAAAGTTGTTGTCCAATTTGTTCTGAGTACGCTGATACCTCATATGTGGGGGTAAACCACTGTTTGGGCGCACGGCAGGGCTTGGAAGGGAAGGAGCGCCATTTGATATTTTGAATAAAAAATTGGCTCCACTCTTTAGCGGACACCATGTCACGTTTGGAGAGCCCCCGTGTGCCTAAAAATTGGAGCTCCCCCACAAGTGACCCCATTTTGGAAACTAGACGCCCCAAGAAACTTATCTAGATGCATAGTGAGCACTTTGAACCCCCAGGTGCTTCACAAATTGATCCGTAAAAATGAAAAAGTACTTTTTTTTCACAAAAAAATTATTTTAGCCTCAATTTTTTCATTTTCACATGGGTAACAGGATAAAACGGATCCTAAAATTTGTTGGGCAATTTCTCCTGAGTACGCTGATACCTCATATGTAGGGGTAAACCACTGTTTGGGCACATGGTAAGGCTCGGAAGGGAAGGAGCGCCATTTGACTTTTTGAATGGAAAATTAGCTCCAATTGTTAGCGGACACCATGTCGCGTTTGGAGAGCCCCTGTGTGCCTAAACATTGGAGATCCCCCACAAGTGACCCCATTTTGGAAACTAGACCCCCCAAGGAACTTATCTAGATCCATATTGAGCACTTTAAACCACCAGGTGCTTCACAGAAGTTTATAACGCAGAGCCATGAAAATAAAAAATAATTTTTCTTTCCTCAAAAATGATTTTTAGCCTGGAATTTCCTATTTTGCCAAGGGTAATAGGAGAAATTGGACCCCAAATGTTGTTGTCCAGTTTGTCCTGAGTACGCTGATACCCCATATGTGGGGGTAAACCACTGTTTAGGCGCACGGCAGGGCTCGGAAGGGAAGGCACGCCATTTGGCTTTTTAAATGGAAAATTAGCTCCAATCATTAGCGAACACCATGTCACGTTTGGAGAGCCCCTGTGTGCCTAAACATTGGAGATCCCCCAGAAATGACCCCATTTTGGAAACTAGACCCCCAAAGGAACTAATCTAGATGTGTGGTGAGGACTTTGAACCCCCAAGTGCTTCACAGAAGTTTATAACGCAGAGCCATGAAAATAAAAATAAAAAATTATTTTCTCAAAAATGATCTTTTAGCCTGCAATTTTTTATTTTCCCAAGGGTAACAGGAGAAATTTGACCCCAAAAGTTGTTGTCCAGTTTCTCCTGAGTACGCTGATACCCAATATGTGGGGGTAAACCACTGTTTGGGCACATGCCGGGGCTCGGAAGTGAAGTAGTGACGTTTTGAAATGCAGACTTTGATGGAATGCTCTGCGGGCGTCACGTTGCGTTTGCAGAGCCCCTGACATGGCTAAACAGTAGAAACCCCCCACAAGTGACCCCATTTTGGAAACTAGACCCCAAAAGGAACTTATCTAGATGTGTGGTGAGCACTTTGAACCCCCAAGTGCTTCACAGAAGTTTATAATGCAGAGCCGTGAAAATAATAAATACGTTTTCTTTCCTCAAAAATAATTATTTAGCCCAGAATTTTTTAATTTTCCCAAGGGTAACAGGAGAAATTTGACCCCAATATTTATTTTCCAGTTTCTCCTGAGTACGGTGATACCCCATATGTGGGGGTAAACTACTGTATGGGCACATGCCGGGGCTCGGAATTGAAGTAGTGACGTTTTGAAATGCAGACTTTGATGGAATGCTCTGCGGGCGTCACGTTGCGTTTGCAGAGCCCCTGATGTGGCTAAACAGTAGAAACCCCCCACAAGTGACCCCATTTTAGAAACTAGACCCCGAAAGGAACTTATCTAGATGTGTGGTGAGCACTTTGAACCCCCAAGTGCTTAATAGAAGTTTATAATGCAGAACCGTGAAAATAATAAATACGTTTTCTTTCCTCAAAAATAATTATTTAGCCCAGAATTTTTTAATTTTCCCAAGGGTAACAGGAGAAATTTGACCCCAATATTTGTTGTCCAGTTTCTCCTGAGTACGGTGATACCCCATATGTGGGGGTAAACTACTGTTTGGGCACATGCCGGGGCTCGGAATTGAAGTAGTGACGTTTTGAAATGCAGACTTTGATGGAATGCTCTGCGGGCGTCACGTTGCGTTTGCAGAGCCCCTGACGTGGCTAAACAGTAGAAACCCCCCACAAGTGACCCCATTTTGGAAACTAGACCCCAAAAGGAACTTATCTAGATGTGTGGTGAGCACTTTGAACCCCCAAGTGCTTCACAGAAGTTTATAATGCAGAGCCGTGAAAATAATAAATACATTTTCTTTCCTCAAAAATAATTATTTAGCCCAGAATTTTTTAATTTTCCCAAGGGTAACAGGAGAAATTTGACCCCAATATTTATTTTCCAGTTTCTCCTGAGTACGGTGATACCCCATGTGTGGAGGTAAACTACTGTTTGGGCACATGCCGGGGCTCGGAATTGAAGTAGTGACGTTTTGAAATGCAGACTTTGATGGAATGCTCTGCGGGCGTCACGTTGCGTTTGCAGAGCCCCTGATGTGGCTAAACAGTAGAAACCCCCCACAAGTGACCCCATTTTAGAAACTAGACCCCGAAAGGAACTTATCTAGATGTGTGGTGAGCACTTTGAACCCCCAAGTGCTTCATAGAAGTTTATAATGCAGAACCGTGAAAATAATAAATACGTTTTCTTTCCTCAAAAATAATTATTTAGCCCAGAATTTTTTAATTTTCCCAAGGGTAACAGGAGAAATTTGACCCCAATATTTGTTTTCCAGTTTCTCCTGAGTACGGTGATACCCAATATGTAGGGGTAAACTACTGTTTGGGCACATGCCGGGGCTCGGAATTGAAGTAGTGACGTTTTGAAATGCAGACTTTGATGGAATGCTCTGTGGGCGTCACGTTGCGTTTGCAGAGCCCCTGATGTGGCTAAACAGTAGAAACCCCCCACAAGTGACCCCATTTTAGAAACTAGACCCCAAAAGGAACTTATCTAGATGTGTGGTGAGCACTTTGAACCCCCAAGTGCTTCATAGAAGTTTATAATGCAGAACCGTGAAAATAATAAATACGTTTTCTTTCCTCAAAAATAATTATTTAGCCCAGAATTTTTTATTTTCCCAAGGGTTACAGGAGAAATTGGACCCCAAAAGTTGTTGTCCAGTTTCTCCTGAGTACGCTGATACCCCATGTGTGGAGGTAAACCACTGTTTGGGCACACGTCGGGGCTCAGAAGGGAAGTAGTGACTTTTGAAATGCAGAATTTGATGGAATGGTCTGCGGGCGTCACGTTGCGTTTGCAGAGCCCCTGGTGTTCCTAAACAGTAGAAACCCCCCACAAGTGACCCCATTTTAGAAACTAGACCCCCCAAGGAACTTATCTAGATATGTGGTGAGCACTTTGAACCCCCAAGTGCTTCACAGACGTTTACAACGCAGAGCCGTGAAAATAAAAAATCATTTTTCTTTCCTCAAAAATGATGTTTTAGCAAGCATTTTTTTATTTTCACAAGGGTAACAGGATAAATTGGACCCCAGTAATTGTTGCGCAGTTTATCCTGAGTATGCTGGTACCCCATATGTGGGGGTAAACCACTGTTTGGGCACACGTCGGGGCTCGGAATTGAGGGAGCACCATTTGACTTTTTGAATACGAGATTGGCTGGAATCAATGGTAGCGCCATGTTGCGTTTGGAGACCCCTGATGTGCCTAAACAGTGGAAACCCCTCAATTCTACCTCCAGCACTAACCCCCCCAGACCCCTAACCCTAATCCCAACTGTAGCCACAATCACAACCCTAATTCCAACCCTAACCCTAAGGCTATGTGCCCACGTTGCGGATTCGTGTGAGATTTTTCAGCATCATTTTTGAAAAATCCGCGGGTAAAAGGCACTGCGTTTTACCGGCGGATTTTCCGCAGATTTCCAGTGTTTTTTGTGCGGATTTCACCTGTGGATTCCTATTGAGGAACAGGTGTAAAACGCTGCGGAATCCGCACAAAGAATTGACATGCTGCGGAAAATACAACGCAGCGTTTCAGTGCGGTATTTTCCGCACCATGGGCACAGCGGATTTGGTTTTCCATAGGTTTACTTGATACTGTAAACCTGATGGAACACTGCTGCGAATCCGCAGCGGCCAATCCGCAGTGTGGGCACATAGCCTAATTCTAAAGGTATGTGCACACGCTGCGGAAAACACTGCGAATCCGCAGCAGTTTCCCATGAGTTTACAGTTCAATGCAAACCCATGGGAAACAAAAATCGCTGTACACATGCTGCGGAAAAACTGCACGGAAACGCAGCGGTTTACATTCCGCAGCATGTCACTTCTTTGTGCGGATTCCGCAGCGGTTTTACAACTGCTCCAATAGAAAATCGCAGTTGTAAAACTGCAGTGAAATGCGCAGAAAAAACGCGGTAAATCCGCCATAAATCCGCAGCGGTTTAGCACTGCGGATTTATCAAATCCGCAGCGGAAAAATCCGCAGAGGACCAGAATACGTGTGCACATACCGAAACCCTAACCCTAGCCCTAACCCTACTCCTAACCCTAGCCCTAACCCTACCCCTAACCCTAGCCCTACTCCTAACCCTACCCCTAACCCTAACCCTAGCCCTACCCCTAACCCTACCCCTAACCCTACCCCTAACCCTACCCCTAACCCTAATCCTACCCCTAACCCTAGCCCTAACCCTACCCCTACCCCTAACCCTAACCCTACCCCTAACCCTATTCTAACATTAGTGGAAAAAAAAAATTCTTTATTTTTTTATTGTCCCTACCTATGGGGGTGACAAAGGGGGGGGGGTCATTTATTATTTTTTTATTTTGATCACTGAGATAGATTATATCTCAGTGATCAAAATGCACTTTGGAACGAATCTGCCGGACGGCAGATTCGGTGGGCGCACTGCGCATGCGCCCGCCATTTTGGAAGTTGGCGGCGCCCGTGGAGAAGACGGACGGACCCCGGCAGGATCGGTAAGTATGATGGGGTGGGGGGGGAGCACGGGGAGGGTGGAACGGAGCACGGGGGGGTGGAACGGAGCACGGGGGGGTGGAACGGAGCACGGGGGGAGGATCGGAGTGCAGGGGGGGTGATTGGAGCAAGGGGGTGAGCGGACAAGAGCACGGGGGGGAGCGGAGCACAGGGCGGAGGGGAGCGGGGCAGTGTACCGGACAGATCGGAGGGCTGGGGGGGCGATCGGTGGGGTGGGGTGGGGGCACATTAGTATTTCCAGCCATGGCCGATGATATTTCAGCATCGGCCATGGCTGGATTGTAATATTTCACCCGTTATAATAGGTGAAATATTACAAATCGCTCTGATTGGCAGTTTCACTTTCAACAGCCAATCAGAGCGATCGTAGCCACGGGGGGGTGAAGCCACCCCCCCTGGGCTAAACTACCACTCCCCCTGTCCCTGCAGATCGGGTGAAATGGGAGTTAACCCTTTCACCCGATCTGCAGGGACGCGATCTTTCCATGACGCCACATAGGCGTCATGGGTCGGATTGGCACCGACTTTCATGACGCCTACGTGGCGTCATGGGTCGGGAAGGGGTTAAAGGAAGTAGGTAGTTATGAGGCATTAAATAAATACAGAAAATTAAATAAATTCTGTAAAAAGCAAATCAAGGCAGCAAAGATTGAGACAGAGAGACTCATTGCCAGAGAGAGTAAAAATAATCCCAAAATATTCTTTAACTACGTAAAGGAAAAAGCCAATATGCTAAATGACTATTTTCATCAGTATTTACACAAGAAAATCCCATGGCAGACAAAATGACTATTGATAAAAATTCCCCATTAAAGTTTATTATTATTATTTATTTATATAGCACCATTAATTCCATGGTGCTGTACATCAGAAAGGGGTTATGTACAGAGTTATAGATATTGTTTACAGTAAACAGGTTTACATTGACGGACTGGTACAGAGGGGAGAGGACTTACATTCTATGGGATAGTGGGGAAGAGACAGAAGGTAGGGGTGAGGCGGCGGCTCTGGCGATGGTGAGGCGGCGGCTCTGGCGGTGGTGAGGCGGCGGTTCTGGCGGTGGTGAGGCGGCGGCTCTGGTGGTGGTTAAATGTCACCTGCTTAACCCAGCAGGAAGTACGTCGGCGTCTAAAAATCACTAAAATTCACAAATCTCCGGGCCCGGATGGGATACACCCCCGAGTACTGTAGGAATTATGTACAGTCATTGATAGACCATTATTTTTCATCTTTAAAGACTCCATAATAACAGGGTCTGTACCACACGACTGGCGTATAGCAAATGTGGTGCCAATATTCAAAAAGGGGACAAAAACTGAACTCGGTAATTATAGGCCAGTAAGCTTAACCTCTACTGTGGGTAAAATCCTGGAGGGCATTCTAAGGGATGCTATACTGGAGTATCTGAAGAGGAATAACCTCATGACCCAGTATCAGCACGGGTTTACTAGGGACCGTTCATGTCAGACTAATTTGATCAGTTTCTATGAAGAGGTAAGTTCCGGACTGGACCAAGGGAACCCAGTGGACGTAGTGTAAATGGACTTTTCAAAAGCTTTTGATACGGTGCCACACAAAAGTTTGATACATAAAATGAGAATAATGGGGATAAGGGAAAATATATGTAACTGGGTTAAGAGCTGGCTCAGGGATAGGAAACAAAGGGTGGTTATTAATGGAGAACACTCGGACTGGGTCGCGGTTAGCAGTGGGGTACCACAGGGGTCAGTATTGGGCCCTCTTTTTTTTAACATATTTATTAATGACCTTGTAGGGGGCATTCAGAGCAGAATTTCAATATTTGCAGATGACACTAAACTCTGCAGGGTAATCAATACAGAAGAGGACAATTTTATATTGTAGGATGATTTATGTAAACTAGAAGCTTGGGCTGATAAATGGCAAATGAGCTTTAATGGGGATAAATGTAAGGTCATGCACTTGGGGAGAAGTAATAAGATGTATAACTATGTGCTTAATTCTAAAACTCTGGGCAAAACCGTCAATGAAAAAGACCTGGGTGTATGGGTGGATGACAAACTCATTTTCAGTGGCCAGTGTCAGGCAGCTGCTACAAAGGCAAATAAAATAATGGGATGAATTAAAAGGAGCATAGATGCTCATGAGGAGAACATAATTTTACCTCTATACAAGTCACTAGTTCGACCACACTTAGAATACTGTGCACAGTTCTTGTCTCCGGTGTATAACAAAAAGACATAGCTGAACTAGAGCGGGTGCAGAGAAGAGCGGCAAAGGTTATTAGAGGACTGGGGGGTATGCAATACCAAGATAGGTTATTACACTTGGGGCTATTTAGTTTGGAAAAATGAAGACTAAGGGGTGATCTTATTTTAATGTATAAATATACGAGGGGACAGTACAAAGACCTTTCTGATGATCTTTTTAATCATAGACCTGAGACAGGGACAAGGGGGCATCCTCTACGTCTGGAGGAAAGAAGGTTTAGGCATAATAACAGACGCGAGTTCTTTACTGTAAGAGCAGTGAGACTATGGAACTCTCTGCCGTATGATGTTGTAATGAGTGATTAATTACTTAAATTTAAGAAGGGACTGGATGCCTTTCTTGAAAAGTATAATGTTGCAGGGTATGTATACTAGATTCCTTGATAGGGCGTTGATCCAGGGAACTAGTCTGATTGCCGTATGTGGAGTCGGGAAGGAATTTTTCCCCCAAAGTGGAGCTTACTATTTGCCACATGGGTTTGTTTTTTTGCCTTCCTCTGGATCAACATGTTAGGGCATGTTAGGTTAGGCTATGGGTTGAACTAGATGGACTTAAAGTCTTCCTTTAACCTTAATAACTATGAATATACTACGTGGCGGTGCTATATACTACGTGGCTGCCATATACTACGTGGCTGTGCTATAAACTACGCGGCCGGCCGCAACCAATCAGCGATATTGCCGCGGGATTTAAACACCACTTTGGTGATTAGTCGTGCACGGCCAACCAGGACCAATCAGCGAAACGCAGTCCGGTCGCGAATTGGTGCGGAATTTCAACCACGCTTCGCTGATTGGTCATGAAGCGCTGATTGGTCATGCCCAGCTGGCCGCGACCAATCAGCGATATTGCCTCGGAATTTAACTCCCACTCACAGCGCAACGTACATACATATTCTAGAATACCCGATGCTTTTGAATTGGGCCACCATCTAGTTATTTAATAAATGTCTTAAGACATATTGAAAGTGGTATGTGGCACCCCAGGAGTCCGGTTGCCACAATGGCATTGCCTTCCTTACGGGGGGGGGGGGTGATGTCATACCTGGAGGTAAGGAGGCATCCACTTGGCAGGTAATACAAACAAGCAACACCTTCCTAACTCCAGACCAGAAGGGGGAGCTCTAAACCCAGTTTCAGGGTAGCTTCACTATATGTTTTGGTCTGGAGGCGGAGTTAGTGAGTTTAGTGCAAGACACTGAAGGGAAAGGAGGATGTGAGGAGAGAGACTGGGGTCTGGAGCTACAATTGGGCTCACCCCAAGATAAAGCGCAAAGAGACCAGACACCGGAGTCTGTGGTGGTGAGATGATTGTATACCCAGCCACCGAATCCGGAGGGCAGGAGATTCCAAGTCTCCTGACCCCAACTGACATCCGGAGGCAACACAGCAGGTCAGGAGCCTGGGGCTGCCAGTGAGAAGACAGTGCCCATGACAGGCTCAGGCTGTCAGCCCTACGGGATGGGAGTACAGACACTGAGAGGACTTATGCAGAGCTTCAGGTAAGGGTCAGAGTACAAGGAAGAAGGAAGGCCTCCGAACCCACCTGGCTAAGTGGATCCCAAGCTGTTTCTAGGCTGCCCGGACCCCAACACCACCTGCTACCTGTACCCTGGACTGTACCTGTATTTCACCAGTAAAATGTAAAGGAAACTGCTACCCTTGTGTTCCTCAATCATTACTTGCGCCCTCAGTCCTGAACCCCATTGTTTACCATACCTTACCAACTGTATCAGGTAGCCCTGGGGCCCCACTCTACCTGTGGAGAGCAGAACCATCCAAGCTGCATTAACATCAGCCCCAGTGGTTCCCTTAAGCAGCTTCAGCCATCCCGGCCGAACACCACAAGTGGCGTCATGAATCATCCGTTAAAGACTTTATTTCCACTTTCATCCACATCCCCTTTAACTGGACACCCAGGGCCACGGATCGGGTCACTGCTACTGTGACCACCCCTTAAAGTACCACCGGACCCGGTACAGAGTACCCCATGGTCCTAGCGGGCACTCCAGGTGTACTTACTTTGAAATTCCATGGAGAATGGCTCCCTAATCCTATTTCTAATATTGAAATGCTCAATTTAATATCTGGATTATACAGTCATTCAAAAATTTAAAGTAAGTACACCAGCTCCATTAGGTCTAAGTGATCTATTTCCTAATGTGTGCAGCTTGTATTGTAAAATCTGGTGAAGGTTTTCAATAGACACACGATAGGAACATCATATTTCACATAGAAAAAATAAGCATGTGCTATTTTCAGTAGGATTTCAAATATAACTTTTATTTCTCCAGCAAGTGTCCAAGTGACAGTAATACAGCAGTGAGATTTCGGACATCACGGCCTCTATGTCTGAATCACGACTGGATGTTATTTGTCACATTTACACTTGCTGGATAAATACAAGTTTTATTTTAATTGGACCAGGCGTCTTGGACTACTATGTTCTGCTGGGTGGAATACCACTTACAAAGTACAAGGACATTAGGGCAGTATTGCCAACTGTCCAGAAATTCCTGGAAGTCAGTAAAAATAAAGGATTTTTTTCCACTGGCTATAAAAACAAATTGATGCATAAGTAATTTTGTAAAAAAGCTGGAGAAATGAGTGTATGGTATTATGACTGTAATTATTATCAAACAGTTCACAGAGAATGCGGCTAATCTTTTCATATCAAAATTCGGGGCTGCAGACACTTATAACCTTAAAAGAATTGTCCCACAAAGGACATTTTAATCACTAGATCTTGGAATAATAATACATTTCATAATTGGATGTTACATAAAATGTTCCTGTGCTGAGATAATCTTATAAATGTGCCCCTGCTGTGTGCTGTGTAATGACTGTGTCTAACCATGCAGGAACATGGTCTGATCATACCACAGGTCCTGGACAGGGGAGGACACAAAAGAGTATACAGACATGGGAGCTGTTTATTTCTGTGAGGTAAAACATGTTTTTAAACAGGCAGTGAAATGTGTTACCTCACAGAAAGCAGCATCTATGATCCCGATGTCAATTTGGAAACATGTTAGCTGTGTGTTTTCTGTGAGGTAAAACATCTTTTTAACCCCTTACTGACATCGGACGGTATAGTACGTCCGATGTCAGCTCCCCTGCTTTGATGCAGGGCTCCGTGGTGAGCCCGCATCAAAGCCGGGACATGTCAGCTGTTTTGAACAGCTGACATGTGCCCGCAATAGCGGCGGGTGAAATCGCGATTCACCCGCCGCTATTAACTAGTTAAATGCCGCTGTCAAATGCAGACAGCGGCATTTAACTACCGCATCCGGCCGGGCGGCCGGAAATGACGTCATCGCCGACCCCCGTCACATGATCGGGGGTCGGTGATGCGTCAGCATGGTAACCATAGAGGTCCTAGAGACCTCTATGGTTACTGATCACCGGTGGCTGTGAGCGCCACCCTGTGGTCGGCGCTCACAGCACACCTCCATTTCTGCTACATAGCAGCGAACAGCAGATCGCTGCTATGTAGCAGAGGCGATCGGGTTGTGCCTGCTTCTAGCCTCCCATGGAGGCTATTGAAGCATGGCAAAAGTAAAAAAAAAAAGTTAAAAAAAATGTAAAAAAAAAAAAATAAAAAATAAAAGTTTAAATCACCCCCCTTCGCCCCAATCAAAATAATCAATAAAAAAAAAAAAAAATCTACACATATTTGGTATCGCCACGTTCAGAATCGCCCGATCTATCAATAAAAAAAAAGCATTAACCTGATTGCTAAACAGCGTAATGAGAAAAAAATCGAAACGCCAGAATTATGTTTTTTTGTTCGCCGCGACATTGCATTAAAATGCAATAACGGGCGATCAAAAGCACGTATCTGCACCGAATTGGAATCATTAAAAACGCCAGCTCGGCACGCAAAAAATAAGCCCTCAACCGACCCCAGATCATGAAAAATGGAGACGCTACGAGTATCGGAAAATGGCGCATTTTCTTTTTTTTTTTTTAGCAAAGTTTGGAATTTTTTTTCACCACTTATGTAAAAAATAACCTAGTCATGTTAGGTGTCTATGAACTCGTAATGACCTGGAGAATCATAATGGCAGGTAGCATTTAGTGAACCTAGCAAAAAAGCCAAGCAAAAAACAAGTGTGGGATTGCACTTTTTTTGCAATTTCACTGCACTTGGAATTTTTTTCCCGTTTTCTAGTACAAGACATGGTAAAACCAATGATGTCGTTCAAAAGTACAACTCGTCCCGCAAAAAATAATCCCTCACATGGCCAAATTGACGGAAAAATAAAAAAGTTATGGCTCTGGGAAGGAGGGGAGTGAAAAACGAACACGGAAAAACGAAAAATCCCACGGTCATGAAGGGGTTAAGCAGGCATTGAAATGTTTTACCTCACAGAAAGCAGCAACTATGATCCCGATGTCAATTGGGAAACATGTTAGCTGTGTGTGATTTCTGGAAAAGTTGTCCAGAAAAAGATAAGGCGTTGTCCAGTACTTTCATATTGATGGCCTATCCAGGGTACTGCAGATTCACTCCTATTCATTTGAATAGGGGCGTACGTGCAGTACCCAGGTAGTGGCCACTCTATAGTTGAAGGAGCTAACAATAGGCCATCAATGCAAAAGTACTGGACACCCCCATTAAACTTGGCAATTCATCAATAATAATAATTTTTAACAATAATAATTTTTATTTATATAGCACCAACATATTCCGCAGCACTTTACATTATAGAGGGGATTTGTACAGACAATAGACATTACAGCATAACAATAAACACAGATCAAAACAGATACCAAGAGGAATGAGGGCCCTGCTCGCAAGCTTACAAACTATGAGGAAAAAGGGGGAGACACGAGAGGTGGATGGTACTGTAACAGAACATGATGCGAGGAACCTCATTATGGTTTACGCTTTTTGAATGGCCCACACAGGGATAGTCAGGTTAATGCATTGAGACAGTAGGCCAGTCTGAACAAATGCGTTTTTAGGGCACGCTTAAAACTGTGGGGATTGGGGATTAATCGTATTAACCTGAGTAGTGCATTCCAAAGAATTGGCGCAGCACGTGAAAAGTTTTGGAGACGGGAGTGGGAGGTTCTGATTATTGAGGATCCTAACCTCAGGTCATTAGCAGAACGGAGGGCACGGGAAGGGTGGTAGACAGAGACCAGGGAGGAGATGTAAGGTGGTGCTGAGCCGTGGAGTGCTTTGTGATTAAGGGTAATAAGTTTGTACTGGATTCTGGAGAGGATGGGTAGCCAGTGTAATGACTGGCACAAGGTAGAGGCATCCTAATAACAATTGGTGAAGAACATAATCCTGGCTGCAGCATTCACGAAGGATTGGAGAGGGGAGAGTTTGGTAAGAGGGAGGCCAATTGGTAGAGAGCTACAATAGTCCAGACGAGAATGAATAAGAGAAACAGTAAGTTTTCGCAGACTCGATAGAGGAGTCAATAGAGGAGTACTAGAGGAGTAAGGTCTGTAATGAGCACTACTAATATCATTGATGAGACAACTGGGAAAGCATAAAACATTGCTAGTTCCTGTGGACCGGAAGCTGCCGCGTGCACTGCACAAAGGCGCCAGGACTTCAAGGGGCCTTCGGAAGGAGAGTATATGTTTATTGTTTATTTTAAGTCTTTTTTTAACCATGCATATAGTGCCCACATTGCTATATACTATGTGGGCTGTGTTACATACTGCGTGGGCTCTGTAATATACTACATCTCTGTGCTATATACTATGTAGCTGGGCAATATACAACGTGACTGTGCAATATAAAACGTGACTGTCCAATATACTACGTGGCTGTGCAATATACTATGTGCTCTGTGTTATATACTACGTAGCTGTGCAATATACTATGTGGCTGTGTCGGTTCTGTTATATACTACGTCGACTGTGCAATATACTACGTGGCTCTCTTATATACTACGTGGCTGTGCAATATAGTACGTAGCTATGCAATATACTACGTGCCTCTACAATATACTACGTAGCTATGTTATACACTACGTGGCTCTGCTATATACTACGTCGCTGACCAATATACTACGTGGCTGTGCAATACACTACTTGGCTATGTTATATACTACGTGGCTGTGTTATATACTACGTAGCTCTGCTATATACTACACACGCTGTGTTACATACTACGCAGCTCTGTTATATACTACGCCGGTTGTGTTCTATACTACGTCACTGTGCAATATAGTACGTAGCCTGTGCTATATACTACCTACATATTCTAGAATACCTGATACGTTAGAATCGGGCCACCATCTAGTACCTAATAAAAGGTTTTGCACCTGGTGTACACTTACATACAGGTTATCTGAAAGTTGACACCTTAATTTTATATATGGTTGGATCTAAAACTCTTTGGACACCAATTACATTTCCATCCTTTAGACACCGTTACAAAGGATTTGAAAACAAAGTCTTCAAGATGTGATTATTTGTAGACTGGGTTAATCTGCAAGTAAATAGTGTTTACACCCTGTGTTGTGTTGTGAATTCTGTTATCGAACTCCCTCCTGTGGTCATGAATGGTACTTCGGTGAGTTCTGTCCATGGACTCCCTCTGGTGGCTGTGAGTGGAGCTGCTGCTTCTGAGGTTCCTTCCACAGGTGATGTAGTTTATTCTTTGGCTGGCTGCTCTATTTAACTCCACTCAGATCGTTACTCCATGCCAGCTGTCAATGTTCTTGTACTGGTTCAGTTCGCTCTTGGATCTGTCGGGTGTCCTGTCTACTCCAGCAGAAGCTAAGTCCCTGCTAGTTTATTATTTGTTCTTTGTTTTCTTGTCCAGCTTTGCTATCATGATTTTGCTTTGCTAGCTGGAAGCTCTGGGATGCAGAGTGGCACCTCTGCACCGTGAGTCGGTGCGGAGGTCTTTTTGCACACTCTGCGTGGTCTTTTTGTAGTTTTTTGTGCTGACCGCAAAGTTACCTTTCCTATCCTCTGTCTGTTTAGTAAGTCTGGCCTCCCTTTGCTGAAACCTGTTTCATTTCTGTGTTTGTGACTTTCATCTTAACTCACAGTCAATATATGTGGGGGGCTGCCTTTTTCTTTGGGGAATTTCTCTGAGGCAAGGTAGGCTTTATTTTCTATCTCTAGGGCTAGTTAGCTCTTAGGCTGTGAAGAGGCGTCTAGGGAGTGTCAGGAACGCTCCACGGCTATTTCTAGTGTGTGTGTTAGGATTAGGGGTTGCGGTCAGCAGAGCTCCCACTTCCCAGAGCTTGTCCTTTGTTGGTTTAACCATCAGGTCTTTTCGGGTGCTCCTAACCACCAGGTCATAACAGTGTTGCCCTGTTCCTGGCAGCATCTATAGGGAGAAAATGAAGTTATATCTTCCCTGCAGCTGCTCCCTTCCTTTTTCCCATAGACTTGCGTTAGGTGAGGAAAATCTGAAGGTTAAAAACACACAAGTATTTTAGTGTGTTTCGGCAGGGAAATCACTTCCTGCGCCGCCCCGATTATGAAGGCGAGTGTCACACTGTTCTGTCTGTATCTGTCTTTCGGCATAACAATGCATGTCTTTGCTTTAACCCTTTGCTCCTTTCCCCTTAATTGAGATGGGATACTGTTGGCTGTTACCTGTATGGAGCCTGCTTAATTCCCTGCTCTGCTACATAGCCGTACATGAGTAGTTAGGTCTTTGCTCTGCTGCATGACCATCGGCATGTGCGGTCCCTGGTTGCCACTGTGGAAGCTGTCCGCAGGTTGCGAGGTAATTTGCAGCTGGTGCATGACATTCCACGTGTGTCTGGGCATGCAGCCGCTGCCAGGTGCCCTGAGCCTCAGTTTCTGCACTGATTGTGCTGTAATGGTTTCTGTTTGTGCTTAGGGCGTGCGCGGCCACACCTCCCCCTGCTTTTATCAGGGTTAGTGTGTGTACTTGAAATGTTGTCCCCAGCCAATTGCTGAGGGGCAGCTCCTATATATAGTTCCTCTGCCCTATGGGCGGGGCCTGAGCTACTCACAAAGCTCCTGAATTTTGCTATGTGTGTTTTGTGTTCCTGCACCTCTCCTGTCTATGTAATGGTACCAAAGTCCTTGCCTTGATTTCTGTTATGTCCTGTTCTGGCACCTGTCCTGGAGGCTGTATATCCAGGCCTGAATCCTTGATCCTGTACCTGACTCTGTCTGAACTGTGTCTGCTGTGTTATGTTCCTGGAATCCCTCTGCATCTGGAGCCTCGCACCCAGTGACTTTGAGTCTCTTGTAACCGGTGTTTCTGCTGAGCATCTACTACTCTGTGCTCTGACTACCATGCGGTTGCTAACCCCATCTGGCCCAGGTCCAGTCCGGCGGTGCTTGCACCATCACGCTTGAGTTCCTTTCTAGGTCCGATGCCCGAAGCCTGACAGCCGTAGCTAGAAACCTGATGACCGCTGCTGCCTGGTCCTGTGCCATCCGTGTTCTAGCCTGTGACCCGATGTTCCTCTGGTTCCCCGGGGTCCACCCTGTGATGACATCTATCCTGGATCGGTGTCTCATGTTCTCCTGCTGAGCCTGTGCTACGCCTGACGCCTGAGAGAGAGTCCATCCTAGTATGCCCGTGCCAGATTACCCTGGACTGCATCAACCCGTGATGACTCCTGCCATCGTCTGACGTCTGCCCAAGGTGTCCAGCCTGTGTCCTGATGACCCCTGATGTCCAGCCTGTGTCCTGATGTCCAGCCTGTGTCCAGATGTTCTGATGTTCTGCCTGTGTCCTGATGTCCCGCCTATGTGTGCCTCGTGATCCGATGGTGTCTTGGGGTCCACTGGGTGGTACCTTTCTAGGGGATGTGGAATCGGGAGCCTGGCATAGTCATGTTTGGTGTATGTACTGTGTGACTTTACTTTTTCTATACCTGAAGTTGTGCGGTGTAATCAAGTCCTACGTGTCTCTTTCCTTGTCCACATGCTCAGCTGCCACAGAACCCTGGTCTCTGCCCTCCCCTAGTTCGGGTAGGCCCTGGTCCCCCTCTACAGTATAAAGGGTCCGAATTGAGTCCCCGGGGGATGCGCGCCCCACGCCGTCGTGGTCGGTCATTGTGGGGGCGTTTATGGGCTGGGCCGCATCAGCGGCTGCAGCTTACCGTGACAGTGAGCAGCTGGGATATTTTTTTTCATTTTCTCCCTGTTGCTGCTGAAGTAAGTTGGCTACACATCGTGTAAAAGCTATTTACCTTTTTTTCAGCTAAAAATCATTTTTGCTATTGTGTTTTATAACAAATTTTGCACCATTTGGCTTTTACAGGCTCTTTATTTCCTGCACTTTCAACTTTGAAATGGTTTGCGGCCATTAATCAGATGAGAGAAGTTCAGAAAAAGGCAGATAAGAGAGTTACACATTTTCATGTTGGACTGTCATAACAAGCTCACTAATGGGTTCTCGGGTAAAGGGTCGGCCACTTTCTCTTGCTAGTGCAGCTTTCCTCACACTGGCCAGCACTTGAGTCCACACAATGGTTGTTGGTGGAAGTGCATGTGGCCAGACCAGTCAATCATCCTCCTCCAATAGAAAGGCAGCTTTCCCAAGTGAGGTGTTTTACAATTGGAGGAGGCTAATGGAATGGTCTAGTCACATGACCATTCACCAGCAGCCATTGTATGGATAGAAGTGCTGGTTACGTAACTTGGAGATTATGGGCCCCAATACAAAACCTTCAACAGGGCCTCCAGCTATCACAGGTCTTTTATAGTAGGTCCTCTCCTAAGGGTAAAAGGGACATGTTAGACCTCCGAAGGCCACTTGCATACATTGAGTATTTGGTGAGTTTTTTACCTCAGTATTTGTAAGCCAAAACCAGGAGTGGGTGATAAATACAGAAGTGGTGATGTGTTTTTATTATAATATTCCTCTGATTGTTCCACCTCTGGTTTTGGCTTACAAATAGGAAGGTTAATAAACTCACCAAATGCTCAACATGTGCACGTGGGCTTAGGGTTTGCTCACACGAGCGTATTACATGGCCGATTCCTACCCAATGTTTTACCAGATAGCACTCGGCCCAGTGTTATACTATGGTGCAGTGCCGACCAGCGCTTGTTTCTCATGCCAACACGGCATGAAAAAATAATCTCAGCAAGCCGTGAGTGCGTCCGATCGGATCATGTGCACCCATACAAGTCTATGAGTATGTGTAAAACAACGAACTGCACTCCGATGTCATCCAGAGGAAACAGACAATGGAGAAGATGGAGAAATTAAGTACTTAATCTTCCCCACACCTGTGATATAATTCTGCGAGAGAACAGATCACTAAGGTGACACTCCGCTAACACTCTGACAGAGTTTGATCCGAGTGGCATTAGCATAATCGGCTCCATTCTCCAGCATGAGAGAATAGGTGGACGTGCGTGTGATCCCGGCCTTAGGCTATGTTCCCATAATGAGATTTTGGTGAGTTTTTACAAAACTTGAAAGCAAGTAACCTATTTTACTTAATGGGGGCAAAAATGGTGCAGAAACGCTCATCATGGGAACATAGCCTTAAGGTACCGTCACACATAATGATATCGTTAACTATATCGTTGCAACGTCACGCTTTTGGTGACGTAGCAACGATCCCGCTAACGATCTCGTTATGTGTGACAGTGACCAACGATCAGGCCCCTGCTGGAAGATCGTTGGTCATTGGGGAATGATCAGGATCATTCTTTTTGGTCGCTGATCACCCACTGTCATCACTGGATCGGCGTGTGTGACGCCGATCCAGCGATGTGTTCACTTGTAACCAGGGTAAATATCGGGTTACTAAGCGCAGGGCCGCGCTTAGTAACCCGATATTTACCCTGTTTACCATTGTAAAAGTAAAAAAAAACACTACATACTCACATTCTGATGTCTGTCACGTCCCCCGGCGTCCACTGTGTCAGCGCCGGCCGTAAAGCAGAGCACAGCGGTGACGTCACCGCTGTGCTCTGCTTTACGGCCGGCGCTGACACAGTCAGCACAGGGAAACGCTCGGCAGCAGCGCGTGCATTAGCAGCGCTCCTGCCGAAAGCAGTTTTAACACTGTGGACGCTGGCGGGGGACGTGACAGACATCAGAATGTGAGTATGTAGTGTTTTTTTTTTTTTTTACTTTTACAATGGTAACCAGGGTAAATATCGGGTTACTAAGCGCGGCCCTGCACTTAGTAACCCGATGTTTACCCTGGTTACCCGGGTGCTGTAGGGGGACTTCGGCATCGTTGAAGACAGTTTCAACGATGCCGAAGTCGTTCCCCTGATTGTTGGTTGCTGGAGAGAGCTGTCTGTGTGACAGCTCCCCAGCGACCACACAACGACTTACCAACGATCACGGCCAGGTCGTATCGCTGGTCGTGATCGTTGGTAAGTCGTTTAGTGTAAAGGTACCTTAAGTCACCAAAGCCCAGGTGTGACTGCAACCACTGCGCCTACTGTAGTTAAAGGGAATCTGTCACCTACTTTTTTGTATATAAGCTTCCGCCACCGCCATTAGGGGCTTATCTACAGCATTCTGTAATGCTGTAGATAAGCCCTGATGTAACCTGAAAGATAATAAAAACAAGTTAAATTACACTCACCTTATATAGGAAAAAGTAGGTGACAGTTTCTCTTTAAGACCCTGACTATACAGTATATTGCATCGTAATGCATATTCTCGTACACTTAGTAATATAACTTATTGCACTGTCTAAATGTACAAGAATACAGATGACAGAGTGATATATAACGGCAGAAAGAATACATCATTGTAGTTTATCAGCTTGTTCATTAAGTACACCAGTAAAAATGTTGTGTACAAGGCAAATAACATAGTGATGAGGTTTTAATTATGCAAATTGGAAGTTTTCCATAGAAAGAACTTTGATCTGTTCATCTTTGGGTATCCATTTTCACAAGTACAAAATCTAGAATAATATTTTCTCGTATCATACTAGTATGAATTACAGAGCCCAGAATAATCTGGATAGGAACCATTAATCAGATGTGATTATTTAGCTTGTCCTGGGTGTATCTCTACATTATATTACATGAGGTCCCAAACATCTCTCCATTGTGAGATTATCCAGCTGTTGGATTAGAAGCCAAAGCTTTTGAAAAAGTCCTTTATTTTTTTTACGCTCCTCTAGAGAATAGGCTTGACAGTCCTGAGTGCCAAGGGTGTCAAATGCACAACATCCCCAAGTGGCAGCACTATAAGCAGTCGCCCCGTACTACAAAAATAAGAAGACTCCCAGAGATGGGTTATCTGAGGATAATCTAGAAATGGAGAAGTACAAAACTGTACATTCGAGTCACTTGTTTCTATAAAAGCAGGACACGTCAGCTGTAAATCATTACAGACTTTGGACAAATGTGCTGCACATAATAAGGAGACGTTCTTTCTCGGAAACATAATTAACATTTGAGAGATACCAGAATTAGACATCTTCTGTGTACAAGTTAGTAGAAATGACTACACAAGATACTACCTAAAGGCAAAACATGTGTACGCACGTTGACGTAAAGGAGAACAGTTAGGCCTAATGCACTCGGCTGCGAGAGGAGCTGTAAGAAGGAACCCAATGGTCAGCGGGGGCATACTGTACGTCCTAGGTATGGATCAAAGTTTTCTTTATGTCAGGTTCTGTACAAGTCTGACACATAGGATCTGATTCATCATCGCCTTTGTCCAGTTTTGCACCCTTTTTTTGTTTGCACCCTATTCATTATTCTATTTTCACATTTTATACTTGTCCTTTTCCATCAATTGCGACTTTTTCAAAAGTTGCAAAATTTGGTGCATCTGCACTCCAGTACCAAGCTGGTGTAGTTTTATGCACATCTTTTTTCAAAAGTCTCATGTTCTGTGCCATTTGGAGAAGATGCGACTTTTGCTTAAAGAGTTGCAAAAATGGTTAAAGGGGTTGTCCGGTCCAAATTGATAAATCTGCAGTCACTCTGTGTCACTGCAGACTTATGAATCCCCCCAGCGCAATCACTATGCTCAGAGGGGATTCGCCAGTTTCTGAGCAGGGACCAGAAGGTGTGTATGTGTTATACATACTATTGGCCTAAAACCTTACACTTCTATTGAGCAGGCCGTGCCCCATCTAGTGAAGTGGCCATCCAGTGGGCATGGCCGACTAGAGGGCACGGCCTCGTACCATACAAGTGTATGAAGAGTAAGGCCACACCCACTGCCCTCCGGTCTCAGAAACTGGCGAATCCCTGCAGTGCACAATGTGTGTGGGGGAGATTCATAAGTCTGCAGTCATACAGAGTCACTGCAGACTTATTGAATTAGGAAGGACAACTCATTTAATGATGAGAGAAAAAACTTTTTTTACTCAGTACCAAATTTATGAATCTTGGGCATTATTTGGATGAACTTGGTGGAATAAATGTCAGCAAATACCACAAATGAATCAAGGACATATTCTGTACAACTCTCCAGCACGCAGCACCACAATGAGCAGCATTTGATGACACATGAAACCCCGGTCACCGCACTTAGGCCGGGGTCACACTTGCGAGAAACTCGCACGAGTCTCACATCTCAATACCCGGCATCTGCTGCCGGGACTCGGACCTGAGCACTCGGCTGCATAGCAATACATGCAGCCACACACTCAGGTCCCGAGTGCCGGCGGCAGTGCCGGGTAATGAGACGCGTGCGAGTTTCTCGCAAGTGTGACTCCAGCCTAATTGTGAGGCCCTATATGTTTCCGAGACACTTCTAATCCAGGATCAAAAGTATTTTTTTTTTTTGCCTTGCTTGCTAGGATGCCTTAATTTTTTTTTTTTTACATTATTGCTCCATCCCCCTCCATGATTGATGTTCACAGATCCCACTGACAACCATTTTCAGAATGGATTAATGGTAATTTTCCATTTGTCATAAAACATACATTTCCTAATCAGATAGTGGAGAAAAACATAGAGCGGATGGCACCCTGTGTGATACACTTGGGGTGAGGACCCTCTTCCCTACAGGCCTCTCTGGCCTTTCCCGGCGCTTGCGCACTGCAGTACTTTGCTCTGCCCTCAACAGGTCAGATAAGTGTGCCTGCCCAGGAGTGCAATGCCAGGGAGCGATGAAGCACCAGGAGGGCGGCATTGAAAAAGATGGGAGGTGCCGGACCCGGACCTGCGACACCCATCGGACCGGACCGCCCTCCGGGTGACTATAATAAAACTTATTTTTCTTATATTTCAGGCCGGACCAGGGACTTATCTACAGCATTATAGAATGCTGTAGATAAGCCCTTAAAGGCAGTGGCCGCATCTTATATTGGCCAAACAGCTGACAGGTTCGCATTAAGAACAGGTGCGGCAGTAATCAGGCCTGCGTGTAGCTAGGGAATTTGAAGATTCCCAAATATATGATAAACCACAGTTAACTTATGTTTATGAACTCCAGCGTGGGAATTTTTCTGAATCTTTTCTCACGCTCGAGTTCATATGCGTTTATACCAGCAAGGAGCGCAGCACCGCAAGTCAAGGTAGCTACATACCCCTGCTTCCCATTCATTCCCCAGTTTTTACAGGCAGGGGCGGCTGCATTAGCAGGATCCTGCTTGTAAAATTATTTAACCCCTTCAGATGGATTTACATCGTGGGACTGGACTGTAACGCCGGAGAGGTATGGGATATTGTTGTTTGTTTATTTTAACTTTGTTTCAGGTGACAACCTGTGTCTTTATTTCATTAAAATAATTTTTTCCTAATGTGTGTGTGTTTTATTAACCATTTACTACTATTGGATTAACAATGGATAGGTGTCTTATTGACACCTCTCCATTGTTTACCTGGATTAATGTCACCTTACAATAGCAAGGTGACATTAACCCTTTATTACCCCATATCCCACTGCTACTCGGGAGTGGGAAGAGAGTGGCCAAGTGCCAGAATAGGTGCATCTTACAGATGTGCCTTTTCTGGGGTGGCTGGGGGCAGATGCTTTTAACCATGGTCCCTCTCTAGGCTATTAATATCTGCCCTCAGTCACTGGCTTTACCACTCTGGCAGAGAAAATTGCGCGGGAGCCCACGCCAGTTTTTTCCGTGATTTAACCCTTTATTTTAACAGCTAGAGTCCCCAAATATTGCACACATACACTTCTAACATTAGTAGTGAGGAATATGTAAAAAATAAGGGATATGAAATGGTTTACTGTATGTAAACCATGTCTCATATCCTGTCGGGTTTGGGAAGGAGATAGCAAAAGCCGGCAATTGAATTACCGGCTTTTCTGCTATCTAGCGCTGTATGAAATATAAATCTATATATATAATTGTCTAAGGGTTTTTTCTGTCTGTCTGTCTGTCTTTCTGTCTGTCTGTCTGTCTGTCCTGGAAATCCCACGTCCCTGATTGGTTGAGGCCGCCAAGCCTCGACCAATCAGCGACGGGCACAGCGACGATGATGTCATAAAGGACGTAGACATCTGGCCTGGCGGCCTCAACCAATCAGAGACGGGCACAGCGACGATGATGTCATAATGGTTGCCATGGCGACGATGATGTCATAAAGGTTGCCTCGACCAATCAGCGACGGGCACAGTCTGCCGCAAATTCTGGAATCATCATTATGCATGTCCCCGTAGTATATGGACATTCTAGAATACCCGATGCGTTAGAATCGGGCCACAATCTAATCTACTATATAATTGTCTAAGGGTCACTTCCGTCTTTCTGTCTGTCTGTCACGGAAATCCCAAGTCGCTGATTGGTCACGGCAAAACAGCCACGACCAATCAGCGATGGGCACAGTCCGGCGGCAAAATGGTCGCTCCTTACTCCCCGCAGTCAGCGCCCGCTCCATACTCCCCGCAGTCAGCGCTCACACAGGGTTAATGGCAGCGTTAGCGGACCGTGTTATGCCGCGCTGTAACACACTCCGTTAACGCTGCTATTAACCCTGTGTGACCAACTTTTTACTATTGACGCTGCCTATGCAGCATCAATAGTAAAAAGATCTTATGTTAAAAATCATAAAAAAAATAAAAAATAGTTACCGTATATACTCGAGTATAAGCCGACCCGAGTATAAGCCGACCCCCCTAATTTTGCCACAAAAAACTGGGAAAACTTATTGACTCGAGTATAAGCCTAGGGTGGAAATGCAGCATTTACCGGTGAATTTCAAAAATAAAAATAGATCATTATTTCCCCATAGCTGTGCCATATAGTGCTCTGCACCGTTCATATTTCCCCATAGGTGTGAACCATATAGTGCTCTGCACCGTTCATTGTGCCCCCTAGCTGTGCCATACAGTGCTCTGCACCGTTCATTGTGCCCCATAGATGTGCCATATACGGTGCCCTGCACCGTTCACTGTGCCCCATAGCTGTGACATATACGGTGCTCTGCACCGTTCACTGTGCCCCATAGCTGTGCTGTGCCATATACGGTGCTCTGCACCGTTCACTGTGCCCCATAGCTGTGCTGTGCCATATCCGGTGCTCTGCACCGTTCACTGTGCCCCATAGCTGTGCTGTGCCATATACGGTGCTCTGCACCGTTCACTGTGCCCCATAGCTGTGCTGTGCCATATCCGGTGCTCTGCACCGTTCACTGTGCCCCATAGCTGTGCTGTGCCATATACGGTGCTCTGCACCGTTCACTGTGCCCCATAGCTGTGCTGTGCCATATCCGGTGCTCTGCACCGTTCACTGTGCCCCATAGCTGTGCTGTGCCATATCCGGTGCTCTGCACCGTTCACTGTGCCCCATAGCTGTGCTGTGCCATATACGGTGCTCTGCACCGTTCACTGTGCCCCATAGCTGTGCTGTGCCATATACGGTGCTCTGCACCGTTCACTGTGCCCCATAGCTGTGCTGTGCCATATACGGTGCTCTGCACCGTTCATTGTGCCCCATAGATGTTCCACATAAATTTGTGCCGCCGCTGCCGCAATAAAGAAAAAAAAACACATACTCACCTCCCTTGATTGCAGCTCCCGGCGTCTCGTTCCGGCGCCTCCATCTTCCCGGCGTCTCTGCTCTGACTGATCAGGCAGAGGGCGCCGCGCAGACTGTTTGCGTCATCGCGCCCTCTGCCTGAACAGTCAGAGAGCAGAGACGCCGGGAAGATGGAGGCGCCGGCCGGGAAGATGGATCGGCGCCCGGCGGCTGGAACGCGGACAGGTGAATATGCTATACTCACCTAGTCCTGGCGATCCTCGCGCTGTCCCCTCCTGTCTTCGGTGCCGCAGCTTCTTTCTCTATCAGCGGTCACCGGCACCGCTGATTAGAGAAATGAATAAGCGGCTCCGCCCCTATGGGAGGTGGAGCCGCTTATTCATTTCTGTAATGAGCGGTCCCACGTGACCGCTGAAGAGAGGAAGAAACTGCAGCGCCGAAGCCCGTGGGACGGCAGGGACAGCGCGAGGATCGCTGGGACTAGGTAAGTATACCCCAGCGCCCTCAGCCCCTCACCTGCCGACCCCACCGCTACCGTGACTCGAGTATAAGCCGAGGGGGGCACTTTCAGCCCAAAAATTTGGGCTGAAAATCTCGGCTTATACTCGAGTATATACGGTATATACTCACCATCCGTCAGCCCCTCGGATCCAGAACAGGCCTTTCTCGCTCCTCGTGACGCTCCGGTGACTGCTCCATGCATTGCGATTTCGTGAGATGATGACGTAGCGGTCTCGTGAGACCGCTACGCAATGATCTCGCGAGACTGCAATGCACTCTTGGGACCAGAGCACGAGGAGCATCGGTAACCGCTTCGCCTGGATCCAGGGGCCAACGGAAGGTGAGTATATAACGATTTTTTATTTTAATTCTTTTTTTTAACAGGGATATGATGCCCACATTGCTATATACTACGTGGGCTGTGCAATATACTACGTGGGCTGTGCAATATACTACGTGGCTGTGCAATATACTACGTGTCTGTGCTATACACTACGTGGGCTGTGCAATATACTACCTGGGCTGTGCAATATACTACGTGGGCTGTGCAATATACTACGTGGGCTGTGGAATATATTACATGGCTGTGCAATATCCTACGTGGCTGTGCAATATCCTACGTGGCTGTGCAATATCCTACACGGCTGTGCAATATCCTACGTGGCTGTGCTATATACTACGTGGCTGTGCTATATACTACGTGGGCTGTGCTATATACTACGTGGCTGTGTTATACACTACATGGGCTGTTATATACTACGTCGGCTGTGCCATATACTACATGGGCTGTGCTATATACTACATGGGCTGTGTTATACACTACATGGGCTGTGTTATACACTATGTGGGCTTTGTTATACACTACGTGGGCTGTGTTATCTACTGCATGCGTGGGCTGTTATAAACTACGTGGCTGTGTTATATGCTATGTGGGCTGTTATACACTCTGTGGGCTGTGCTATATACTCTATGGGCTGTGTTATATACTACGTGGTTGTGCTATATACTCCATGGACTGTGCTATATACTCCGTGGGCTGTGCTATATACTCCGTGTGCTGTGCTATACACTATGTGGCTGTGCTATATACTATGTGGCTGTGCTATATACTGCGCGCCTGTGCTATATACTACATGGCTGTGCAATATACTACGTGGCTGTGCTATGTACTACGTGGCTGTGCTATATACTACGTGGATGTGCTACATACTATGTGGCCGGCCGCGAACAATCAGCGACAGGCGCAGTCTGGCCGTGAATTGGCGCGGGATTTGAACCACGCTTCGCTAATTGGTCGCGGTTGGCGAATCCTGTGTATTCAATGTATTATTCTAAAATCTTCATAAATAAACTACATCCATATTCTAGAATACCCAATGCGTTAGAATCGTGCTACCATCTAGTATATATACAGTGGGGCAAAAAAGTATTTAGTCAGTCAGCAATAGTGCAAGTTCCACCACTTAAAAAGATGAGAGGCGTCTGTAATTTACATGATAGGTAGACCTCAACTATGGGAGACAAACTGAGAAAAAAAAATCCAGAAAATCACATTGTCTGTTTTTTTATCATTTTATTTGCATATTATGGTGGAAAATAAGTATTTGGTCAGAAACAAACAATCAAGATTTCTGGCTCTCACAGACCTGTAACTTCTTCTTTAAGAGTCTCCTCTTTCCTCCACTCATTACCTGTAGTAATGGCACCTGTTTAAACTTGTTATCAGTATAAAAAGACACATTGTCTGTTTTTTTATCATTTTATTTACATATTATGGTGGAAAATAAGTATTTGGTCAGAAACAAAATTTCATCTCAATACTTTGTAATATATCCTTTGTTGGCAATGACAGAGGTCAAACGTTTTCTGTAAGTCTTCACAAGGTTGCCACACACTGTTGTTGGTATGTTGGCCCATTCCTCCATGCAGATCTCCTCTAGAGCAGTGATGTTTTTGGCTTTTCGCTTGGCAACACGGACTTTCAACTCCCTCCAAAGGTTTTCTATAGAGTTGAGATCTGGAGACTGGCTAGGCCACTCCAGGACCTTGAAATGCTTCTTACGAAGCCACTCCTTCGTTGCCCTGGCGGTGTGCTTTGGATCATTGTCATGTTGAAAGACCCAGCCACGTTTCATCTTCAATGCCCTTGCTGATGGAAGGAGGTTTGCACTCAAAATCTCACGATACATGGCCCCATTCATTCTTTCATGTACCCGGATCAGTCGTCCTGGCCCCTTTGCAGAGAAACAGCCCCAAAGCATGATGTTTCCACCACCATGCTTTACAGTAGGTATGGTGTTTGATGGATGCAACTCAGTATTCTTTTTCCTCCAAACACGACAAGTTGTGTTTGTACCAAACAGTTCCAGTTTGGTTTCATCAGACCATAGGACACGGGGTGGGATTTTGCGTGGAGCCCCAGATCGAGGGAGATTATCAGTGGTCTTGTATGTCTTCCATTTTCTAATTATTGCTCCCACTGTTGATTTCTTCACTCCAAGCTGGTTGGCTATTGCAGATTCAGTCTTCCCAGCCTGGTGCAGGGCTACAATTTTGTTTCTGGTGTCCTTTGACAGCTCTTTGGTCTTCACCATAGTGGAGTTTGGAGTCAGACTGTTTGAGGGTGTGCACAGGTGTCTTTTTATACTGATAACAAGTTTAAACAGGTGCCATTACTACAGGTAATGAGTGGAGGAAAGAGGAGACTCTTAAAGAAGAAGTTACAGGTCTGTGAGAGCCAGAAATCTTGATTGTTTGTTTCTGACCAAATACTTATTTTCCACCATAATATGCAAATAAAATGATAAAAAAACAGACAATGTGATTTTCTGGATTTTTTTTCTCAGTTTGTCTCCCATAGTTGAGGTCTACCTATCATGTAAATTACAGACGCCTCTCATCTTTTTAAGTGGTGGAACTTGCACTATTGCTGACTGACTAAATACTTTTTTGCCCCACTGTACATATATGTCTCACTGACATATATATATATATATACCTATACTATGTGTAGACATTAATTTTATTTGTTCTATTCAAACATGTCAGTGTGATTTTACTGTACACTGCGCTGAATTGCTTTTCTATAGAACACCAGTGCGTATTTCTCGAAAGTCACACGCATGGTCCGTGTGTAATATGATTTTTTCTCACCCCCATAAACTTTCATTGGCGATTCTCGGCCGAGATACGCTGACAATCGCATCATGCTGCGATTTCACTTGGATCCTGAATACCGCCGAGAAAACAACGGATAATAGGAGCTGCCTCATAGATTAACATTGAGCCAAATGCTATGCGATTTTTTATCGCATTGCACTCGGCCGTATTATGGTCTAGTGTGACTCCGGCCTTAGAGAACTGCTAGATCTGCAGCAGAAAAACTAGTTTCATCAATATCTCCAGCAAGCAGCCCAGTAAGTGATACATCACTGGAATCAGGGTCTCTGCCCCTACACCATGCTGTTGTCAGATGCGATTGCAAAAACTTGGCAACAGATTCCCTTTAAACAGGAATCATGACTCAGCCTGACTTGTCTGTTTTAACCCCTCTGTGACCTTAGACGTACTATCCCGTCGAGGTGCCCTGGGCTTATCTGACCCTGGATGGGATAGTACGTCATAGCGATCGGCAGCGCTCACGGGGGGAGCGCCGCCGATCGCGGCCGGGTGTCAGCTGCTTATCGCAGCTGACATCCGGCACTATGTGCCAGGAGCGGTCACGGACCGCCCCCGGCACATTAACCCCTGGCACACCGCGATCAAACATGATCGCGATGTGCCGGCGGTGCAGGGAAGCTTCCCTGAGCCCCCCGCAGCAACGCGATGTGATCGCGTTGCTGCGAGGGTCTTACCTCCCTCCCTGCCTGCTCGAGCCCCGGATCCAAGATGGCCGCGGATCCGGGTCCTGCAGGGAGGGAGGTGGCTTCACAGAGCCTGCTCAGAGCAGGCACTGTGAAGCCTGCAGCGCTGCTAGTCAGATCAGTGATCTGACAGAGTGCTGTGCAAACTGTCAGATCACTGATCTGTGATGTCCCCCCCGGGACAAAGTAAAAAAGTAAAAAAAAAAAATTCCAAATGTGTAAAAAAAAATTAAAAAAAATATTCCAAAATAATGAAAAAAAAAAAAATATTATTCCCATAAATACATTTCTTCATCTAAATAAAAAAAAACCCAATAAAAGTACACATATTTAGTATCGCCGCGTCCGTAACGACCCGACCTATAAAACTGTCCCACTAGTTAACCCCTTCAGTAAACACCGTAAGAAAAAAAAAAAAACGAGGCAAAAAACAACGCTTTATTATCATACCGCCGAACAAAAAGTGGAATAACACGCGATCAAAAGGACAGATATAAATACCATGGTACCGCTGAAAACGTCATCTTGTCCCACAAAAAATGAGCCGCCATACAGCATCATCAGCAAAAAAATAAAAAAGTTATAGTCCTGAGAATAAAGCGATGCAAAAATAATTATTTTTTCTGTAAAATAGTTTTTATCGTATAAAAGCGCCAAACCATAAAAAAATGGTATAAATGAGGTATCGCTGTAATCGTACTGACCCGAAGAATAAAACTTATTTATCAATTTTACCAAACGCGGAACGGTATAAACGCCTCCCCCAATAGAAATTCATGAATAGCTGGTTTTTGGTCATTCTTCCTCACAAAAATCGGAATAAAAAGCGATCAAAAAATGTCACGTGCCCGAAAATGTTTTCAATAAAAACGTCAACTCGTCCCGCAAAAAACAAGACCTCACATGACTCTGTGGACCAAAATATGGAAAAATTATAGCTCTCAAAATGTGGTATTGCAAAAAATATTTTTTGCAATAAAAAGCGTCTTTCAGTGTGTGACGGCTGCCAATCATAGAAATCCGCTAAAAAACTCGCTATAAAAGTAAATCAAACCCCCCTTCATCACCCCCTTAGTTAGGGAAAAATAAAAAAAAATGTATTTATTTCCATTTTCCCATTAGGGCTAGGGTTAGGGCTAGGGTTAGGATTAGGGCTAGGGCTAGGGTTAGGGCTAGGGTTAGGGCTAGGGTTAGGGTTAGGGTTAGGGCTAGGGTTAGGGCTAGAGTTAGGGCTAGGATTAGGGCTAGGGTTAGGGTTAGGGCTAGGGTTAGGGCTAGGGTTAGGGCTAGGGTTAGGGTTGGGGCTACAGTTAGGGTTGGGGCTAAAGTTAGGCTTAGGGTTTAGATTACATTTACAGTTGGGAATAGGGTTGGGATTAGGGTTAGGGGTGTGTCAGGGTTAGAGGTGTGGTTAGGGTTACCATTGGAATTAGGGTTAGGGGTGTGTTTAGATTAGGGTTTCAGTTATAATTGGGGGGTTTCCACTGTTTCGGCACATCAGGGGCTCTCCAAACACGACATGGCGTCCGATCTCAATTCCAGCCAATTCTGCGTTGAAAGTAAAACAGTGCTCCTTCCCTTCCGAGCTCTCCTGTGTGCCCAAACAGGGGTTTACCCTCACATATGGGGTATCAGCGTACTCAGGACAAATTGGACAACAACTTTTGTGGACCAATTTCTCCTGTTACCCTTGGGAAAATACAAAACTGGGGGCTAAAAAATAATTTTTGTGGGAAAACAAAAAGATTTTTTATTTTCACGGCTCTGCGTTATAAACTGTAGTGAAACACTTGGGGGTTCAAAGTTCTCACAACACATCCAGATAAGTTCCCTGGGAGGTCTAGTTTCCAATATGGGGTCACTTGTGGGGGGTTTCTACTGTTTAGGTACATTAGGGGCTCTGCAAACGCAATGTGACGCCTGCAGACCAATCCATCTAAGTCTGCATTCCAAATGATGCTCCTTCCCTTCCGACCCCTCCCATGCACCCAAACGGTGGTTCCCCCCCACATATCGGGTATCAGCGTACTCAGGACAAATTGGACAACAACATTTTGGGGTCCAATTTCTCCTGCTAACCTTGGAAAAATACAAAACTGGGGGCTAAAATATAATTTTTGTGGAAAAAAAATATTTTTTATTTGCACGGCTCTGCGTTATAAACTGTAGTGAAATACTTGGGAGTTCAAAGCTCTCACAACACATCAAGATGAGTTCCTTAGGGGGTCTACTTTCCAAAATGGTGTCACTTGTGGGGGGTTTCTACTGTTTAGGTACATTAGGGGCTCTGCAAACGCAATGTGACGCCTGCAGACCAATCCATCTAAGTCTGCATTCCAAATGATGCTTGTTATGTTTGCTAATGACAGGTGTTATGAAGGCAATCCAGAAACCCAGTGTGCTTAGCGATCAGAGCGCACACAGTGATCTGACAAATACCCAAAAATACAAGAACGAGCTCTGAGACGTGGAAACTCTGTAGACTGCACACCTGATCCTATCCTAAACACAACTAAAAGCGGCTGTGGATTGCGCCTAACAACTACCTAGGCAACTCGGCACAGCCTAAGAAACTAGCTAGCCTGAAGATAGAAAAATAGGCCTGACTTGCCCCAGAGAAATTCCCCAAAGGAAAAGGCAGCCCCCCACATATAATGACTGTGAGTAAGATGAAAAGACAAAACGTAGGGATGAAATAGATTCAGCAAAGTGGGGCCCGATATTCTAGGACAGAGCGAGGACAGTAAAGCGAACTTTGCAGTCTACAAAAAACCCTAAAGCAAAACCACGCAAAGGGGGCAAAAAAAAACCCACCGTGCCGAACTAACGGCACGGCGGTACACCCTTTGCGTCTCAGAGCTTCCAGCAAAACAAAAGACAAGCTGGACAGAAAAAAAGCAACAAAAAAGCAAAAAGCACTTAGCTATACAGAGCAGCAGGTCACAGGAACAATCAGGAGAAGCTCAGATCCAACACTGAAACATTGACAAGGAGCAAGGATAGCAGCATCAGGCGGAGTTAAGTAATGAAGCAGTTAACGAGCTCACCAGAACACCTGAGGGAGGAAGCTCAGAAGCTGCAGTACCACTTGTGACCACAGGAGTGAATTCAGCCACAGAATTCACAACAGTACCCCCCCCTTGAGGAGGGGTCACCGAACCCTCACCAGAGCCCCCAGGCCGACCAGGATGAGCCGCATGAAAGGCACGAACAAGATCGGAAGCATGAACATCAGAGGCAAAAACCCAGGAATTATCTTCCTGAGCATAACCCTTCCATTTAACCAGATACTGGAGTTTCCGTCTAGAAACACGAGAATCCAAAATCTTCTCCACAATATACTCCAATTCCCCCTCCACCAAAACCGGGGCAGGAGGCTCAACAGATGGAACCATAGGTGCCACGTATCTCCGCAACAACGACCTATGGAATACATTATGTATGGAAAAGTAGTCTGGGAGGGTCAAACGAAAAGACACAGGATTGAGAACCTCAGAAATCCTATACGGACCAATAAAACGAGGTTTAAATTTAGGAGAGGAAACCTTCATAGGAATATGACGAGAAGATAACCAAACCAGATCCCCAACACGAAGTCGGGGACCCACACGGCGTCTGCGATTAGCGAAAAGTTGAGCCTTCTCCTGGGACAAGATCAAATTGTCCACTACCTGAGTCCAGATCTGCTGCAACCTATCCACCACAGAATCCACACCAGGACAGTCCGAAGACTCAACCTGTCCTGAAGAGAAACGAGGATGGAACCCAGAATTGCAAAAAAATGGAGAAACCAAGGTAGCCGAGCTGGCCCGATTATTAAGGGCGAACTCAGCCAACGGCAAAAAGGACACCCAATCATCCTGGTCTGCAGAAACAAAACATCTCAGATATGTTTCCAAGGTCTGATTGGTTCGTTCGGTCTGGCCATTAGTCTGAGGATGGAAAGCCGAGGAAAAGGATAGGTCAATGCCCATCCTACCACAAAAGGCTCGCCAGAACCTTGAAACAAACTGGGAACCTCTGTCAGAAACAATATTCTCAGGAATGCCATGCAACCGAACCACATGCTGAAAGAACAAAGGTACCAAATCAGAGGAGGAAGGCAATTTAGCCAAGGGCACCAGATGGACCATTTTAGAAAAGCGATCACAGACCACCCAAATGACTGACATCTTTTGAGAAACGGGAAGGTCAGAAATGAAATCCATCGAAATATGTGTCCAAGGCCTCTTTGGGACCGGCAAGGGCAAAAGCAACCCACTGGCACGAGAACAGCAGGGCTTAGCCCTAGCACAAATCCCACAGGACTGCACAAAAGTACGTACATCCCGTGACAGAGATGGCCACCAGAAGGATCTAGCCACTAACTCTCTGGTACCAAAGATTCCAGGATGACCAGCCAACACCGAACAATGAAGTTCAGAGATAAGTTTATTAGTCCACCTATCAGGGACGAACAGTTTCTCTGCTGGACAACGATCAGGTTTATTCGCCTGAAATTTTTGCAGCACCCGCCGCAAATCAGGGGAGATGGCAGACACAATGACTCCTTCCTTGAGGATACCCGCTGGCTCAGATAAACCCGGAGAGTCGGGCACAAAACTCCTAGACAGAGCATCCGCCTTCACATTTTTAGAGCCCGGAAGGTATGAAATCACAAAGTCGAAGCGGGCAAAAAATAACGACCAACGGGCCTGTCTAGGATTCAAGCGCTTGGCAGACTCGAGATAAGTCAAGTTCTTATGATCAGTCAATACCACCACGCGATGCTTAGCTCCTTCAAGCCAATGACGCCACTCCTCGAATGCCCACTTCATGGCCAGCAACTCTCGATTGCCCACATCATAATTACGCTCAGCGGGCGAAAACTTCCTGGAAAAGAAAGCACATGGTTTCATCACTGAGCAATCAGAACCTCTCTGTGACAAAACCGCCCCTGCTCCAATCTCAGAAGCATCAACCTCGACCTGGAACGGAAGAGAAACATCTGGCTGACACAACACAGGGGCAGAACAAAAACGACGCTTCAACTCCTGAAAAGCTTCCACAGCAGCAGAAGACCAATTAACCAAATCAGCACCCTTCTTGGTCAAATCGGTCAATGGTTTGGCAATGCTAGAAAAATTACAGATGAAGCGACGATAAAAATTAGCAAAGCCCAGGAACTTTTGCAGACTTTTCAGAGATGTCGGCTGAATCCAATCCTGGATGGCTTGGACCTTAACTGGATCCATCTCGATAGTAGAAGGGGTAAAGATGAACCCCAAAAATGAAACTTTCTGCACACCGAAGAGACACTTTGATCCCTTCACAAACAAAGAGTTAGCACGCAGGACCTGAAAAACCATTCTGACCTGCTTCACATGAGACTCCCAATCATCTGAGAAGATCAAAATGTCATCCAAGTAAACAATCAGGAATTTATCCAGATACTCACGGAAGATGTCATGCATAAAAGACTGAAACACAGATGGAGCATTGGCAAGTCCGAACGGCATCACTAGATACTCAAAATGACCCTCGGGCGTATTGAATGCAGTTTTCCATTCATCTCCTTGCCTGATTCTCACCAGATTATACGCACCACGAAGATCTATCTTAGTGAACCAACTAGCCCCCTTAATCCGAGCAAACAAGTCAGATAACAATGGCAAGGGATACTGAAATTTAACAGTGATCTTATTAAGAAGGCGGTAATCAATACACGGTCTCAGCGAACCATCCTTCTTGGCTACAAAGAAGAACCCTGCTCCCAGTGGTGATGACGATGGGCGAATATGTCCCTTCTCCAGGGATTCCTTCACATAACTGCGCATAGCGGCGTGTTCGGGCACGGATAAATTAAATAATCGACCTTTAGGGAATTTACTACCAGGAATCAAATTGATAGCACAATCACAATCCCTATGCGGAGGTAGAGCATCGGACTTGGGCTCTTCAAATACATCCTGATAATCAGACAAGAACTCTGGGACCTCAGAAGGGGTGGATGACGAAATCGACAAAAATGGAACATCACCATGTACCCCCTGACAACCCCAGCTGGATACCGACATGGAATTCCAATCCAATACTGGATTATGGGTTTGTAGCCATGGCAACCCCAACACGACCACATCATGCAGATTATGCAACACCAGAAAGCGAATAACTTCCTGATGTGCAGGAGCCATGCACATGGTCAGCTGGGCCCAGTATTGAGGTTTATTCTTGGCCAAAGGTGTAGCATCAATTCCTCTCAATGGAATAGGACACCGCAAAGGCTCCAAGAAAAACCCACAACGTTTAGCATAATCCAAATCCATCAGATTCAGGGCAGCGCCCGAATCCACAAATGCCATGACAGAAAACGACGACAAAGAGCATATCAAGGTAATGGACAGAAGGAATTTGGACTGTACAGTACCAATGACGGCAGACCTAGCGGACCGCTTAGTGCGCTTAGGACAATCAGAAATAGCATGAGTGGAATCACCACAGTAGAAACACAGACCATTCAGACGTCTGTATTCCTGCCGTTCAACTCTAGTCATAGTCCTATCGCACTGCATAGGCTCAGGTTTAACCTCAGGCAGTACTGCCAAATGGTGCACAGATTTACGCTCGCGCAAGCGTCGACCGATCTGAATGGCCAAAGACAAAGACTCATTCAAACCAGCAGGCATAGGAAATCCCACCATGACATCCTTAAGAGCCTCAGAGAGACCCTTTCTGAACAAAGCTGCCAGCGCAGATTCATTCCACTGAGTGAGTACTGACCATTTCCTAAATTTCTGACAATATACTTCTATATCATCCTGACCCTGGCACAAAGCCAGCAAATTTTTCTCAGCCTGATCCACTGAATTAGGCTCATCATACAGCAATCCGAGCGCCAGGAAAAACGCATCGACACTACTCAATGCAGGGTCTCCTGGCGCAAGAGAAAATGCCCAGTCTTGAGGGTCGCCGCGCAAAAAAGAAATAATAATCAAAACCTGTTGAATAGGATTACCAGAAGAATGAGGTTTCAAGGCCAGAAATAGCTTACAATTATTTTTGAAACTTAGAAACTTAGTTCTATCTCCAAAAAACAAATCAGGAATAGGAATTCTTGGTTCTAACATAGATTTCTGATCAATAGTATCTTGAATTTTTTGTACATTTATAACGAGATTATCCATTGAAGAGCACAGACCCTGAATATCCATGTCCACACCTGTGTCCAGAATCACCCAAATGTCTAGGGGGAAAAAAAAGTGAACACAGAGCAGAAAAAAAAAAAAAAAAATGATGTCAGAACTTTTTCTTTCCCTCTATTGAGAATCATTAGTTTGGGCTCCTTGTACTGTTATGTTTGCTAATGACAGGTGTTATGAAGGCAATCCAGAAACACAGTGTGCTTAGCGATCAGAGCGCACACAGTGATCTGACAAATACTCAAAAATACAAGAACGAGCTCTGAGACGTGGAAACTCTGTAGACTGCACACCTGATCCTATCCTAAACACAACTAAAAGCGGCTGTGGATTGCGCCTAACAACTACCTAGGCAACTCGGCACAGCCTAAGAAACTAGCTAGCCTGAAGATAGAAAAATAGGCCTGACTTGCCCCAGAGAAATTCCCCAAAGGAAAAGGCAGCCCCCCACATATAATGACTGTGAGTAAGATGAAAAGACAAAACGTAGGGATGAAATAGATTCAGCAAAGTGGGGCCCGATTTTCTAGGACAGAGCGAGGACAGTAAAGCGAACTTTGCAGTCTACAAAAAACCCTAAAGCAAAACCACGCAAAGGGGGCAAAAAAAAAACCACCGTGCCGAACTAACGGCACGGCGGTACACCCTTTGCGTCTCAGAGCTTCCAGCAAAACAAAAGACAAGCTGGACAGAAAAAAAGCAACAAAAAAGCAAAAAGCACTTAGCTATACAGAGCAGCAGGTCACAGGAACAATCAGGAGAAGCTCAGATCCAACACTGAAACATTGACAAGGAGCAAGGATAGCAGCATCAGGCGGAGTTAAGTAATGAAGCAGTTAACGAGCTCACCAGAACACCTGAGGGAGGAAGCTCAGAAGCTGCAGTACCACTTGTGACCACAGGAGTGAATTCAGCCACAGAATTCACAACAGATGCTCCTTCCCTTCCGAGCCCTCCCATGCGCCCAAACGGTGGTTCCCCCCCCCACATATCGGGTATCAGCGTACTCAGGACAAATTGGACAACAACATTTAGGGTCTAATTTCTCCTGCTAACCTTGGAAAAATACAAAACTGGGGGCTAAAATATAATTTTTGTGAAAAAAAAATATTTTTTATTTGCACGGCTCTGCGTTATAAACTGTAGTGAAATACCGTATTTCACTACAGTTTATAACGCAGAGCCGTGCAAATAAAAAATATTTTTTTTTCACAAAAATTATATTTTAGTCCCCAGTTTTGTATTTTTCCAAGGTTAGCAGGAGAAATTAGACCCTAAATGTTGTTGTCCAATTTGTCCTGAGTACGCTGATACCCGATATGTGGGGGGGGGGGGAACCACCGTTTGGGCGCATGGGAGGGCTCGGAAGGGAAGGAGCATCTGTTGTGAATTCTGTGGCTGAATTCACTCCTGTGGTCACAAGTGGTACTGCAGCTTCTGAGCTTCCTCCCTCAGGTGTTCTGGTGAGCTCGTTAACTGCTTCATTACTTAACTCCGCCTGATGCTGCTATCCTTGCTCCTTGTCAATGTTTCAGTGTTGGATCTGAGCTTCTCCTGATTGTTCCTGTGACCTGCTGCTCTGTATAGCTAAGTGCTTTTTGCTTTTTTGTTGCTTTTTTTCTGTCCAGCTTGTCTTTTGTCACAAAGCTCTCACAACACATCAAGATGAGTTCCTTAGGGGGTCTACTTTCCAAAATGGTGTCACTTGTGGGGGGTTTCTACTGTTTAGGTACATTAGGGGCTCTGCAAATGCAATGTGACGCCTGCAGACCAATCCATCTAAGTCTGCATTCCAAATGATGCTCCTTCCCTTCCGAGCCCTCCCATGCGCCCAAACGGTGGTTCCCCCCCCCACATATGGGGTATCAGCGTACTCAGGACAAATTGGACAACAACTTTTGGGGTCCAATTTCTCCTGTTACCCTAGGGAAAATACAAAACTGGGGGCTAAAAAATAATTTTTGTGGGAAAAAAATTTTGTTTTATTTTTATGGCTCTGCATTACAAACTTCTGTGAAGCCCTTGGTGGGTCAAAGTGCTCACCATACATCCAGATAAGTTCCTTAGGGGGTCTACTTTCCAAAATGGTGTCACTTGTGGGGGGTTTCAATGTTTAGGCACATCAGTGGCTCTCCAAACGCAACATGGCGTCCCATCTCAATTCCTGTCAATTTTGCATTGAAAAGTCAAACGGCGCTCCTTCCCTTCCGAGCTCTCCCATGCGCCCAAACAGTGGTTTACTGCCACATATGGGGTATCAGCATACTCAGGACAAATTGGACAACAACTTTTGAGGTCCAATTTCTTCTCTTACCCTTGGAAAAATAAAAAATTGGGGGCAAAAATATAATTTTTGTGAAAAAATATGATTTTTTATTTTTACGGTTCTGCATTATAAACTTCTGTGAAGCACTTGGTGGGTCAAAGTGCTCACCACACCTCTAGATAAGTTCCTTAGGGGGTCTACTTTCCAAAATGGTGTCACTTGTGGGGGGTTTCAATGTTTAGGCACATCAGTGGCTCTCCAAACGCAACATGGCGTCCCATCTCAATTTCTGTCAATTTTGCATTGAAAAGTCAAACGGCGCTCCTTCCCTTCCGAGCTCTCCCATGCGCCCAAACAGTGGTTTACTGCCACATATGGGGTATCAGCGTACTCAGGACAAATTGGACAACAACTTTTGAGGTCCAATTTCTTCTCTTACCCTTGGAAAAATAAAAAATTGGGGGCAAAAATATAATTTTTGGGAAAAAATATGATTTTTTATTTTTACGGTTCTGCATTATAAACTTCTGTGAAGCACTTGGTGGGTCAAAGTGCTCACCACACATCCAGATAAGTTCCTTAGGGGGTCTACTTTCCAAAATGGTGTCACTTGTGGGGGGTTTCAATGTTTAGGCACATCAGTGGCTCTCCAAACGCAACATGGCGTCCCATCTCAATTCCTGTCAATTTTGCATTGAAAAGTCAAACGGCGCTCCTTCCCTTCCGAGCTCTCCCATGCGCCCAAACAGTGGTTTACTGCCACATATGGGGTACCAGCGTACTCAGGACAAATTGGACAACAACTTTTGGGGTCCATTTTCTCCTGTTACCCTTGGTAAAATAAAACAAATTGGAGCTGAAGTAAATTTTTTGTGTAAAAAAGTTAAATGTTCATTTTTATTTAAACATTCCAAAAAATCCTATTAAACACCTGAAGGGTTAATAAACTTCTTGAATGTGGTTTTGAGCACCTTGAGGGGTGCAGTTTTTAGAATGGTGTCACACTTGGGTATTTTCTATCATATAGACCCCTCAAAATGACTTCAAATGAGATGTGGTCCCTAAAAAAAATGGTGTTGTAAAAATGAGAAATTGCTGGTCAATTTTAACCCTTATAACTCCCTAACAAAAAAAAATTTGGTTCCAAAATTATGCTGATGTAAAGGAGACATGTGGGAAATGTTACTTATTAAGTATTTTGTGTGACATATCTCTGTGATTTAATTGCATAAAAATTCAAAGTTTGAAAATTGCGAAATTTTCAAAATTTTCGCCAAATTTCCATTTTTTTCACAAATAAACGCAGGTACTATCAAAGAAATTTTACCACTATCATGAAGTACAATATGTCATGAGAAAACAATGTCAGAATCACCAGGATCCGTTGAAGCGTTCCAGAGTTATAACCTCATAAAGGGACAGTGGTCAGAATTGTAAAAATTGGCCTGGTTATTGACGTGCAAACCACCCTTGGGGGTAAAGGGGTTAATAAATACTTGCATTTTCTGCATTGCTTTTATGATTTTTTATAGCATTTATTCTGTTGTAAAAATGACTCTGAATCTTAATTCTACAGGTCTGCACAATTATGGTGATACAATATTTTTTGGAGAGAAAAAATTTAGATTTTTAAACAAAACATTTTTAGGTTTGTGTCATCATTTTCTGACACATGTAACTATTTTATTTTCCTGTCAGTTAAGCTGTGTAAGGGATTGGTTTTTGCATGGCAAATTATATCAATTCCACTTTGGGGTACATAAGATGTTTTGATTGTTTTTACTGTGTTTGTTTAGGAATGAGTGGTGATCGAAAACCCGCAATTCTGCCATTTTTATTTTTTTCTCATTATGGTGCTTACTGATTCAGTTAGCTAGTTTTATATTTTCATAGAATGAACTGTGTCTACATGGTGATCCCAAAAATTGACTTTTTATTTTTAATAGAGGAAAAGGGGGTATTTCAAATTTTTATATACATATTTTTATTTTTTTGAAACTTTATTTGTATTTTTTACTTAATTTTTTAGGCCCCTTAGGGCACTAGGGTCTGTGATCATTCGATCGCTCATTCTATATACTGCAATACCACAGTATTACAGTATATAGTGTAGATCTATGTATCCTATGGAACCCAGTCTGTGGCCAAGCTTCACAGGAGTGCCAAGAAGGCAGCGACAGTGACCTTCAGGAGGCCTCCAGCTGACTTGTTAACCCATATCAAAGAGGGCCAAAGGGAGCCCCTTTTGGGAGGGGAATCGGCACATGTTCTGCCCATTCTGGCACTGGCCACTGATGCCAGCTGTGTAATATAGTCGCCATCTGCCAAAATAATTACATGATTTTGCACTTATGGGTTTTAGTTAATTTTATAACATATCTGACAGTATGTTTATTTGTAGTCACAAATTGTGATGAAATAAATAAAATTAACTAATAAAATTATAGCTTATCGCACCGATTAGCTTTAGTCTATACTGAATTACATATATATTGATGTTAGCCATAACAATGCAGTAATTGCTGGCAATAAAAAGCATGTTGAGCTTTGATCTGGTACTTAAAGGAGATGTCCACTACTAGGACAACCCTTCTTTGATCAAAATGTTTGGCTCTCATAAAATAATAAAGCTTAAGCCCACCTCCCGTGACGGCGTCGTTTCCATGGTGTTGGCACTCGCGGTCCCGGTGCTCAAGGGCTGTTGTTGTAACACATGACACCGGCGATCAATCATTGCTGGCTCACTGTCTCCGCCTTTGGACAAATGGAACATGAAGAGGATGTCCGGGCCACAGCTGAACTTGGACTTCCTCTTCCTTCTCAATTTGACAGGAGGCGAAGACAGTGATGTCGGTGCTGTTTAGGCGTCACGTCATGTGTCACAACAACAGCACAGGAGCCCCGGGAGACCAAATGCCAACACCACGGGAACGGCGCCAGTAAGGGATGTGAGTTTAAGCTTTCTTATTTTGGGGGGCCAAGCGAGGTGTATGAGAAGTTGTCCAAGTAGCGGACACCTTCTTTATGAATTCAATCTTCAATAAGTATGGGGAGAAGGGCCCATACACATTAGGTTATGCTTGGATAAACCAGCCATTTTCAATGGGACCCTTGAAGATCTAATGTACATTGGGGTTTCCATGAAGACGCTGGCAGAAAATCCATGGCAATAGACGTCCAGAAAGATGGCATTTTCCTGCAGCGTCTCCCTCTAGTACAAACCATCCAAGTACACCAGCATCTAAAAGATTTTTGAGGAGTTTTTGGAGCATTTCCTCTCCAAAAACGAAAACCCGGCAGAAAGGCTCAATGTGAACACACACCTAGGGTTTTCATCAGGAGTTTTTGGAGCAGAAAACTCTCTCAAAACCACGAGGCATTTAAAACCCACAAGTTTTGATTGGAGAGTTGGGCTTTGTTTACACTGTTTTTGCTCTGAAAACTCAGAAAAAAAAAGACTTGAAGATTGTGAAGAATTTTGAGACTTGAAGGATTTGTATGTTCATGCTCAGTTTCTACCCCAAAAACTTCTTGAAAAACTCTGTGTGCACATAGCTTTGGAGAGTTTCTGCTCCACAAATTCTGCAAAAAACTCAGCGTGAACATACCCTGAGGATATGGGCATGTGACCACTTAACTCGGACAGTGGATCCGATGTCCTCCTATGCTGAGCCGATGTTCTCCTATGCTGAGCCACTTCACGAAAAGCCAGTAATTTTTTCCCTGAAGTGGCTTTGCTGGTAGTTTGGCTGTAGTGTTTTATATTTTTCCTAATTTTTAACTATATAGAGTGGGTGGCTTCCATATGAAGCCACCTGAAGAATGAACGAGTTACTTCTTTTTTTTATGATTTACGAACCCCGAAGGGTTCAAATAAGTAACAAAAACTGAACATATGCACAGCAATGTCATTTTTGCATTGCTGTGTAGTGTGTTCATTTTTTGAGGCGGGTTTGTGGTGCTTTTTTGGGCAGGCTTCAGAATCAATCTGCCTAAAATAGACGTCATGTGCACATACTCCTAGGGCGAATTAAAAATGGATATAAACTGACTTTCTTATGGGTTAAGCATCTTTTGTCTAAATTCAACAACAAATTAAAGTCATGCTCAAATTTGATGAAAGGAATAGTTGTATAAGCATAAGACAATCCAATCCTAAGTCCTGCCAACAAGTTTTATACATATTAAGAACTTTGAAAGCTGCACACTTGTAAAACTAAGATAGTTTAGATAAGAAAGTCCAATGAGATTGTCAATTACTTCATTTCTCAGCGTATAAAAAATCAAAAATCTCACAGGCCTGATGCATACAACACATAAAACTTTACGGTACTGCACAACTCTTACAAATTAAAGATTGTTACCGGCTTGTTCAGCTATAAACTGTGATGGTCTCTTACACTTCCTGGGATGATGGGGTTATCACTTCTACTTGAAAAAAAGAAAAGCATCTCCCTTCACATACATATACTGTTACTGCTGATTCCGTCATTAAACAGGGTTAACGGAAAGTTCACACTGAATCACTGCTCACATTCTAAGCACTGGATAAAGATCGCAGCCAAGGTAAACATTACTTACAAGTACTCCCAAAGTCTCCTCACTAGCACTGTAGTATGCTGAGCGTGCGGGTCACTGGGATAGATAACTTCCAGATCTAAAGAAGCCTTCCATTCCCAATCTGCATACAAATAATATATTCATGCAATGGAGCCTAATTATCGAGAAATCCGGCACCACCATTCAGCAAATGAAAAGTAGCTAATAAGAGAGAACAGTGATCAAAGTGACAGATACTGTATAAATATTATGCACACTTTCCATCTCTCTACTATGCACTCTCCATCTCTCTACTATGCACACTCTCCATCTCTCTACTATGCACACTCTCCATCTCTCTATTATCCACTCTCCATCTCTCTACTATGCACACTCTCCATCTCTCTATTATCCACTCTCCATCTCTCTACTATGCACACTCTCCATCTCTCTACCATGCACACTCTCTCCATCTCTCTACCATGCACACTCTCAATCTCTGTATTATGCACTCTCCATCTCTCTATTATCCACTCTCCATCTCTCTATTATGCACACTCTCCATCTCTCTACTATGCACACTCTCTATCTCTGTATTATGCACTCTCCATCTCTCTATTATCCACACTCTCCATCTCTCTATTACGCACACTCTCCATCTCTCTACTATGCACTCTCCATCTCTCTACTATGCACACTCTTCATCTCTCTTCTATGCACACTCTCTCCATCTCTCTACTATGCACACTCTCCATCTCTCTATTATGCACTCTCCATCTCTCTATTATGCACACTCTCCATCTCTCTACTATGCACACTCTCTATCTCTCTATTATGCACACTCTCCATCTCTCTATTATGCCCACTCTCCATCTCTGTATTATGCACACTCTCCATCTCTGTATTATGCACACTCTCCATCCCTCTACTATGCACACTCTCCATCTCTCTACTATGCACTCTCTATCTCTGTATTATGTACACTCTCCATCTCTCTACTATGCAGTCTTCATCTCTCTACTATGCACACTATCCATCTCTGTATTATGCACACTCTCCATCTCTATACTATGCACAGTCTTCATCTCTCTACTATGCACACTCTCCATCTCTGTATTATGCACTCTCCATCTCTCTATTATGCACACTCTCCATCTCTCTACTATGCACTCTCCATCTCTATTATGCACACTCTCCATCTCTCTACTATGCACACTCTCCATCTCTCTACTATGCACTCTCCATCTCTCTACTATGCACACTCTCCATCTCTCTATTATCCACTCTCCATCTCTCTACTATGCACACTCTCCATCTCTCTACCATGCACACTCTCTCCATCTCTCTACCATGCACACTCTCAATCTCTGTATTATGCACTCTCCATCTCTCTATTATCCACTCTCCATCTCTCTATTATGCACACTCTCCATCTCTCTACTATGCACACTCTCTAGCTCTGTATTATGCACTCTCCATCTCTCTATTATCCACACTCTCCATCTCTCTATTACGCACACTCTCCATCTCTCTACTATGCACTCTCCATCTCTCTACTATGCACACTCTTCATCTCTCTTCTATGCACACTCTCTCCATCTCTCTACTATGCACACTCTCCATCTCTCTATTATGCACTCTCCATCTCTCTATTATGCACACTCTCCATCTCTCTACTATGCACACTCTCTATCTCTCTATTATGCACACTCTCCATCTCTCTATTATGCCCACTCTCCATCTCTGTATTATGCACACTCTCCATCTCTGTATTATGCACACTCTCCATCTCTCTACTATGCACACTCTCCATCTCTCTACTATGCACTCTCTATCTCTGTATTATGTACACTCTCCATCTCTCTACTATGCAGTCTTCATCTCTCTACTATGCACACTATCCATCTCTGTATTATGCACACTCTCCATCTCTATACTATGCACAGTCTTCATCTCTCTACTATGCACACTCTCCATCTCTGTATTATGCACTCTCCATCTCTCTATTATGCATACTCTCCATCTCTCTACTATGCACTCTCCATCTCTATTATGCACACTCTCCATCTCTCTATTATGCACACACTCCATCTCTCTATTATTCACACTCTCTCCATCTCTCTATTATGCACACTGTCTCCATCTCTCTATTATGCACACTCTTTCCATCTATATTATACACTCTTCATCTCTCTAATGTTCACTCTCCATCTCTCTATTATGCACACTCTCTCCATCTCTCTATTATGCACAATCTCCATGTCTCTATTATGCACACACACCATCTCTCTATTATCCACACTCTCCATCTCACTATTATGCACACTTTCCATCTCTCTATTATTCACTCTCTCCATCTCTCTATTATGCACACTCTCTCATCTCTCTATTACGCACACTCTCTCATCTCTCTATTACACACACTCTCTCCATCTATATAATACACACTCTTCATTGCTCTAATATGCACACTCTCCATCTTTGTATTATGCATACTCTCCATCTCTCTATTATGCATACTCTATTTATATCATACACACTCTTCATCTCTCTAATATGCACTCTCCATCTCTCTATTATGCCCATTCTCCCCATCTCTCTATTATGCACATTCTCTCCATCTCTATATTATGCACACTCCATCTCTATCATACACACTCTTCATCTCTCTATTATGCACACTCTCCATCTCTAATATGCACACTCTCCCCATCTCTCTATTATGCACACTCTCTCCATCTCTCTCTATTATGCACACTCTCTCCATCTCTCTATTATACACACTCTCTCCATCTCTCTATTATGCACACTCTCCCCATCTCTCTATTATGCACTCTCTCCATCTCTCTATTATGCACACTCTCTCCATCTCTCTATCATACACACTCTCCATCTCTCTATTATGCATACTCTATTTATATCATACACACTCTTCATCTCTCTAATATGCACTCTCCATCTCTCTATTATGCACATTCTCCCCATCTCTCTATTATGCACACTCTCTCCATCTCTATATTATGCACACTACATCTCTATCATACACACTCTTCATCTCTCTATTATGCACACTCTCCATCTCTAATATGCACACTCTCCCCATCTCTCTATTATGCACACTCTCTCCATCTCTCTCTATTATGCACACTCTCTCCATCTCTCTATTATACACACTCTCTCCATCTCTCTTATGCACTCTCCCCATCTCTCTATTATGTACTCTCTCCATCTCTCTATTACGCACTCTCTCCATCTCCCTATCATACACACTCTCCATCTGTTATGCACTCTTTCCGTCTCTCTATTATGCACACTCTCTCCATCTCTCTATAATGCACACTCCATCTCTATTATGCACACTATCCATCTCTCTATTATGCACACTCTCTCCATCTCTCTATAATGCACACTCCATCTCTATTATGCACACTATCCATCTCTCTATTATGCACACTCTCCACCTCTCTATTATGCACACTCTCCATCTCTATTATTCACACTCTCTTGTAATAAGGCTACTTTCACACTAGCGTCGGATTTGGCCCGTCGCATTGTGTCGGGCCGAGATTCCGACGCTAGCGTTTGTTGTGCCGCACAACGGGTGCAGCGGATGCATTTCTCCGGTGCATCCAATGCCCCATTGTGAGGTGCGGGGAGGTGGGGGCGGAGAAAAAGTGGTCCGTCGGCTGCAAAAAACTTTACATTTAAAGTTTTTTGCTCCCGGCAGTCCGCCACAACACGGCGCAACCGTCGCAAGACGGTTGCGACGTGTGTCAATACGTCGCAATGCGTCGGTAATGTAACTCTATGGGGCAAAAACACATCCTGCAAACAACTTTGCAGGATGCGTTTTTTCCCCTAAACGACGCATTGCGACGTATTAAAATAACCGCCAGTGTGAAAGTAGCCTTACACTGTTGTCCATGCAAAACAACCTGAGTACTGTGTCCAGTTTTGGGCACCGGTGCTCAGGAAGGATATAATGGAACTAGAGAGAGTACAAAGGATGGCAACAAAATTAATAAAGGGGATGGGAGAACTACAATACCCAGATAGATTAGCGAAATTAGGATTATTTAGTCTAGAAAAAAGACGACTGAGGGGCGATCAAATAACCATGTATAAGTATATAATGGGACAATACAAATATCTCGCTGAGGATCTGTTTATACCAAGGAAGGTGACAGGCACAAGGGGGCATTTTTTGCGTCTGGAGGAGAGAAGGTTTTTCCACCAACATAGAAGAGGATTCTTTACTGTTAGGGCAGTGAGAATCTGGAATTGCTTGCCTGAGGAGGTGGTGATGGCGAACTCAGTCGAGGGGTTCAAGAGAGGCCTGGATGTCTTCCTGGAGCAGAACAATATTGTATCATACAATTATTAGGTTCTGTAGAAGGACGTAGATCTGGGGATTTATTATGATGGAATATAGGCTGAACTGGATGAACAAATGTCTTTTTTCGGCCTTACTAACTATGTTACTATGTTACTATGTTAGATTTGCTTTCTTTTTAACTGGTTCATACCTGGAATGTTTTCCTTTAAAAACATTTTTGAGGAAACTTTACTAGTTAACACTATACGGAGATGCTATATGATGCATCCTTATAAAAAGTTGGCGTTTGACAAATATGTCACGGTTAAAATCTATATAAAATAAGTTACTTCAGTTTTTACAATTTTAAGCTGACGCAATGTTCCTTTTCTCAATTTCCTGCATTGTAGGGGTTTGGAAGAAAGCTAAAAAGTGGGAGCAAATGTGTCAGTCACTTTAGTGACAAAATGTATACTTGGTGGAGAAAGGTTGAACTTGGTGGACCCAAATATTTTTTTCAACCTATGTAGCTATGTAACATAGCTGACAACCGAGTGGAGAGACTGTGGTCTGCTTCCAAGGGCAACCAGAATAGTTTTGAAATAAAATAAAAAATTAAAGGGAATAAAAAAGATCACTGAAAAATTACCCAATCAAGTAAAATGCATAAATCACAAAAGATACAATAGTCTTCTTAAAATCTCCCCATCACTCCAGCAGTGATCAAGCATTGACCAGCATCGCTGGTGTGGTGGTTGAATTACCAACTAATTATCTAGTTTTCTTCTTATTTTATACAGTTTTCTCTGTTTGGGTGTCTTTTTTGTTATCACAGAAACCTCCTTTAAAAAAAGTAGAATTATATTCTCCCCATGTTTGTGTGGGTTTCCTCCCACATTCCAAAGACATACTGATAGGGAATTTAGACTGTGAGCCCCAATGGGGACAGCGATGATAATGTCTGTAAAGTGCTGTGGAATATGATGATAATAATTTAAAAAAGAGAAAGCGCATATTATGCGACACTATGTAAATATATCTATTTTAAATATATTTGCATGCATTCTCTTCCAAATGGTTATTGTAGTTATTTTTAAAGGATCATGTGCTCACAACATATTAATGACCAATCCATGGTATAGGTCATCCAATCTATATCAGATCGGTGGTGGTCCAACACCCAGCTCCCACACTGATGATCTGTTATTTGCTCTGCTAGCTGGCAGATGTAAACACTTTGAATGGAGTTGCAAATAGAAGCTGTTCTGCAGTACCTGGCAGCAGCCACTACACAATGGATGAGTCTGATGAAGCTCTGTTCAAAGTCTTATAAATCTGATGGTCGGAAGAGCAAATGATAGTTGCTGGGTGTCGCGCCCACCTGATCTGATATTGATGACCTTTAACCTTTACAGTGGACAGGTCATCAGTATGTTGTGATGGGACAACCTCTGTAATATCTCCATCTCACATTGAAGGTCTATTTTTGGGAAACCTACTGTGACAGTAGTAATAACAGATCTACAATGCCCCCTCCCCCCAAGAAAAGTCAATTTTTAGAGACTTCACGAGTACCAAGAATATTCAAAACATATGAGCACTGATAAATCAGTATGCGAGACACTATAGTGCAAATATAATAAGGAGATGCTTACCCAACACGCGGTATATGCATATCATTACATGACTGAAGCTACACAATTATATTTAATCACTGTGCCATGGTACAGAAACAAGGCCATATAACTAGTGTGGTTGGCCTCATTTAGTATGCTTAGACCCCCTACATCTTGTAGAGCCAATGGGTGAGGTTTTATTGCTGACCATAGTAACATCTGAAAGATGTTTTCCCCAAGTTTATGTGGAATTATAATAGGGATTTATGCCTCATCCCTCCATTGTGTACTACAATCAGTTTCTATGAAAAATGTCCTTTATTTGAACTAAAAACTATCACCAGATCAAAGTTTCAACTTTTTCCTTCGGTTGTATTCCCTTTACTCCCCTGAGTACTGAGCATTCCATTTCCATTACCGCCAAATGGTTCCAGGGATATGGGGTCATTTTTATGGTCTTTCCCAGGGGGCATGGCTTGCAGAGCAGCCAAAATACCACGCCACTTTGTAAAGACTAGAAAATTTTCCACAAAATAAAGAAGCCCACATCTTTGGAATCGTATGGCAGATTTAAAAATAAATTAATAAATAAATACAAAATTGAATACTCAGTAGAGGAGCAGAGGAAGAAAAAGAACAAAAACTGGCAAGTTATCACCTGGTGACATGTCCTCTTTAAAGTTAACCTGGCAGCTGATATGTGCTGATATATGCATGCCCCCGGAAGAAGAATCGTCAAAACGCGCGTTGGGGTGGGAGACGCAGTTAATCTTGGCTTAAACCCAGGTATCAATCAATATGCACTTTTTTCAATGTGGTCTTAGGCCTCTTTCACACATCAGTTTTTTAGAATCAGTCACAATCCGTCAAAGTGTTGAAAAGACGGATCCTGTGCAGATTGTAAAAAACTTATGCACTGGATCCGTTTTTTTTTACGGATCCGTCGAAGCAGCTGCTGCAGGAATTTAAAGGAACAGGATTCTGGAGAGAGAGAGAGAGAGAGAGAGAGAGAGATCCCTGAATGGAATAATTGGTTAAATTAAAGGAGTAGAAATTCTTCCAGGCATGCTCAGTTTCAAAAAACAGATTCCGTCCCTGGATTCCATCTTTTGACGGACAGCGACGGATCCTGCGCCTATAGGCTTCCATTATAGCCAATGACGGACGAACTGTCGCTGTCTGTACAAAAAAAAACGTTACTATGTCCGTTGTCTCGGGGCGACGGACACAGACTTTACGACGGATCCATCAAACGACAGATGAAACGGAAGGCCATCCGTCGCTAATACAAGTCTATGAGAAAAAACGGATCCAGCAGCAACATTTGCTGGATCTGTTTTTTTCACAAAACGACGGATTTTGACAGAAACAAAAAGACTGAAGTGTGAAAGAGGCCTGCACTGTCATACTTTATATGGGGTGATACATGTTACTACTTTGCTGCATGCATTGCTTTTCAGCTAGTACCAATAGGTCTGTTTCTTCATGCACTGTGGCACTTTTTGACTATTAGGTCAGCCTATTTCTATGGATGGTTTGTTGTATTCCTGATACATAGCAATAAGTAGACTCTCCATGCACTATGGCACTTTTGTTATAATTATTAATAGCAGCTACTTATATGAATGTGAACAGCATTATACCTCCATCTTAATTATTTTTAGTAGGTTCCTTTACATAGTCACATGCACTCTTGATCGCATGATTCAATAGGCACTTTAGCCGAGGATTTAAAATTACTGTTTAATATCTTTTTTTCCATGCAGACAGGTGTGCATGTGTCTGTAACCACTTTAGCTTAAGGCAACTATATACTCTACCTATTATAAGGGCGTCAGTCACGTTTTTTTCTGTGTTTCTATAGTCTGACATGAGGCATCCATTTTATATTTTACTCTTGATGTAAATGTATTAATACATTTCGCTTATTGTTAACTAGTAGAATACCCGCGGCTTGGCTCGTGGTAAATATGTTAAACTAGATGGCAGCCCGATTCTAAAGAATCGGGAGTCTAGAATCCATATATACTTTATTTATTCAAATGTAAGAATAATACAATTAATAAATAATAGTAAGAAAGAACAAAAATAATAGGCAGTATATGGAGAAAACACCAAACAAAAGTTCAAAATTGGTGTGAAAATGTCACTGAACCACTTCACAACTAAATATATATAGTTTTGGTAAATGGTATTATCATTTTTTTGACGAAATTCGGCAGGAGCTTGAAGAGCAACGTCACTGGGCCCGCCTCCACGCAGTAGTAACTTGCTGTGAGGTAAAAATTCAAAAATCAAACCAAAATGGCGGGCGGAGTGTGTCACAGTACGGCACGTTTCTGATTGGTCACTCGCAGCAGGCGGCAACCAATCAGACACTGGACACTGTTGACGTCACTTATCTCCGGACATTAGCTCCGGACATTAGCTCCGCACATTAGCTCCGGACAAAGCCACAGAAGTTGGCACAAATTGCAGGAAGTAGTATTCTAGGCAATTATATATTAGATTGTATGTTATGGTAGCTAAAGTAAAATTTTCAGCGTCACCTGAACGAGCTCACATCTCAGTAATGAAAACTGCCTCACAGGCAGACTTGTCTGGTTGCCCATAGCAACCAATCAGAGCTCAGCTTTCATTTTACCTCAGCAGCTTCAGTGATGAAAGCTCCCTGTATAGTAAGCAATAATGACAATCTTACTATGAGGCATTTTTCACCTGACCAATATTGCTGCTCAGTAATGGTCGTCCGTGTGCATAAGGTGCATCCATCTGAGTGTGTTTGCACTCATGTGTGGTCCTTGCGTGTGTGTGTGGTGTGCATGTGGTATTTATAGGGTGGTGTTGTGGTATTTGTGGGGTGGCATTTGTGTTGTGTATGTCTAGAGTGGTCTGGTGTTTGTGTGGTGTTGTGCTTGTGGGTTGGTGTATGTGTGCAGTCTGTATGATGTTTGTATGGTGTTTGTGAAATGTTTGTGTGTTGTGGTGCGGCCCCTTTAGCAGCGACTCTTTGGCGCCGTCACTATAACCCGTCCCTGTCAGTCACAGTTTGTTTTCCCCTCACTTTTACTTTCGCCTTCACATTTCTCCATTATTTGTATAGGGCCTATCTTCGTGGTCCCCAATCTGTTGACGGGGGGACGCTAGCGAGATAAACATGCACAGTATTCTGCTCCTGTGGGTGGAGTTGGGGTGTGCCAAATTTCACCCAAATTGGGCAAGAACTGTGTATTTGTATAGAGCGGGCTACTACAGACTTCACATTTCCCCATTATATGTATAGGGCCTCACTTTGGGGGCCCCAATCTCATGACGGGGGAACACTAGCGAGATGTAACATGCACAGTATTCTGCTCCTGTGGGTGGTGAGGGGGTATGCCAAATTTCAGCCAAATTGGGTGAGAACTGTGGATTTATATAGAGTGGGCTACTACAGATTTCACATTTCCTCATTATATGTATAGGGCCTAACTTCGGAGGCCCCAATCTCATGACGGGGGGACGCTAGTGAGATGTAACGTGCACAGTATTCTGCTCCTGTGGGTGGAGAGGGGACGTGCCAAATTTCACCCAAATTGGGCGAGAACTGTGGATTTGTATAGAGCGGGCTACTACAGATTTTGAGTTTTATATATATAGATTACATTCCTTGTTTCCTGTTTCTGGGTTTAGATAATATAGCTGAAACATGCTGCCTGATCCACGGGAGGCATGTGTCAAACAGGTATGTTTGACTCTGAAATGCTGCTGCATTTTAAAAAAACAGAGTTGAAATGCTGCTGGGGACCGAGCAGCACTGGAAACTAGTCGGACAGCGCTTCTGCACGCCTGTTGCCCTGGAGTGACAGGTGTTTGCCTAAACGAGCATGTCCTTGAGCCTCATTCACTTGATTTCAAATATTCTAAGTTATTACTTCCCCTACTGACTACAGTGTACACTACATCACAAGTGAATATAAGTAGTTACAGGCAGTCTGTCACACCCCAAAATGTATTTTAAATGAGCTGTATTGCGATATAAGGGACTTACCCCTGATAAAATTCATACTAGCACTATATGTTACTGGTAGAATGCCTAATAAAATAATTAAAATTCATATGCAAATGAGAGAACTTCTGTGCACTCTTCACATGGCCAAGAGCTCGCTACAGAGTTATGCTGCTTATGTTGCATGTTGGGCTCTTTCCTACTTCTGATTGTCAGCACTCATTTGCCAGAGCAAGCACTGCCTGAAGTCAGCTGGTATGTGTGTGCTTGCATACCTGCTACACTTCCAGGTGTATCAGAGTAGCCAGCGGCCTCAGCAGAGAGAATGGGAAGATAACACACTTGGTCACTGTGCGCAAGGGGAAAAATGGAGAAGAATGTATTCAGCCACTGTGCGAGTGGAGAACAATGGAGAAGAACACAATGGGCCACTGTGTGAACGGGAAGAAGGGAGAACGCACTTGGCCACTTTGTGCATGGGGAGCAAGGGAGAACGCACCTGGCCACTGTGTGAGTGGGGAGCAAAAGAGAAGAATTCATCCGGCCACTGTGTGCGTGGAGAGCAAGACAGAATGCACCCAGCCACTGTGTGCGCAGGGAGCGATGTAGAAGAACGCAACGGTCCACTGTGTGCATGGGAAGCAAGGAAGGAGAATGCACCAGGCCACTGGGTGCATGGGGTGCAAAGGAGGAGAACGCACCTGGCCACTGTGTGCGTGGGGAGCAAGGGAGAAGAATTCAACTATCCACAGTGTGAGCAGGAAGTAGTGATGGAGAACGCACCTGGCCACTATGTGCATGGGGAGCAAGGGAGGAGAACACACCTGCCACTGTGCGCGTGGGGAGCAAGGGATGAGAACGCGCCTGCCACTGTGTGCGTGGGGGGCAAGGGAGAAGAATTCATCTCACCTTCCCACTACGCATGCGGGGAGCAACAGAGGAACGCATCCGGCCACTGTGTGCATAGGGAGCGATGGAGAAGAATGCAATGAGCCACTGTGTGCACGGGAAGCAAGGGATGAGAGCGTACCAGGCCACTGTGTGCGTGGGGAGGAACAGAGGAGAACGCACATGGCCATCGTGTGTGCGGGTGGCTGGGCACAGGCAGTGTCGGTGCAGACACTCACACACACAGACACACAATGACTGACTTTATGTAGTGCTCATTCTGGGAAGCGAGCGCTGTCAAGCAGGTGTAGGGGGAAGACTTCAACATTGAAAATGATGACACATAATAGTGAACTGAGCTTTTGGCCACTCCAAAAGTACATCAAAGCGCCCTCATTCACAAATAAATTAAAAGTTATTTTCTTAGGCAGCTTACATTTAACAGGTAAAGAGCTAGTATAATTTTTACGGGAGCTACATTCCCAACATCACATTATAACTCATTTAAAAATGCAATTTGAGGGCAACAGACTTCTCTGGTAGCAGACCACTGCCATGTAAGTGAAAAACCATCCCTTTTATTCACACAGAATATAGATGTGTTTTGTTTTGGATCCAAGTACAATACTGAGCCTTCCTCTAGCTTCCTTTTTTCACAGGGATTATATTTTTTAGACATTTGGATACATTTCCTGGGGCTTGCACCCACATAGATACAAGAGTTGCTGTAATAGTTTATTTGTTTCTTTTTTTACATCTATCTATTATCTATCTATCTATCAACTGTCTTTGTTCCTAAATTCTATGATACCACAATATTCCCCAATATAACAGTACCAGATTACAATACTGTGACACTGGAAGAATGTGGTCCTTGCTGGGATTTACTTGAGTGCTTTCTCTTCCTGGAAGGCGGCTTGCTTCCATCCTCCAAGTGTTTGGTAACCTCCGGTTTATCGTGATGCAATATATGTCAGAGAGACACCAACTGCACCCGATAAAGTATGTCCATACACATCAGCCATGTTTTAAACAAAAGTATTTGGAAAAATGCGCTCTCTAAAATAATTCACTTTTATTATCTGTTAGAAAAAAATGTGCACATAGCTGACATACTTTGGCCTGAGCTCTCTATATCCTGTCATTTTTATGCAGACTGTCAGAACAATTCTTTAACCTAATCTCTGTCCGGGATCCCATAACAATTTCACAGTAACGGAGGAATGACACCATGGAATCAGTGTAATATTACAGCATCAGACGCGTCACTGAACATGTCACCTTAACTCATTCAATATGTTTAACGCTGCAATTATCATTTCCCAACTCACTTCCAAATAAATATTGCAATTATGTTTTGTATCTGTCTAAAAGGTTCTACACATCCTATTTCAGTTGTTAAAAAAAAACGATATGACAGTAAGAATATCTGATCCCCTGTATACCATATAAGCCTATGTGAGTGAGAAAAAGCGCTGTCAGTGAAGTCAATCTCCACTCATGATGTAATAAAGGTCCACTCCCCATTTTTGTGTAATTGACATGATATCACATGTTGATCCCAGTGTTTGTGCCATATAGAACCCACCCTATTGATTAAAGGCAGAAAGCCCCTAACATTTGCATTTGTTTAAAGATTCCTAAGTATCTCTGGACAATGACACTGGACTTGTAGACAGATCTGGCACAGTTACTGGTACTGGCACCTTGATAGAACTATGCCAAGAGGCATTATTTCATAGTTATACCCAGCATTTATGAAGTTCTGTTCATCACTTTACTAGAGATACCTGCCTCAAATCTGCTCCCACAAAATAAATCATATCAATTAAAAAATAAATAATTACATAAGTGCATATAATTATTGGAGATGTTGCCAATAAACTCAATTCATAATCGATAGACAATACACAAGGTGCCTACACTAACACATTACATGGATGGATAGATGGATGGATGGATAGATAGATAGATAGATAGATAGATAGATAGATAGATAGATAGATAGATAGATAGATAGATAGATAGATAGATAGATAGATATGAGATATATAGATATGAGATAGATAGATATGAGATAGATAGATATGAGATAGATAGATCTATAGATGGATAATAGATAGATAGAAAGATAGATAGAAAGATAATGGATACATAGATAGATAATAGATAGATAGATAGATAGATAGATAGATAGATAGATAGATAGATAGATAGATAGATAGATATTAATGATAGATAGATAGATAGATATTAATGATAGATAGATAGATAGATAGATAGATAGATAGATAGATATTAATGATAGATAGATAGATAGATATTAATGATAGATATGAGATAGATAGATATGAGATAGATAGATAGATAGATAGATAGATATGAGATAGATAGATATGAGATAGATAGATAGATAGATAGATAGATATGATATAGATAGATATGAGATAGATCTATAGATGGATAATAGATAGATAGAAAGATAGATAGAAAGATAATGGACACATAGATAGATAATGGATGGATGGATAGATAATAGATAGTTAATGGATAGATAGATAGATAGATAGATAGATAGATAGATAGATAGATAGATAGATAGATTTATAGATGGATAATAGATAGAAAGATAATGGATACATAGATAGATCTATAGATAGATAGATAATAGACCAACATTACAGTACAATGGCTCTAGGCATTGTGATGCAGACAATATAATTAGCATCTAATTATTGCCAATCTGCCATTTAATGAGATGAATTCTTCCAGACAGAGCAGTTCTAGTCATACATGGCACTGATGAGTGTGGGGCATGGGGACACCACAGGCCACTGATACATGTGCAGTGAATGGCTGGTACTGACCCTTTTAGGACATCATGCCCCACTCCTGCTCCGCCACCTCTTCTCTTGGCTCTGTTGGCTCTGGACTCCTTCACTGTCTCTGATGTCACCTCTTTGTCAGCACCCTGACTGGCACTGAAGGAGAACACTGTAAATCCCAGTGCCAGCCCCAGCAGAGTACCCAGCCTCATCCTGGCGCAGCTTCTCCTCCAGATCCACACAGTGCCCAGGCTCAGCGCTGTGCTCCACAGGGTCCTGTCCAAAAGAAGAAAGCAGAGTCTTCTCACATTAGGAGGAAGCTGACAGCTGACAGAAGCCCCAGCAGGACCGGTATCTACCTCCTATGTGCCCTGCTCCAAAGTAGCGTTACGCAGGCAAAGGCGCACAGCCCGACCCCAGGACGCACGGTGGCCAAGAGGCGATCTTCCGGGGCTTCAGCAGGCTGTCAGGGCTGCACTCGCCATGGCGATCCTTGTGCTGTCAGGGCAGATGCTATTTAGAATTTATACAACCAAGTGGCCGTTAGGGACAATAAACAAGATAAAAGCTTTAGTGGCAGAGAACCCGCCCCGCGCCATCAGCAGGGCTGCGGCTGCTCCGACTCCAGGCTCTGCCTTTCTTGGCTGCAGCAGCTGGTGAGGCTGTCCGGGGGCTGAGCGCTCAGTGCGAGCCCACCATACACAGCCTGGACCCATCACTGCTGGGGTGACAGACCTCTGACATCTGGCCTTGCTCTGATGCAGGACATCTTAAAGAGCACTGCTGCTTAAAGGGAGTGCTACACCCCCCATTCTGAAATGAAACCATTTATACATTTATGTAAGAGAACCATAAAAAGGGAGTTTGTTAACACAGTTGCAGAGTAAGGCTACTTTCACACTAGCGTTGTGTGACGTACATCGCAATGCGTCGTTTTGAAGAAAAAACGCATCCTGCAAAGTTGCCCGCAGGATGCGCGTTTTTTTCCATAGACTTGTATTAGCCGACGCATTGCGACGTATGGCCACACGTCTCATCCGTCGTGCGACGGCTGCGTCGTGTTTTGGCAGACCGTCGGCACAAAAAAAGTTGCATGTAATTTTTTTTGTGCGTCGTGTCCGCCATTTCCAACCGCGCATCTGCAGCCGGAACTCCGCCCCCTCCTCCCCGGACATTACAACGGGGCAGCGGATGCGTTGTAAAACTGCATCCGCTGCCCCCGTTGTTCATTTTTTTCGCAGTTTGCGTCGGTACGTCGGACCGACGCTAGTGTTAAAGTAGCAAGCAGTCAAGTGACCAGGTCAGGGCCGGACTGGCAATTCTAGCGAATGCCAGAAGGACCTGGTTGGTTGTGGGCCACTTTGCTATGTTGTTAACAGAATCAGTGTTCTCAGGACACTCATACTGTTAAGAGTTGTGGCCGAGGTATCATTAGAAATATTGGTCTTGTAGTAAATCTTGCTTTGCTCTATCCATGGTAATATTAGTAATATATCCCATCTGGCGCTTGGGGATGGGGACAACATGAGCCTGTGTGATTTCAAATGCCAGGGCTGAATTTCAGCCCGAGTCCATATCTGAGTTACCCTGTTTAGAAAATAAGGATAACATGTAGAGGTTTTAGTGCAAAAACATAAGCCAGAGCATATAGAGGAAATCATTCACATGAAAAACAAATGGATAGCATAAAAGGTAATTTTTATTATGGCAAAATAACTTAAAAATAGAACATAATGTACACAGGGAAATGACAGAGATTAGTAAGAAAACAAGGAGCACCACAGCTTAGAAGAACGGGTGATACCCAGAGCAGACATGATAAACAGATTATTGAAAAAGGGACAAATGTAAGTGGAGCGCCCCCAAGGGCTAGGGGTTACTCGGAGCCGGGCCCTTCGGTTCTCCAGGGGGATGTCACGGTGGCTGACCCGGTCCGTGGCCCTAGGGACGTCCGTTGTAAATGGGGGGGAACGGTCTTTAAAGGGGAAATGTTCATGACGCCACCTGTGGTATTCGGTCAGGGTGACCGACGCTGCTTAGGGGTCCTCTGGGGTGATGTTATGGCAGCTAGATGGTATACCTTCCCACAGGTGAAGTATGTCCCCAGGGCTTCCCAGTGTGTAGATGGTGGATGGTGAAAGGGCGCAGTGAAGAACGAGGACACAAGGTTGCAGTATCCTTACCTTTTACTGAAGGCTTCAGCGTCCACAGTCCAGAGCACCAGATGACAGGGCAGGCAGAGTCCGGCCGGTCTGAAGGCAAATCCAGAGTCCCCTTATCCAGGTGGAAATCAGTAGCCTTCCTCTAGCGCCTGAGTGTTGTAGTACCTCCCTGCTGAGCTTCTCGGTGAGGTCCTCACAACTGTTGTTGGTGTTCTAGATGGTAAGTCTTTCTCTCTGTCCCCCAGATGGATAGGAACAACTCGTATGACTGATGGCCTGAGGCTTTTTACAGGGACCCTATCACGCCCCAGCCCCCACAAGTTGCCACCGTGCCTCCTGGGTATAAGGTCGGGCAACTAATATGGAACTAGCTGTCCTGCCGGTCTCTGGAGCCAGGCTTGGAGACGATGACTCCCTTGGTGTTCTGGCTACCGGCTTCTGCGCCTCAGAAAGGAGGCAGCCTTTTACAGGGCAGAACTCCTTCTGGTTTCCTCTCCTTTTGCTATGACTTCGTTTCTCACCCGTTACAACATAATTGTCTTCGAGTCCTTTCTTAGGATGCTGCCGCACATGGGGCAGGCACATCTCCGTGGCCTTCTATCTAGGCCTCTGACAGGATCCCACCCCTGTCAGGGACCACTCTGTCTGCAACTCTTAGATGTTTCTCCTTTCCCCCTGTCTGCCTGACAGGTGCTGCCTGGTTGAAGCCCAGTCAGCCTCTGCCTAACTTCCTACCCAGACCACCAGTTTTACCTAATTGTGCAGAGTGCCCTACTAAATAGGAGCATAGCTCCCCCTGGTGGACTGGAGTGTGAAGTGTGGTGTATGGTTTGTGATACCTGGTAAGGTGATCTTCATTGCCATCAGATGTAACATCACTCACCCCTAGAGGGAAATGATATTACTGCAACGACCAGGACCCTGGGGCGCTGCATAAGGTGTAACTAGATATTCTAAATGGTAGTAAACTGGTAAGTAATTCTCAAGGAATCCAAAGGAAACAGCACATCTATCAGTAAAGATTGTAAAAAACAATCCTAAATAAGACATGCGCAGAGCATGGTTAACCTGGAGCTGTGATGCCACCACCCCAACGCGCTTTTTGGCTAAGCAAATTCTGTAGAAATTATACTTGTGGTACAGATTTTGATTTTTTTTATGTAGAAACAGTTTTATTACATACGTAAATAACGGGGTTTCAGTGCATCCTTGATGTGGTCAAGTGCTTGGTCCACCATGCCACCGTATCATTTACCATCCTCTGCCCCTTCCATTATTACAGGAGACAAGAGCTCACAAAATGTTAGTCTGTGAGGGTGCCCACTGTCCTGCCTGAAATGACCGCAGGCAAATCAGGATGCAGATAGAGTAGAAAGCAATGATGGAGGAAGGACAATCAGCACCTCCATTATTCTTCCTCTGACATCTTAGCGCAATGTGCTCGATTACACTACAACGTGCCCGCTGTACAGTATACTACATGGAAGGCTATGTGGGGCCATTATATTATACTAGATGGCAGCCCGATTCTAAAGAATCGGGAGTCTAGAATCCATATATACTTTATTTACTCAAATGTAAGAATAATACAATTAATAAATAATTGTAAGAAAGAACAAAAAATGGCTGCACTCACCAGCTCTTGACAATTCTTGTTATTTAAGTAAAAATTCAAAAATCACACCAAAATGGCGGGCGGAGTGTGTCACAGTATGGCACGTTTCTGATTGGTCGCTCGCAGCAGGCGGCAACCAATCAGACACTGGACACTGTTGACGTCACTTATCTCCGGACATTAGCTCCGGACATTAGCTCCGGACATTAGCTCCGGACATTATCTCTGCACATTAGCTCCGGACATTAGCTCCGGACATTAGCTCCGGACAAAGCCACGGAAGTTGGCACAAATTGCAGGAAGTAGTATTCTAGGCAATTAATCTCCGGACATTAGCTCCGGACATTAGCTCCGGACATTAGCTCCGGACATTAGCTCCGGACAAAGCCACGGAAGTTGGCACAAATTGCAGGAAGTAGTATTCTAGGCAATTATATATTAGATGTGGCAAAGAAGAGGTTAATAAACGGCAGTCTCTCAGTATAACAGTCAGTGAATAATAGGCAGTATATGGAGAAAACACCAAACAAAAGTTCAAAATTGGTGTGAAAATGTCACTGAACCACTTCACAACTAAATATATATAGTTTTGGTAAATGGTATTATCATTTTTTTGACGAAATTCGGCAGGAGCTTGAAGAGCAACGTCACTGGGCCTGCCTCCACGCAGTAGAAACTTGCTGTGAGGTAAAAATTCAAAAATCACACCAAAATGGCGGGCGGAGTGTGTCACAGTACGGCACGTTTCTGATTGGTCGCTCGCAGCAGGCGGCAACCAATCAGACACTGGACACTGTTGACGTCACTTATCTCCGGACATTAGCTCCGGACATTAGCTCCGGACATTAGCTCCGGACATTATCTCCGCACATTAGCTCCGGACAAAGCCACGGAAGTTGGCACAAATTGCAGGAAGTAGTATTCTAGGCAATTATATATTAGATAGAAGGCTATGGGAAACAAATTAGATTATATGAAAGGCAATCTGCTGCCCATTACATTATATGGAAGACTATGTAGGGGCTATTACATTATATGGAATGCTATGTGGGGCATGTTATGTTATAGGAAGGCAATCTTGGGGCCCATTATATTATATGGAAGGCTATGTGGGGCAACTCATACTGTTTGAAGGGCTATATGAGGGCCATTATACTGTTTGGAGGGCTATGTGGGAGCCATTATGCTGTTTGGAGGGCTATGTGGGGACATCATACAGTTTTGTAGGGCTATGTGGGGCCATCATACTGTGTGAGGGCCCTCAAATGGAGGGCTGTGTTGGGGTATCCAACGGGGTTTGGATATCATACTGAGTTGGGGGTTCACCATACTTTACCAGGTGGTTACAGTACGGTGATCATACTGTGCATCTGGGGAGGGCAGTGATAAAATTCACTGTGGTGGTATCATACTGTGTTTGGGGAGCACTTTTGTTGCCATCATACTCTATGGGGGCAATGAACGGCGAATCTAGGGCTTCAAAAAGAGTAAAATTACTCTGTAAGCGCTGCAAAGTTGTGAGATATGCTCTTCTGTGCCTCACCCGAATATAATTTTTCCTTTTTTTATGAGGGGATCCCGATTAGAACTTCTTAAATGGGACCCCATTATTTTTATATATGCCTTTGATTGGAGAGGAAGATGAGAGCACTGTCTGACTATGTAGGAGCCAAACACACATGGACAGAACGCACTCTCAACTCTTCTCTCAGAATTCGCCGCCTGCTGCTGCTGGAGCTCTGTCAGTCATCACAAGGATGATAATTTGAGGGGATGGAAAAGTTCACTGAGCAGGCCACGCCAATGGTGCCCCGAAACCTAATTTACATATGTAGTAAAGCTGGTCTTGCATAAAACAAAGTAGGCAAAATCTGTACCACAAGTATGGATTTTATAGGGCTAAATCCCTTATATGAATGTATAAACTGCTTAATTTTAGTTTGGGGTGACGGTCTCGCTTTAAAATCTAAAAAAGATTGGTACTTTACTGAGTAGTGTCAAAACTTATAAAGCTTCTGAACTAGTACATTTCTTTGAAAGCTGGGTAACAAGATTATGGCGATAAGTGCTCCAAGAGGGTCATAATATATACACTGTTCAAAAAAATAAAGGGAACACTAAAATACCACATCCTAGATATCACTGAATGAAATATTCCAGTTGCAAATCTTTATTCGTGGAATGAGTTGAGAACAATAAAACATAAAAATGATCAATGTAAATCAAAATTAATATCCCCTAGAGGTCTGGATTTGGAATGATACTCAAAATCAAACTGGAAAATCAAATTACAGGCTGATCCAACTTCAGTGGAAATGCCTCAAGACAAGGAAATGATGTTCAGTTGTGTGTGTGTTGCCTCCATGTGCCTGTATGACCTCCCTACAACGCCTGAGCAAGCTGCTGATGAGGCGACAGATGGTCTCATGAGGGATCTCCTCCCAGACCTGGACTAATGCATCTGCCAACTCCTGGACAGTCTGTGGTGCAACATGACATTGGTGGATGGGACGAGACATGATGTACCATATGTGTTCAATCGGATTCCGGTCTGGGGAACGGGCGGGCCAGTCCATAGCTTCAATACCTTCATTTTCCAGGAACTGCAGAGACACTCCAGCCACGTGAGGTCTGGCATTGTCCCGCATTAGGAGGAACCCAGGGCCAACCGCACCAGCATATGGTTTCACAAGGGGTCTGAGGATCTCATCTCGGTACCTAATGGCAGTCAGGCTACCTCTGGCAAGCACATGGAGGGCTGTGCGGCCCTCCAAAGAAATGCCACCCCACACCATTACTGACCCACTGCCAACCCGGTCATGCTGAAGGATGTTGCAGGCAGCAGATCGCTCTCCATGGCGTCTCCAGACTCTGTCACGTCTGTCACATGTGCTTAGTGTGAACCTGCTTTCATCTGTGAACAGAATAGGACACCAGTGGCGAACTTGCCAATCCTGGTGTTCTGTGGCAAATGCCAAGCATCCTGCACAATGTTGGGCTGTGAGCACAACCCCCATCTGTGGACGTCGGGCACTCAGACCACCCTCATAGAGTCGGTTTTTAACCATTTGTGCAGACACATGCACATTTGTGGCCTGCTGGAGGTCATTTTGCAAGGCTCTGGCAGTGCTCCTCCTGTTCCTCCTTGCACAAAGGCTGAGGTAGTGGCCCTGCTGCTGGGTTGTTGACATACTACCGCCCCCTCCACATCTCCTGGTGTACTGGCCTGTCTCCTGCTAGTGCCTCCAGCCTCTGGACACTATGCTGACAGACATAGCAAACCTTCTTGCCACATCTCACATTGATGTGCCATTCTGGATGAGCTGCACTAGATGAGCCACTTGTGTGGGTTGTAGAGTTCGTCTCACGCTACCACGAGTGTGAAAGCACAACCAACATTCAAAAGTGACCAAAACTTCAACCAGAAAGCATTGGTACTGAGATGTGGTCTCCACCTGCAGAACCACTCCTTTATTGAGTGTGTCTTGATAATCTAATATATAAAGCTGAATGTGTGTATGTGTGTATGTGTGTGTGTATGTCCGGGATTGGAATCTGCACCATCGCAGCTACAGCCACAAAATTTTGCACAGTCAAACGTCTGGACCCCGAGAGCGTCATAGGCTATGTTGTGAGGCGAAATTTTAACCCTGCGCGTTCCAATTCACCAAACAATTTTTCCCCTATCTACATAATGGGGAAAAAAGTGAAAGGAAAAGTGTTGGAGGCGTCGCAACTACAGCCACAAAATTTTGCAGTCACACGTCTGGACCCTGAGAGCATCATAGGCTATGTTGTGAGGTAAAATTTTAACACCGCGCTTTCCAATTCACCAAACAATTTTGCCCCTATCTACATAATGGGGAAAAGTGAAAGGAAAAGTGTTGGAGGCAAATTGACAGCTGCTAGATGTGAACAAGGGGGACTTAAAGAGAGAGAGCGATTGCGCCAAAGAGTATATACCGTACAGTTGCTAAGTTGGGGACCCGACATGGGATACTCACCACACACGGGGATATGAACACACACAAAATGCGCCACACACTACCACATGCTTGAACACATATTACCCTCAGCACACATTTCACCACACATACACCAACCTCGCCACATAAAAGTCGAAACACAAAAGTCACTGCTCAAAACTCGCCACGCGCAAAACTCGCCACATGCAAAAACTAGGCTCACGCAAAACTCACCACAAGTGCAAAACTCACCTCATGGAAAACTCGCCACACGCAAAACTTGCACACGTGGAAAAATTGCCACATGCACAAAAGTTGCAACACATGCAAAAGTTGCCTCACACAAAACTTGCACATACTCAAAACGCACCACACATAAAACTCACCACGCGCAAAACTCGCCATGCGCAAAACTTGCTGCACACAATTTGCTACACTAACCTGTCACATGCAACTCGACACACAAAAAGTTGCTACACGCATGTCGCCACACAAAACTCATCTCACAAAAGTCACTACAATCATGTCGCCACACACAACTCAACACACACAACTTGACAAACAAAACTCGCTCTAAAACACACACGAGTCTGGTATTATCCTTCAAAAATAAAAATCTGATTAATAAGCAGACAAACTACAAGAGCAACAAATGTACCATATAGGAAATACGGCAGCTGTCAGTCACATGACCTGTCTATTATGTGTATGTGTGAGCTAATATATACTGCCAGGGGGAGGGCTTCCTGTTGGCTGGGGATTTATCAGGCTGCCAATTTAGCTTACAAATACTGAGGTAAAAATACTGAGCAAATAACGTGTGAACGAGGTCTAATACAGGAGGAGATGACACACAGGTATATACTATATACAGGGGAGATGACACACAGATATATACTATATACAGGAGAGATGACACACAGGTATATACTATATAGAGGAGGAGATGACATACAGGTACATACTATATACAGGAGGAGATGACATACAGGTATATACTATATACAGGAGGAGATGACACACAGGTATACACTATATACAGGAGCAGATGACCTACAGGTATATACTATATACAGGAGGAGTTGACATACAGGTATATGCTATATATAGAAGATGACATACAGGTATATACTATATACAGGAGGAGATGACACACAGATGTATACTATGTACAGGGGAGATGACACACAGGTATATACTATATACAGGAGGAGATGACATACAGGTATATACTATATGTAGAAGGAGATGACATACAGGTATATACTATATATAGGAGGAGATGACATACAGGTGTATACTATATACAGGGGAGATGAAACACAGCAGGTATATACTATATACAGGGGAGATGACATACAGGTATATACTATATACAGGAGATGACATACAGGTGTATACTATATATAAGGGAGATGACAACCATGTATATACTGTGGTGAAAATGAGAGAGGTGTGAGGTGAAAATGAAAAGGTGTGAGAGCAAAATGAGAGGAGTGCGGGAAAATAGTGGAGTGATCGGAAAATGATAGATGTGAGGTCGAAATGACAAGTGTTAGGGGGGAATGAGAGGAGTGAGGGAGAAAATGAGAGGTGTGAGGGAGAAAATGAGAGATGTGAGGGGGAAAATGAAAGATGTGATTGGGAAAATGAGAGGCGTGATGGGAAAATAAGAGAAGTGAGGTGCTATAACTAACCACAGATATTTACTATGCCCAGGCAACTCCTCTTCAGCTAGTTGACAATAATTTTCATCTGTTGTCTATTCCATTTGCACAACAGCATGTGAAATTGATTGTCAAACAGTGTTGCTTCCTTAGTGGACTGTTTGATTTCACAAAATTTGATTTACTTGGAGTTATATTCTATTCTTTAAGTGTCCCTTTATTTTTTTGAGCAGTGTATAACTATAGCAGTGACTTTGAAGACCTAGGCCGGAAAGTGAAGGAACTGGGAGGGCAAGTTGTCTTCTCATACATCTTCCCAGTGGATAGACATTGACCAAGGAGATTGAACAGGATTCTACAGGTGAACAACTGGCATAGTTGATGGTGCCGTGAGCAACGTTTTGGGTTTCTTGACCATGGAGTGAATTACCTGTATGCTGGACTCCTTGCATCTTACGAAAACAGGAAAACACATATTTGGTAGACGCCTTGCTACACTCATCAGGAGAGCTTTAGACTAGAGCAATATGGGAGATATATGGCCAGGTAGAAATATTCAGCTAATGAATTTTTCAAGAACCCTGCTACTAGAAGTAGAAAGGAAGCACAAAATCAACAAACTCTGAATGAAAACAGAGGAACAAGAGAAACCAACTACAAACTAAAATGTGTCTATACAAATGCACAGAGCATGGGAAACAAGGAGAATTGAAGCTGCTAACACAGAAAGAGAGATATGATGTCATAGGCATCACTGAAACTTGGTGACATGATACACATGCTTGGAATACAAATCTTGAAGGCTACAACTTATTTAATAGAAACTGGATTAAAAAGAAGGGAGGAGGTGTGGATTGTATGTTAGGAAAATGTATATCTCCACAGAGATCCAACCTTCAGAGACTGGTAGCTTTGTAGAAACTGTTTGGGTAAGAATAAAAGGAAATAAAAACAGAAAGAACACTATTGTAGGTGTTTACTATAGGCCAACGGACAAACTGAAGATATGGATGAACTCTTTTTACATCAGATGTCTCTGTTTTCAAAAAAGTATGACATAGTGATCATGGGAGATTTTATCTAGCTATATATTTGTTGGTAATCTCTCTCAGGCAAAAGTAATGGGTCTAGAAAATTGTTGTCTTCTCTCGCTGACAACTTTACCTTTCAAAACGTAGAAGAGAGAACAAGAGGATCTGCAATCTTGGACCTAATTCTTACCAACAAGGAGGAAATGGTTAAGGAAGTAAAAGTGGCTTGGAATTTAGGAGGCAGCGATCATGCTATTCTCCAAATTTGGATTACAAGAGGAGGAAGAGCATTGAGGACTCAGACTTTAAGGTTGGACTTCAGAATGGCACATTTTAATGGACTCAGAAAGAGGGTAAGCAAGGACCAATAGTCGGATGTTCTAAAGGACAGGAAAGTCCAAGAAGGATGGGAAATTTTGCTAAGTGAAATTCTCACTGCAACATCAGTAACAATCACAAAAAGAAGGAAGAATTGGAGGCAGTTAAAGAGACCAGGGTGGATGAACACATAATCACTCATTAAAAAGGAATGTATATCAAACGGGTGGGTCATATCTAAAGAAGAATATAATGCTGTTTGCAGACAATGCAGGGCAAGAGCTAGAAGAGCTAAACCCTGTAATGAAGTGAGGCTTGTAATGGAAACCAAAAGCAATATAAAAGGATTTTGGAGGCATGTCCAAAGTAAAAGAAAAGTCAAAGATGCTACAGGATTTCTACAGTATGAATAGGGTGAAGTGGTCGAAAATGATGTAGAGAAGGCTGAGCTTTGAAATTCCTCTTTTGCATCTGTTTTCACTAAGAAAGCAATCAACTGTTTGGGCGCATGGCAGGGCTCAGAAGGAAAGGAGCGCCGTTTGACATTTTCAAGCTAAAATTGACTCGCGTTTGGCGAGCCCCTGATGTGCCTACATAGTGGAAATCCCCCACAAGTGACCCCATTTTGGAAACTAGACCCCCTAAGGAACTTATCTAGGTGTGTTGAGTACTTTGAACCCCCAAGTGCTTCACAGAAATTTATAACGCCCAGGTGTGAAAATAAAAAATCCTATTTTTTCCACAAACATGATCGTTTAGTCCCCAATTTTTTATTTTCTCAAGGGTAACAGGAGAAATTAGACTCAAAAAGTTGTTGTCCAATTTGTCCTGAATACGCTGATACCCCATATGTGGTGGGGAACCACTGTTTGGGCGCATGGCAGGGCTCAGAAGGAAAGGAGCGCCGTTTGACACTTTCAAGCTAAAATTGGCTGGAATTGAGATCGGACGCCATGTCGTGTTTGGCGAGCCCCTGATGTGCCTAAACAGTGGAAACCCCCCACAAGTGACCCCATTTTGGAAACTAGACTCCCTAAGGAACTTATCTAGGTGTGTGTTGAGCACTTTGAACCCCCAAGTGCTTCACAGAATAAAAAATTCTATTTTTTTTCCCACAAAAATGATCTTTCAGTCCCCAATTTTTTATTTTCCCAAGGGTAACAGGAGAAATTGGACCCCAAAAGTTGTTGTCCAATTTGTCCTGAGTTCGCTGGTACCCCATATGTGGGAAAAAACTGTTTGGGCACGTCGGGACTCAGAAAGGAAGCAGTGACGATTTGGAATGCAGACTTTGATCGAATGGTCTGAGGGCGTCATGTTCCGTTTGCAGAGCCCCTGATGTACCTAAACAGTAAAAAAAGCCCACAAGTGACATAATTTTGAAACCTAGACCCCCAAGGAACTTACCTAGATGTGCCCCCTCTTTGGAACTAATCTACTGGTTCCTGTAAAGTAAATTAGTAGTGCATGGAGGTGTGGTACAATTTGAAGCAATCCTTCATACAGAGAACAGGTTTGTCGGGGCAGGTGTCGCATTAATAGATGTGTCCTTGCGTATTCCTCTTTTGTAGCACACTCGGCACCTTTTTTGCGGCTTACCTTTTCTTCCAGTTGGTGGGATCACCCCCGAAAAATGCTGACCTGGTACGATACGAGCACCCTCAGTTCCAGAAGTACTGGGGCCCGCTCCTTCCCTCGTGCCAAACATCAGGGCTTTAACCACTACATGCTGGAACAGAAGGTATGACGTGTCGGTGTGGTGTGCACATCGTGACAGCAGGAAAGCGTTGAGCTTTGCCATTTGTACGATGTACACGGACAGCTTTTTGTACCACACCTTGGCCTTTCTCAAAGCACTGTACAGTTGGAGGAGATGATGGGAGAGCTCAACGCCCCCATGTTTTTGTTGTACCCCAGTACACAGTCTGGTTTGCAGACCTGTGTAGAGGTACCTCGTACAGTGCTGAGGGCGCTGCCATCACCGTGTATGGTGGTCAAGAGAAGGACATCCCTCTTGTCCTTGTACTTGACCGCCAGCAGGTGGTCGCTACATTGGGCTTTGCCCTCACCTTTTCTGAGCATCTGCCCAAGTAGCATCTTCGGGAGGCCTCTCTGATTTTTGCGGACAGTACCGCAGGCTGCGGTACCTCGCGCAGAGAGGGATTTGTAGAGTGGGATGCTGGAATTAAAGTTATCAGTGTAGAAGTGATAACCTTTATCCAGCAGTCCCACAGCAAATCCCACACAATTTTCCCACTCACTCCCAGGACAGAAGGACACTCAGGTAGTTCAATCCTGCTGTCCTTCCCTTTGCACACTCTAAAGCTGTAGGTGTACCCTGAGGTACTCTCACACAGCTTGTAGAGTTTGATTCCGTACCTGGCCCTCTTGTTGGGCAGGTAGCGACGGAATCTGAGCCGCCCCTTAAAATGAACTAAGGACTCATCCACGCAGATGTCTCTTTGGAGCACGTACACTTCAGCAAACTTTTTGCTGAAGTGTTCGATGACCGGCCGAACTTTGAGCAGATTGGGGTCATCTCATGCGGGACACCGTGCATTATCGTTGTAATGCAGGAACTTATAGATGGCCTCAAAACGCGTCCGGGTCATGACCATTCGGAACACTGGAGTGTGATATAAAATATCAACACTCCAATATTGCCGAATTTCTGGCTTCTTCAGGATCCCCATATGAAGGACCAGGCCCCAAAACTGCATCATTTCGACTGCGTCTACAAGAGACCAGTTAGAAAATGATGAACCGGGGTTTTGCTCCAAAAATTGCCGAGCATACAAATTAGTTTGCTCCACCATGAGGGTAACAAAATCCTCAGAGAAAAAGACTTTAGAAAATTCTATTTCTGTGAGGCCGGTGGTGTCAAACTTGATTCCTGATTCTGCCACAAAATCAGAAATCAGTGGCTCGTAATTTTCGGGGGCGAGGTCCATGCGGGGTCCGAAGAGGGGCGCTCTGGTTCATCTTCAGGAGTGGGCGCTGCTTCATCTTCATCTTCATGAACAGTGGGCTGTTGTGAATTCCGCTCTTGGGCTCCCTCCGGTGGTTGTAAGTGGCACTTTTGTGAGTTCTGCTCTTGGGCTCCCTCTTCTTGTTGTTTCAAGTGGTATGGCTGCTCCCTGGAGTTAGCTGTCTTCAGCTGCTTCCACTGATCATCTTTTCTGCTCGGCTATTTATGCCTGGCTCTGTCCTTCAGCCAGTGCCACTTGTAAATGGTTCCTGGTTGGATTCACATCTCTTTGGAGTTCCCTGTTATCCTGACCAGTTCAGCAAAGCTAAGTTTTTGCTTGCTCTTTTCTGTTCACAGATTGTGGACTTATCCGTTCTGTGCTTCTATGTTTGTCCAGCGTTATCAGTATGAATTAATTCAGTCTTGCTGGAAGCTCTGGGAAGCAGATTTACCCTTCATACTTTTAGTCAGGTGTGGAGATTTTTAGTAAACTCTGCGTGGATTTTTGTAGTGTTTTATACTGACCACACAGTATTCCATCCTGTCCTATCTATCAAGTTAGACTGGCCTCCAGTGCTCATCCTGGTTTCATTCTGTGTATGTCTTTTCCCTCTTCACTCACAGTCGTTATTTGTGGGGGGCTAATCTATCCTTTGGGGATTTTCTTTGAGGCAAGATAGTTTTCCTGCTTCTATCTTTAGGGGTAGTTAGCTCGTAGGCGGTGACGAGGTGCCTAGGGAGAGTTAAGAGCATCCCACGGCTACTTCTAGTGTTGTGTTGAGCTTAGGGACTGCGGTCAGTACAGTTACCACTTCCTTCAGAGCTCGTTCCATGTTGCTCCTAAACCACCGCATCATAAGAGTACAAGTGGCCAAAAATGAATTAAATGCATCTCAAAAGAAGGAAAAGAAAGTTCTGAACCATTTTTTTTTTCTGTGCTCTGGTTTGTCTTTTTTTTCCTCTTGATATCTGGGTGGTTCAGTGTTGTGAATTCTGTTGTCGAACTCCCTCCTGTGGTCGTGAATGGTACTTCGGCAAGTTCTGTCCATGGACTCTCTCTGGTGGCTGTGAGTGAAGCTGCTGCTTCTGAGGTTCCTTACACAGGTGACGTGGCTTATCCTTTGGTTGGCTGCTCTATTTAACTCCACTCAGATCGTTACTCCATGCCAGCTGTCAATGTTCCTGCATTGGTTCAGTTCGCTCTTGGATCTTTCTGGTGACCTGTCTTCTCCAGCAGAAGCTAAGTTCCTGATAGTTATTATTTGTTCATTGTTTCCTTGTCCAGCTGGTTATCATGATTTTGTCTTGCTAGCTGGAAGCTCTGGGATGCAGAGTGGCATCTCCGCACCGTTAGTCGGTGCGGAGGTCTTTTTGCATACTCTCCGTGGTCTTTTGTAGTTTTTTTGTGCTGACCGCAAAGATACCTTTCCTATCCTCTGTCTGTTTAGTAAGTCTGGCCTCCCTTTGCTGAAACCTGTTTCATTTCTGCGTTTGTGACTTTCATCTTTACTCACAGTCAATATATGTGGGGGGCTGCCTTTTCCTTTGGGGAATTTCTCTGAGGCAAGGTAGGCTTTATTTTCTATCTCTAGGGCTAGCTAGCTCTTAGGCTGTGAAGAGGCATCTAGGGAGTGTCAGGAACGCTCCACGGCTATTTCTAGTTGTTGTGATAGGATTAGGGCCTGCGGTCAGCAGAGCTCCCACATCCCAGAGCTTGTCCTGTGTGAGTTTAACTATCAGGTCGTGCCGGTGCTCCTAACCACCAGGTCCATAACAGTACAGCTGGCCCAAAGTATTAATGCATCTCAATAGAGGGATAAGAGAAGTTCTGAGACCATTTTTTTTTCTTTGCACTGTGTTTTGTCTTTCTTTTCCCCTAAACATTTGGGTGGTTCAGGACACAGGTGTAGATATGGACGTTCAAGGTCTGTCCTCTTGTGTGGATCATCTCACTGCAAGGGTACAAAACATTCAAGATTTTGTGGTTCAGAATCCTATGTTAGAGCCTAGAATTCCTATTCCTGATTTATTTTCTGGGGATAGATCTAAATTCCTAAATTTCAAAAATAATTGTAAACTGTTTCTAGCTTTGAAACCCCGCTCCTCTGGTGACCCCGTTCAACAAGTAAAAATCATTATTTCTTTGTTGCGTGGTGACCCTCAAGACTGGGCATTTTCCCTTGCGCCAGGAGATCCTGCATTGCGTGATGTTGATGCGTTTTTTCTGGCGCTTGGATTGCTTTATGATGAACCAAATTCAGTGGATCAGGCAGAGAAAATCTTGCTGGCTTTGTGTCAGGGTCAGGATGAAGCTGAGGTGTACTGTCAGAAGTTTAGAAAGTGGTCTGTGCTTACTCAGTGGAACGAGTGTGCCCTGGCGGCCATTTTCAGAAAGGGTCTTTCTGAAGCCCTTAAGGATGTCATGGTGGGATTTCCCACGCCTGCTGGTCTGAATGAGTCTATGTCTTTGGCCATTCAGATCGATCGGCGCTTGCGTGAGCGCAACGCTGTGCTCCATCTGGCGGTATTCTCTGAGCATAGGCCTGAGTCTATGCAGTGTGATAGGACTTTGACCAGAGCTGAACGGCAAGAACACAGACGTCGGAATGGGCTGTGTTTTTACTGTGGTGAATCCACTCATGCTATCTCCGATTGTCCTAAGTGCACTAAACGGTTCGCTGGGTCTGCCACCATTGGTATGGCACAGTCTAAATTTCTTTTGTCCGTTACTCTGATTTGCTCTCTGTCATCCTATTCTGTTATGGCATTTGTGGATTCAGGCGCTGCCCTGAATTTGATGGACTTGGAGTTTGCCAGGCGCTGTGGTTTTTTCTTGGAGCCCTTGCAGTATCCTATTCCATTGAGAGGAATTGATGCTACGCCTTTGGCCAAGAATAAGCCTCAGTACTGGACTCAATTGACCATGTGCATGGTTCCTGCACATCAGGAGGATATTCGCTTTTTGGTGTTGCATAATCTGCATGATGTGGTCGTTTTGGGGTTGCCATGGCTACAGGTCCATAATCCAGTGTTGGATTGGAAATCTATGTCTGTGTCCGGCTGGGGTTGTCAGGGGGTACATGGTGATGTTCCATTGTTGTCAATTTCGCCTTCCACTCCTTCTGAAGTCCCTGATTTTTTATCAGATTACCGGGATGTATTTGAAGAGCCCAAATCCGGTGCACTACCTCCTCATAGGGATTGCGATTGTGCTATTAATTTGATTCCTGGTAGTAAGTTTCCTAAGGGCCGTCTGTTTAATTAATCTGTGCCAGAGCACGCCGCTATGCGGAGTTATATAAAGGAATCCTTGGAGAAGGGTCATATTCGCCCGTCGTCGTCACCATTGGGAGCAGGGTTCTTTTTTGTGGCCAAGAAGGATGGCTCTTTGAGACCTTGTATTGATTACCGCCTTCTTAATAAGATCACAGTCAAATTTCAGTATCCTTTGCCGCTGCTGTCTGATTTGTTTGCTCGGATTAAGGGGGCTAGTTGGTTCACCAAGATAGATCTTCGAGGGGCATATAATCTTGTGCGAATTAAACAGGGCGATGAATGGAAAACGGCATTTAATACGCCCGAGGGCCATTTTGAGTCCCTGGTTATGCCATTCGGGCTTTCTAATGCTCCATCTGTGTTTCAGTCCTTTATGCATGACATCTTCCGAGAGTACCTGGATAGATTCATGATTGTATATTTGGATGACATTTTGGTCTTTTTGGATGATTAGGAGTCTCATGTGAAGCAGGTCAGAATGTGTTCCATAGGTCGTTGTTGCGGAGATACGTGGCGCCTATGGTTCCCTCCGTTGATCCTCCTGCCCCGGTGTTGGTCGAGGGGGAGTTGGAGTATGTGGTGGAGAAGATTTTGGATTCTCGTGTTTCGAGACGGAAACTCCAGTACCTGGTCAAGTGGAAGGGTTATGGTCAGGAAGATAATTCCTGGGTTTTTGCCTCTGCTGTTCATGCTGCCGATCTAGTTTGTGCCTTTCATTTGGCTCATCCTGATCAGCCTGGGGGCTCTGGTGAGGGTTCGGTGACCCCTCCTCAAGGGGGGGTACTGTTGTGAATTCTGTTGTCGAACTCCCTCCTGTGGTCGTGAACAGGGCTGCCACTAGAAATTTCAGGGCCCCATACTGGCAAAATTTTCGGGGCCCCCTTGAGACTCCGCCCAGGCTCCACCCCAGCCCCGCCTCCAGGCTCCACCCCACGAACTGTCCACAGTCCCACGCTCTCTCTTGGAAAATCTCCACTTCTCACCTATCACACATTAACAGTTCCCATCACCAGATCACACATATAGCCGGCAGCTTTTGTTTTGGCCAAAAGATTTTTTAAGCTGCCACCATAACACGGTAGACACTTTTGGCCGGGCCCTACTCTACTGTAACCTACTAAATGTTTGTTAAAATATGCAATACAATTTAGGTATATTTTTATTTATTTTTCAATTTTTAAAATGACCTATAATACTACATACAAGGAACAAATACCACAGCACTATGACCAGATGACATATTACCACCACAGTGATCGAATAATATAAAATACAAGGAACAAATACCGCTACACCATGACCAGACCACATATTACCACCAATGACTGAATACTACAATACTGATCAGTAATAAAAAAAAACCCACAATACTATCACCAGCAGTGCCATTATGCACAGGAGATCTGTAATTAGTAAGCAGTGTCTGTGTACAGGTAATACAGTGATCACCGGTGACATTACACACAGGAGCTCTGTATATAATGTATAGGTAATACAGTGATCACTGGTGACATTGTACACAGGACCTCTGTATATAGTATACAGTGTATAGTGTCAGTGTATAGGTAACACTGACTCACCAGTGACGTCTCTAGGTGAAGTCCTTCATCTTTCATCCAGCACAGACCGCCATCACTTCATCCAGCCAGGACTCGTCTCTGCAGGAAATAAAACAGTTATCTCGAGTTCCGCTTGTAGAACACATTACTTAATTTTCCCAACTTCTACATTACACCACATGAAGAAGGCAACATAGTATCACTCTACACAGTAACAGGACCACCCCCCCATTTAAAACAGTATACTCAAAAAATAAAATAAATACATCACTGCAATAATAATATCCCTTAATTAGCCCCTATGGTAATATTCGCCATCCTAGCCCCCGTGTGTCTCATTCCAGGCTCCAGCCATATGTTCTCCCATCCTGCCCTCATGAGTATCCATTCTGCCCCATATGATCTCCCCATCCTGCCCCATCTGTCTCCATCGTATCCATCCTGCCCCATCTGTCTCCAATCTTGCCCCATCTGTCTCCATTCTGCCCCATCTGTTTCCAATCCTGCCCCATCTGTGTCCAGCACTCTGCCCCATCTGTGTCCAGCACTCTGCCCCATCTGTGTTCAGCACTCTGCCCCATCTGTGTCCAGCACTCTGCCCCATCTGTGTCCAATCCTGCCCCATCTGTGTCCAGCACTCTGCCCCATCTGTGTCCAATCCTGCCCCATCTGTGTCCAGCACTCTGCCCCATCTGTGTCCAATCCTGCCCCACCTGTGTCCAGCACTCTGCCCCATCTGTGTCCAGCACTCTGCCCCACCTGTGTCCAGCACTCTGCCCCACCTGTGTCCAGCACTCTGCCCCACCTGTGTCCAGCACTCTGCCCCACCTGTGTCCAGCACTCTGCCCCACCTGTGTCCAGCACTCTGCCCCACCTGTGTCCAGCACTCTGCCCACCTGTGTCCAGCACTCTGCCCCATCTGTGTCCAGCACTCTGCCACATCTGTGTCCAATCCTGCCCCATCTCTGTCCAGCACTCTGCCCCATCTCTGTCCAGCACTCTGCCCCATTTCTGTCCAGCACTCTGCCCCATCTCTGTCCAGCACTCTGCCCCATCTCTGTCCAGCACTCTGCCCCATCTCTGTCCAGCACTCTGCCCCATCTCTGTCCAGCACTCTGCCCCATCTCTGTCCAGCACTCTGCCCCGTCTCTGTCCAGCACTCAGCCCCGTCTCTGTCCAGCACTCCGCCCCTTCTCTGTCCAGCACTCCGCCCCATCTCTGTCCAGCACTCCGCCCCATCTCTGTCCAGCACTCCGCCCCATCTCTGTCCAGCACTCCGCCCCATCTCTGTCCAGCACTCTGCTCCATCTCTGTCCAGCACTCTGCCCCATCTCTGTCCAGCTTTCTGCCCCCCCTCTGTCCAGCTTTCTGCCCCCCCCTGTGTCCAGCTTTCTGCCCCCCCTGTGTCCAGCTTTCTGCCCCCCCCTGTGTCCAGCTTTCTGCCCCCCCTGTGTCCAGCTTTCTGCCCCCCCATTGTCCAGCTTTCTGCCCCCCCTGTGTCGAGCTTTCTGCCCCCCCGTGTCCAGCTTTCTGCCCCCTCCTGTGTCCAGCTTTCTGCCCCCCCGTGTCCAGCTTTCTGCCCCCCCTGTGTCCAGCTTTACTGCCCTCTCCCCCGCCTGCCTCTTCTCCTCCGCCTTCTGACTGGTCCTCCGCCGACCGCCGGTCCCCCGCTGCCGCCGGTGCTTGCCTCTTCTCCTCTGCCGGTCCCCCGCTGCCGCCGGCGCTTGCCTCTTCTCCTCCGCCGGTCCCCCGCTGCCGCCGGCGCTTGCCTCTTCTCCTCTGCCGGTCCCCCGCTGCCGCCGGCGCTTGCCTCTTCTCCTCCGCCGGTCCCCCGCTGCCGCCTGCCTCTTCTCCTCCGCCGGGTCCCTCGTCGTCCGGTGGTCCCCCGCTGCCTCTTCTTTGCTCCCTCCGCTGTCCACGTGGTGTCACACCGCTGCACGCTGCTCTGCTCTGGTCCCGGAATGAGGAAGTGGAGCAGGGCAGCGTGTGACGTCACTAACTTGCGGCGGGCGGGCCCATAATGCACCGCGGGCCCGGCCGCCTTAAAGGTACAAGGCTCATTTACAGACAGGCACAGCACAGTGGCACTGGCAGCCGCAGCCTGAATAAAAATGTCAGGGGGGGCCCGAGCAGAGCGCTGACCGGACCGGCTGCCAGCGTGCTCGCTCTGGCCCCCCTTTTTGCTCCTCATCACCGGGCCCCATACGGCAGTGATGCCTGTAATGCCCTGATGGCGGCCCTGGTCGTGAATGGTACTTCGGCGAGTTCTGTCCATGGACTCCTTCTGGTGGCTGTGAGTGAAGCTGCTGCTTCTGAGGTTCCTTACACAGGTGACGTGGTTTATCCTTTGGTTGGCTGCTCTATTTAACTCCACTCAGATCGTTACTCCATGCCAGCTGTCAATGTTCCTGCATTGGTTCAGTTCGCTCTTGGATCTTTCTGGTGACCTGTCTTCTCCAGCAGAAGCTAAGTTCCTGATAGTTATTATTTGTTCATTGTTTCCTTGTCCAGCTGGTTATCATGATTTTGTCTTGCTAGCTGGAAGCTCTGGGATGCAGAGTGGCATCTCCGCACCGTTAGTCGGTGCGGAGGTCTTTTTGCACACTCTCCATGGTCTTTTGTAGTTTTTTTGTGCTGACCGCAAAGATACCTTTCCTATCCTCTGTCTGTTTAGTAAGTCTGGCCTCCCTTTGCTGAAACCTGTTTCATTTCTGTGTTTGTGACTTTCATCTTTACTCACAGTCAATATATGTGGGGGGCTGCCTTTTCCTTTGGGGAATTTCTCTGAGGCAAGGTAGGCTTTATTTTCTATCTCTAGGGCTAGCTAGCTCTTAGGCTGTGAAGAGGCATCTAGGGAGTGTCAGGAACGCTCCACGGCTATTTCTAGTTGTTGTGATAGGATTAGGGCCTGCGGTCAGCAGAGCTCCCACATCCCAGAGCTTGTCCTGTGTGAGTTTAACTATCAGGTCGTGCCGGTGCTCCTAACCACCAGGTCCATAACAATTCAGGATATATGCTCTGGCATGGATGTTCAGGGTTTGTTTTCTCGTGTGGATCAACTTGCTGCAAGAGTACAGAGTATCCAGGACTACGTTGTCTAGACTCCGGCTTTAGAGCCTAGAATTCCTACTCCTGATTTGTTTTTTGGGGACAGATCCATGTTTTTGAACTTTAAAAATAACTGCAAATTGTTTTTTGCTTTGAAACCCCGTTCTTCTGGTGATCCCATTCAGCAAGTAAAAATCATCATATCCTTGCTGCGTGGTGACCCTCAAGACTGGGCTTTTTCTCTTGAAACAGGGGATCCGGCATTATTGAATGTAGACGCATTTTTTCAAGCGCTCGGATTATTGTATGATGAACCTAATTCTGTGGATCATGCAGAAAAAACCCTGTTGGCCTTGTGTCAAGGTCAGGAAGCGGCAGAGTTATACTGCCAGAAATTTATAAAATGGTCTGTGCTCACTAAATGGAATGAAGAGGCTCTGGCTGCTATTTTCAGAAAAGGTCTTTCTGAAACCCTTAAAGATGTTATGGTGGGCTTTCCTACGCCTGCCGGTTTGAGCGAATCTATGTCTCTAGCCATTCAGATTGATCGGCGTCTGCGCGAGCGCAAAGCTGTGCACCATATGGCAGTATCCTCTGAGCAAAGTCCTTGTTGTGAATTCTGTGGCTGAATTCACTTCTGTGGTCACAAGTGGTATTGCAGTCTCTGGGCTTCCTCCCTCAGGTGTTTTGGTGAGCTCGTTGGCTGCCTTGCTATTTAGCTCCACCTGAGTCTGTCTTCCTTGCTCCTTGTCAATGTTCCAGTGTTGGATCTGAGCTACTGCATCTTTCCTTGGGCCTGCTGCTCTGCTAGATAAGTGCTTCTAGTTTGTTTTCTGTTTTTTCTGTCCAGCTTGCTATTACTTTTGCTGGAAGCTCTGAGAAGCAAAGGGGTGCACCGCCGTGCTGTTAGTTCGGCACGGTGGGTCTTTTTGCCCCTTTGCGTGGTTTTCGTTTTAGGGTTTTTTGTAGACTGCATAGTTCTCTTTGCTATCCTCGCTCTGTCTAGAATATCGGGCCTCACTTTGCTGAATCTATTTCATTCCTACGTTTGTCTTTTCATCTTGCTAACAGTCATTATATGTGGGGGGCTGCCTATTCCTTTGGGGTATTTCTCTGAGGTAAGTCAGGCTTGTATTTCCATCTTCAGGCTAGTCAGCTCCTCAGGCAGTGCCGAGTTGCATAGGTAGTGATAGGCGCAATCCACTGCTGCTTATAGTTGTGTGAGGATAGATCAGGTACTGCAGTCTACAGAGATTCCACGTCTCAGAGCTCGTCCTATTGTTTTTGGTTATTGCCAGATCTCTGTATGTGCGCTGATTACTGCACGCTGTGTTGCCTGATTGCCAGCCACAACAGTACAAGGAGCCACACCAATGATTCCCAATAGAGTCTTTTTTTCCCCCTAGACATTAGAGTGCTTCAGGACACAGCTGTGGAGATGGATATTCAGGCTCTGTGCTCCTCAATGGATAATCTCGTTGTAAATGTACAAAAGATTCAAGATACTATTGATCAGAAATCGATGCTAGAACCAAGAATTCCGATTCCTGATTTGTTTTTTGGTGACAGAACTAAATTCCTGAGCTTCAGAAATAATTGTAAGCTATTTTTGGCCTTGAAACCTCATTCTTCTGGTAATCCTATTCAACAGGTTTTGATTATTATTTCTTTTTTGCGCGGCGACCCACAGGACTGGGCGTTTTCTCTTGCACCAGGAGATTCTGCATTGAGTAATGTTGATGCATTTTTCCAGGCGCTGGGATTGCTTTACGATGAGCCTAATTCAGTGGATCAGGCTGAGAAAAATCTGCTGGCTTTATGCCAGGGTCAGGATGATGTAGAAGTATATTGTCAGAAATTTAGGAAGTGGTCAGTACTCGCTCTGTGGAATGAATCTGCACTAGCGGCTTTGTTCAGAAAGGGTCTCTCTGAAGCTCTTAAGGATGTAATGGTGGGATTTCCTATGCCTGCTGGTTTGAATGAGTCTATGTCCTTGGCCATTCAGATCGGTCGTCGCTTGCGCGAGCGTAAATCTGTGCACCATCTGGCGGTATTGTCTGAGAGTAAACCTGAGCCTATGCAGT